>NC_083636.1:10357103-10691618 GCF_963576545.1 Limanda limanda
GATTGTGTCGTGTCACAGCCGCATTCCTTATGATTGTGGAGCCATTTTCCAGTCATTTCCATCCATCCAGATCAATTTTCCACATCAAACAGCTTTTACCTGCTTATTGTCCTATTCAGCCATTACCTCTCTGGCCTCCTGGCAAAATGAGAGGAAGAAGGGGGAGAGACGAGTTGTAAAGAGGGAACAAAGTGCCGTGCAACCGGGACTACAGGTCAAACACCTAACAACCCCCATCAGGGGTTTGATTTCAAGGGACACGCTGCCATTTGAACGCATGCAGTTAGTTTAATCGTCATGAGGAGGGTCAGTCGGCCTGTAAAATCACTTTTCTGCTCACATGAGAAATGTATAACGGAAGCTTTTAGTGCAAAGTTAGGGTGTTAAGTATTAGGCATTGTGGGAAAGGAACAGGGCTATAAGTCACACAAGCACCCCCAACTTAATGGAAGTCCACTGATATTTCCCTTTATGTCCACTTGGATTATTTGCTTTAGAAAGACATAATTTCTTTAATTTAAGTATTTATGTTTTGATCTGTTTCAAAACGGAGCTGATTTTTGTCCACTTCGACTTGTAAATGTCAGATTTGGTTTCTACTACGGCACAGGAGGGGAAAACTAATTATTATGCGAGTAGAGGTTTTAATATCAGGACATAAACTGAAAACATGGCTGCAAACAATCCCTGAACAAATGACAAAGCTTGTCCCTCAAGCCAGCACAGGTGGACTCCTAATACTTTTAAAGTCTGTTTTCAAACACCTGTTTTTATAGCGTTTTTTAATCTTAATGTCTTGCAGAACTGAAAACATAAAAGTCTGAAAAAACGACCTGAATATTGCATGAAAAAGTTTAATGCAGGAGAAGTGCAGTAGTGATGAAACGGATTTGTTTAATTAGTTATTCGATTTTATCTCAGTGCAGTGTAGGCACAGCACTGCATGTCCAAACATTAAAAAGTAAATGGTGCCAATTGGTAACACCACATTATATCTTGATATATCCAATAAATTTAAAGAAAGATACACAGGCTGATTGACCTATAGAGCTGAAGAGTCACCGAGGCTCAATTGATTATGGGATGTTTCCCACAAGTTTTTTAGAAAAACATTTGTATTCTTGTTCTGACTTTTTTAGGAGAATGGTAAAAAAAGTATGCACAGAATTTGTCTTGAACACCTTCCTCCTCTCTATGTCTGTTGTCTGTTCCTCAGACCACATTACATTTTAGCTTTACAGTACAGTTGAGATAAGATCCATTCTCTTCCTCCTCCTCCTCCTCCTCTCACCTTTTCCCACTCTCCCTCTCCTCCTCACTTCCTCTCCTCATCCCTTCATGTCTTTTTCGCTTTTCAAACTGTCAGTCGGTCCATCACACGCAAGTCTTTGTGTGTTGTTTTTGGCAGAACGCTGTTTAGTGCAACCATCTGTCTCCTACTTTTCTCTCTTTCTGTCTCCCTCTCTCTCCGTCTCTCCCTCTCTCTCTCTCTCTCTCCCCCTCTAATGTCATCCCTGCCAAAGCCACCCATCGGAGGAGCTTTTTTCTGCGTCTCCTTTTTAAAATCCTGGAAACCTTGTGAAGTCGTATGGCTCTCTGCCGACGCGCGCAGACAGGATTGCGTCTGTGTGTGCGTGTGTGTGTGTGTGTGTGTTTGGGTTGTTGGGGGAGAAGGACGGGGGTTTGAGGGGGGGGTTTGATGTGGAGAGATGGGAGGGAACATCATCATCCAAATAAAGGAAGAGGCCAGCTGTTGTGAGAGGAGAGTGAACTGTCCTCGTGATTCACTTTTTGTCTTTGAATCAAAGAGGTGGAGTGTGTCTGTGTGTGTGTGTATCTGTGTGTATCTCTGTGTGTGTGTGTGTGTGAGAGAGAGAGAGTTACTTTACCAGTGTCTTTTCAGACTTATGTCATATGTGTGTATTCAGTGAATATCTATGGTTGGTTATTCAAAGAGATTGCAAATGCTCATGTTTTCTACCTCCCTTTCCCTTCTCTTCTTCTTCTCCTCCTCCACCATCCACCCATCCTTCCTCACTGCCTTTCACGCCCACCCCTGCCCTCCCTCCCCGCCTCTCCCACCTTCATCAGCAGGTCCAGGGCCAGCTCCCTCCGCTGATGATTCCCGTCTTTCCCCCGGACCAGAGGACCCTGGCGGCTGCCGCAGCCCAGCAAGGCTTCCTCATGCCCCCTGGCTTCAACTACAAGCCTGGCTGCAGTGAGTAACAACCACGCACAATCTAACACCACACACACACACACACACACTCGTGCACTTGAAAAATTTGTTAATATGTGCAACTTGTGGAGTCAAAGAGGTTTTTGTGTACGTTTTTTCAAATGTTCTTGAAAAACCAGGCAAGGTAGAGTGTGACCGTTTTCCCACACAAGGACTCCGACTGTTTCCCAAAAGACAAGCTCGCCCCTACAACAACAGCTCTCTCTCTCTCTCTTAATAGAAAAACCAGTCCAAATACAACCCTTCCTGTTTACACTCTCCACCTCTTTCTCTTTATCTCCTTCTCTCTCTTTCTCTCTCTCAATCTTTTTGGCTCCTTACTTTTGTCTTGTCTATTTTTTGATGTATAAAACAAGAAAATACCGGACATGTTTATTTATTTTTTTTGGCTATCAAGCTCCGGCTGTGTGGCAATGTGTTGTTTACCATGAGAGACAGAAAGAAGAAGTAAGGGAGATAAAGAGAGAGAGAGAGAGAGAGAGAGGGAGAGAAGGGTGGGTGCTTGCCAGGGGATGCTGGGAATAAATGCACAGTGGGGGGGGAGGGTGGTAATGTGACCTGCCCCAGGTTCTCCTCACATTAACAAGGGACGCAGCCAGAACATGTTTCCAACACAGCCCCCACACACACACACATGCACACACACACACATGCACACACACACACACACATGCACACACACACACATGCACACACACACAAACACACAATCGTCCAGGCAGCCAGAGATGTTTTTTGCGAGTTTTCCGAACACAAAAGGGATACAAAGGAAGAAAAAAAAACTCAAACGCAGATCTGTGTGCGTGCACTGAAACGCAAGCTCTAACCCCCCCCACCCCCTTCGAGTTTCACAGCTTCCCAAACAAGTCCACTCCATTTTAATTAGTGCCATCTTCACCCATGCCCACTACCCACGTAAATACCCTGTCAAGTGGTGGGCTTGTCTTTTCACTGCCTCGGCCAACTCCAACCGGACTGGCACGCGGCGCCAGGCTGAGCCGCCCCTGAGAAAACTCTCTGGCAACTTTCAAAGTCAAAGCGAGGCGATGTAGTTTTTTGGTGCCGCGGCTCTAAATAGGACATGTGTAGCATTGTGCACTGACATATTCTCACGGCGCTTCATAGCTTTGAGGATGAGAATAGATCTTATCTGCACAGTATGGACTTCTGTGCGCTGAGTGGCTGCCTGGTTGAAACACTTGTTGAACGGTAACACTTGTTCTGTTCGAGCTTCCAACACAACATGTTACAGCTAAAGATAACACCTCCATGTTGTTGCCAGGACTTTCTATAATTTACATTTTGTAGATTGAAATCTAAACTAGTGCAAAACAGACCTGCATTTTGATTGATGACTTTACGGCTGATTTGGAAGTTACTTATTTGTTAAGTAAACCAAAAAGTAAATATGAAATATATTCACAGCACAGCTCTCAGTTACCAAAGACAAAGTTTTAGTGATGCTTATGCATTATATGTTATTCCACATATGGCCTTAGCGCAGATGTTTGTTGTAGAGATGATAAAATGCTGGAATGGACCTTTAAATGCATTCAGACAGGAAGCTGAGGGACTCTCAAGATTAGTCCCTGCTATAGTTTAAACCTCAGAAACACTGTAGGTTTAGCAAATAATTAACTGAGCTTTATGTTTTAAATCAGTGCAATGCCCCTATAAGTTATTTAAAAAATCTAAATTTGTGCATAAATCCACATTAAAGTGACACTGGTGAAATGTTTGCGTCTCTTTCTTGCCTCCATCCATCTCCCTCTTTCGTGGGTTTGTCAGTGAGAACTGTCGGTCCCGTCCGCCGAGGTCCCCCTGTCCCCAGGCCAAGAGCAACATGTTTGCTTTCCTCCGTCCTTCTCCCTTTTGTTACAGCGACCCCCAGGAGGAGCATAAATATCAAGTTTGTCCAATGGAGCTGCAAAGAGAAGAGACCCCATCTCTTAGAATACACAGTCCTGAAATAATTCTCAAATTCCTCCTGCCCTCCCCCTCCCATGCTGGAGAAAAGAATGTCTCAGCTTCACTTTCTTTTTTTTTAAATAGTTATATGGGAAAGTATGTCGAAAAGAGAGTCTGGCTCATGCAAAGCGCACATGCACACGCTTACATGGGCGCACACATGCACAGTAGAGGGTCCTGCCAGGGCCAAGAGGCTGAGCACAGCACTGAAAGTCCAGGTCAGAAATGTGAGGTCAGGTCCTGTGAACATTCCCAAGTTTTCTCCTTGAAGAGAGAAGTTTCCTCAGCGTGACGCCGGTCGAAAAAGATGAACTCCTCATGTACTGTAATGTGATTGGTGGATATAGGCAAGTCAGAATTGTGAGCCGACACATTTGAAATGTTATCAATATGACCATAATAAAGTTCAGTATTCTCTCCTCGCCTCCTCCTCTCTTACTCCTCTCCTCTCCTTCTCATTTCCTCTCCTGTTTTTCACCTCTCCTCTCCTCCAATCCTCCTCTTCTCTCCTTTCTCCCCTCCTCCCTTTTCTCCTCTTGTGACCTCTCCTCCACTCCTATCATCTTTTCTCTATTCTCCTCTTGTCTCATCTCCTCACTTTTTTCTGTTCTCCTTTTTCTCCTCTCCTCATCCTTGACCTTTCTTTCCCTCCCTTTTCCTCCCTCTCTCTGTGTGAGTAATTACAACACAGCCTATCTGCACCTGGTCACTAATAACCCGCACCCTTCCCTTGCACTTCTGTCATCTCTACCTCTGCCCTGTCTTACCGTCTATCTTTTGATTTATCATTCATGACAGAGGGGTGAGGAGAAAGAGGTGCAGAGTAAGTTGTGAAGAGAGAAAGATGACAACAAGAGGGACGCGGGGAGAGAGAAAACGGGAGAGCGGCAGCAAGAGAGGAAAACTGAAAGTAGCCCTCTTCCCACAAAGCAGAAGAAGAGACAGTTGAGAGTAGAGAGGAAAAAAGGAGAGAGAGAGCGGTGATGGCGGCTCTTAATTAGGACGCTGGGGCCAGCTTTATCAGAATCCCCTCACCTCGCTGCTCTTTGTCAGGGGGTATTAAGGAGGAGGACACACAATCAGGCTTTTCATTAAGGCGCTACCGGCAGTGCACACAAAGGATGGCTTTAACAGCTGCGGAGGGGGACTCAGGTGGTGGTGGTGGGGGTTGGGGGGGGCGAAGGTGGGATGAGAGGGAGGAGAGAAGCGAGATGGGTGAGGGTTAAGAGAGGGGGGGATTCACAGAGGAGAAAAAAGGAGACACGAGAAGAGAGGAGAAATAAAGGACTTTGTGAAGGGGGCAGTGGTGTGTAAAAATTGCTGCGCTAAAAATTACAAGAGTGAAAAATGCTAAAAGGTGATATTCTCTTGTCTTCAGGTGACCCCTACCCTCTGCAGCTCATCCCCACCACGATGGCTGCTGCCGCTGCTGCTGCTGCCGCCACACCTGGCCTGGGACCCCTACAGCTCCAGGTTAGATAACATACGACACAGAAAAAGGGCACTTTAAATGTTACAAACTGATCACTTCCTTTTCACCTGGGTGGTCCAACTGGGAATAAATCCCACTCCCTTGACGGTGCTCACACCACACACTGCTGCAACACAGGACCACAAACACAGCCACAGGGGTTGGATACACAGCTGTCACTTTCCGCCAAAGTGCGGACAGGGGAGCGATCTCCTAAAAACATGATCTCCACGATCAGAGCTCAGAAATCACACGCAACTGACAAGTGTAACTACAGCCTTCAGCCAAGACCCGAGACAGGAAGTGCATGGGGCTGATGCAGTCAGCTGGAGCGGGACCGACATGTTCAGATCGACTGTCAGAGTTCATCTGTGGAGGATGCTGAAGACATTTCCAGGCTCTTTCAAGAGCAGAGGGGCAACGATAGAATTTTTAACCCAGCAGATCAGAATTATGTTTACATGTTGTCCCAACTCTTCAAAGGCACAAAATAGTAGAACTGTTGCCAACACAGGAAGCCACACCAAAATATTGGCTGTACTGAGTATGTACATGACGATGTCCAGCCATCATTTTAAAATCAGAGACAAGATCATCGAGAGTCAACATCTGTTTTCCCACTTATCAACATGAGTCTGACTTTGCTACCCGCTCTGTCTGCATGTGTAGAATAAGTGGCCGATCGCTCTGTATCATCCTGACCTTCCTGACAACCGCTCGTTCGCTCGCTCTCTCCCTCTGAACCCCGCACGCCGACAAACGCCCACAGACCAGACCTCACATACAGTACTTCCACTCTGGTCCACGTAAGCTTTGGGGGTCCCCTTCTCCCGGGGGGGTTAAGAGCCTGCATGGACGTCCTCTGAAACACATTAACCTCTGGCGTCGGGGCCCGGCCTCCGTACAGGCAGTCACTTTGAAACGCATATCATAAAACATACCACACGCTCGCACCCGAGAGAAACCGCTGAATCTGTTTCACTTACTGTTGACACTCACAGAGGGGATGATGGGAAGATATGGGTTAAAGGTGAGGCAGTGTGTGTGTAATACATTTGCACCTGTCAGCCACATATGCTAGACACTACAGGGAGAATAGAGCAGCTATCCCAGAGAATGGACACCGCTGTCGTCACTGTTTCATTATCACTCGTGTGTGTGTGTGTGTGTGTGTGTGTGTTCCGACCGAGAATAATGTCCTCTGTGCTGGTATTACTGTTCCAATCTAGCTGTCCATATGTTCAGACTCACTCAAAATCTCCAGTTGCTTTGTCCACCTTGCAATTGGATTTTTTTAAACCAGCAGGGAGGGGTGAGAGGACATACAAAGTGCAAAAACACATCTCACTAGCAGATTTCTTTCTTACAATCCTCCCGAAAAAAACACAGACACACACACACACTCCACATATGCTCACTATCTCACACACACACATACACTTCGAGATTAAGGCTTTGTCCGAAAGAAACGGATTTGCCCGGGCTGACACAAGTACAGATGTCTCAATGTGGACGGATTTCCTTTGGGATCGCCTCTGCGCCCTCATTTGATAAGGGGGTGTTTATGTTGCCCGAGACGAGACATGACAGTGAGCCAGGGCCGCAGGTCGCCGAGGCAACACAGTGGTTTGGAAGAGAGGACACAAGTGGACCCACTTAGCTGAGACGTACACATACAGATAGAGAATAAAAGATCTTCAGAAACGGTACACATACACACATAATCATGGGAGTATATGTGAACACACCTTATGTACACCGTGTCACACAGTTACATGAAACACAGAGTAAATCAATATGGTCTTGATATCTGTTTTAAGTACAAAATTGTTTTAATAATTTAGTGTGTATCATGTCCAATAGTACAAGGCTAGTCTTTCTACCACCAGAAAGTCTTTATGATAAAAACTGTCTTAAATCCAACCTGAAAAAACCCTGACGACATGATGAAAAACAACAGAAACACAAAGTTTTAGTTTAAGGTCCATATATTTTTAAATTAAATTATTTTTGAAAGTCTTTATGATCAAGACTCTGAATATGAAGCCCAAAATCCACAAACCATGCTGTTAGTTGATAAACCAGTTGTTTATTTCACTAAAGCACATGTAATTTACTAAATTATTAACTTTTTAGAGGATCCTGATATTACACCATTAAGCATTTAGCACATTCCAGTCTTTAACTTGAAAGTGTCCTCGGTAAACTGTCGATATAAAGGAAGAAATTAGTGAGATTTGTTCTTAGATCACACTGCATTAAAACTGTCTGTATAGAAAGAGAGAAGACTTAGAGAGAAAGTCTCAATAGCGTGGCTTTGAGTTAAGTGCTGTTCTTAGAAAAATGTATTAATCTCTCAATGATTTAAAGCTCTATCTATGTTTGAAACATCCTCCATAGAAATCTGCAGAGTAGCTCGCACAGTCAATGGGAGCTTAACACACAATCCTCCACAGAAGGTTTTCAAGGCTTTGGAGTGTACAAGGTTGGCATTTAGCATCTTAATCTGGGGGATGAGAGTGACATTGTGCATTAGAGCATGTTAATCTATCTCCCTATTGACCCTTGATATCATTGATATCATCCACGTCACACAAATGGACTGAGAAGGACAGACAGAGCTCTAGGAAAAAAAAGGAAAGAAAAATGCACTTATCCTGGCGAGGCAGTGGGAGATCTGCGATAAGAGGGAAAAGGCAGAGGTGCCGGAGAGGTATTTAGAAGGATGATCAGTTAATGGATAAACAGTGAGAACGACAGATGAGGGGTGGAGGTAAGTGGAGGAGAAAAGTGTGGATGTTCGAGAGGGGGAGAAAATGTGTGTGTGTGATATAAACAGGGTCAATGGCGCGGGTCAGGCATCATATGGAGAGGCAGATGTTGGAACATATTGTCCTGGATTACCGCAATGTACACCGGAGAGATGGATGGAGGAACAACGGACAGGCGGGCGAGAGAGAGGGGGGAGATGGGGAAAGAGGCAGGAACAGCTGAGAGGAGGTAAACGGGAAATCAATCGAACAACTCCATCCTCCAGAAAAACCTTATCTGGGAGAGAGAAAGAGCCGAGCGAAGCGTTTTCCACAGACGTGAGGATTGCGTCAGTGTTGGTATATCCTCCTCGGCCTTATAGACCCCACAGAGTTGCAAGGAAATGCCATTTTGTGATAGCGGCAGGGGATCGATGTGAAATCAATACGCAGAAGAGATAGGCGGCCGTCTCGGCTTCAACACATAATGAGAAAAGGAAAAGGATTATTCACAGTATAATAAATCTTTACAATCATCAGTCAATGGCGCATTATTGGTGTAAAGGCGTAAAAAATATCCATTATCCACTCGGATTGTTTTAAAAAATGTTATTTATGACTTATTTCCGTCACAAAGTTTTGATGAAATTAGTGACAAAAGTCAAAGTCAACTTTATTGAAATGCCGTTTCTCTCTGATTCCCGGTGTAAAAATATAAGGAGACAGAACATATAAGAATGAAACATACTAGGTACTCAAAACATAGTACATAGCCCAATATAGTATGAGTGGATGGACCACAGGATGTAGTACATAGCAACTAAAAATAGCAGCAGTCAAGGAACGAAAGAAACAAGTTGATAAAGAGGTTTTACATTGTCCAAAAACACTCAGCAGCTGAAAGAAAGCGCGGTGAGACAGACAGGAAGTCAGACAGACAGAACGCCGGAGAGGAATCCATTAAGATCCGTACAATAGTCCTCGTTGTCCGTGTAAACAATAGAGCTCAAGCTGCTCTGAAGCGCCGCTAACTCCGACAACAAAGACCAGGCGAGATGGTAATCTGACTAAAGCTGCAGATTATTGACCAAGAATCTCTCTCACACACACACACACACACACACACACACACACACACACAGACACACAGCATCAATCGTACTAATACCAAACAATCACCCCCACATCTTCACTCAGAGAACACAATTGTCACATGTCACCTTCTCAGTTCTTGTCAACAGAGCTCAGACTGGACATGCTTACACACACATACACGGACACATTAGGGGGGTGGGTGTCATGTGACCAACTCACTGACCACTAGACACACTCACATGCACACACACACACAGAAAAACACATGCAGATGTGTTGGCGCTGGTGTCACATTAAGGGATTATGGACAGAAGGAGTGAGGAGCTGGTCTTAACAGTTCAAACGGACACACACACACACACACACACACACACACACATACACACACACAAACACACACAGATACACAGCTCAGCAGTATGTCTGGCTAGTGAGTGACATTTCAAATTCCTTCGTTTCATCCTGCAACTACGATTGCATTCCCCCCCTTTACTCATTGTGGTGTGTGTGTGTGTGTGTGTGTTTGTGTGTGTGTGTGTGTGTGTGTGTTTGTGCCTGCCTGCGCTTGTGTGAGTTCGCTCCTCCAGTCACCCCAGGGGGCTTTGCGCTGTCACTTCCTGTTTGTTGACATGTATGTCGTTGTGGCGACGCTCTGGGCGCGCTCCACAGTGCCTCTGCCCTCTGTAATGTGTGTGTATGTGTGTGTGTGTGTGTTTGTGTGTGTGTGTGTGTGTGTGTGTGTGTGTGTGTGTGTGTCATCGCTCGCCGGCCCATTGAGCAGGCTTTGAGTGACGGGAGCTGGCCTTGTAATGGAACTCAATTCACTCCGCAAATAAAGAGGCCTTTGAACCACTGGTCCGAATATGGCAGGACACACACACATTCACATACACACACACACACACCGCCTGTGGTCCACTCGCTAGGGGGTTTGGCTGGTAGGGAAGGGAGGGGGGGGGGTGAAGGGTGTTCATGCTCGGCTGCACCACCCACCCTCACCTCCCTCCCCTCCATCACTCTCTCTCTCAGGAACCACAGTGCAGCTAATTGAAGAGAAACGGGCGAGCGGAGGCTGATCTGATCTGGGCGAGCTGGTCCTCCGCAGCCGTGTCCGTGTGGCTTGCCAGAGCATGACCAATCTGATTTCCACATCAGCAGCAGCACACACACTCTCCTGCATGTACCTCAATTATCACCGTTCCCCTCTGTGTCTTTAGCAGCGGCAGACACCGTGGGCACAGGTTTTTCCCAAAACAGGGAGAAACTTCATCAGAGCCTCAGATAAACCGAATCAGACTCATTCATTGGAGAAGATGTTCACTTTCTATTTAAAACAAAAAATATTTTAAGAAGAGGCTTAAACAAAATGTTAAGGTGCTGAGAGAAGTCAAACTCACACACGTGAAAGTTTCTCTTTTCTATAAGACATGTTGCCTCTATGTCGCTGTTGCATTGTCGCACAGTGAGTGTACTCGTCGCCACATGTGAATGACAGTCAGGCGTGAGAGTGCTGCACATTCAAATATGAGTTTATTCCAGCACAACCACTTCATTGTGCGAGTGTGTCTGCTGCCAGTTTGAATGGCTCATTTTTGTGTTTCTTGTTTGTTTAAAAAGAGATAAATGCCTTTATTTAAGATAGCAGAGCGGAGCAGACGCTAATGTGGCTGTCAAGGGAGATAGAGAGAGGTACAAACAGACAGGGAAAGAGAGAGAGAGAAATAGCAGTGACAGCATCTCTTCCTCGTCCATTTGCATAAACCAGCCTTTGTCTGACGCTGGTGGCCGGCAGCCAAGCGCCAACAGAAGGACGGAAGTTAAACTTCCAAAAAAAAAGAATGGTCCTCTTCCAGAGAAATCTTCCACCAGAAATAAATAACAATTATAACTACTCAAAAAAGAGAAAAAAAACACATCAGTTACTTCTCACAAAAAATAACCGTTCTGCTCTTCAGAGGAGCGAATAACAATTCTGAGAGAAACAAAAAAATGGCATCTCTGAGATTTGTATTAGCGGACATGAAAGTAGATTGAGCTCCGCAGGATGATTTCGAGGATGAAGATATGAAGAAGACGTGTTTATGAATGTTGAAGCTCTTTCCAAGTTGTGAATATTATGTTGTGTCTGTTGCTGTGGAAATACAGGCCAGAGACTGTTTTGTGTGATACAATGGTATTGCATAAATATTCCCGAGTATGTTCACACCATAGCGGCTCAAGCCATAATGCCTCCATTTAATTGGAAATTAATTAAATACATAAATAAGAAATGTGGGTAATGTTTTTTGTTTTGTTTCCCTAGGCAGTTATTGAATCAGTTTATCTTTGTTTTAGACTATTTAATATCGTTTTTGTGTGTTTTTGCATCTTATTGTCGGCGCACTAAAAACATCGTATGCACAAGACACTTCTGGCATGTCCCATCTGGCATGTAGCTCCACAAAATTCTCTCTCTCTCTCTCTCTCTCTCTCTCTCTCTCTCTCTCTCTCTCTCTCTCTCTCTCTCTCTCTCTCTCTCTCTCTCTCTCTCTCTCTCTCTCATTCTTTCCCTCTACATCATCACTTTTTTTTCACCTTGAGCAAGTGCCGGGCTCTCCGGCGTGACCTCGATAGCCCGAATGTTTTCTCTTTCTCCCACGATGCACCTGGAGGGGACATGGCCATCTCTGGGCCTGTCAGAGAGGCTGTTAGCGCTTCTCCCATGGGGTGAGGGGGGGGGTTGACAGTGGAATTGTCCCTCTCTGTCACACAAACACAAGCCCGGCCACTAATGGCCTCTTCTTCTTCTTCCAGAGCTTTTTAGCCACCGTCTTCTTTTTTGTTTGTGCGCTCTCAAGTATTCATTTATTCATGTTGTCCCTTTCTTCTCCTTTTCCCCCCCCCTCCTTCCATCTCCTTTCTTACTATCCCTGCCGCCCCCTCCCCTCTTCCCCTCTTGTCAAAACCTGTCTGTCTCTCTGTTCTCTCTCCGCCTCCTCTCTACCTGTCTCTCTCTCTCTCTCTTACCTTGCAGCAGTTCTATGCCGCTCAGCTGGCGGCCATGCAGGTCTCCCCGGGGGCCAAGCAGCACGGAGGCAGCATGCAGTCCCAGGCTCACCTGGGCAGACACTCGCCACCCAGCAACACACACTCCCACAGTGACAAAGGCCGCAGCTCCCCGCAACAACACAAGAACAAGGTAAAAAGAGAAGTGCGTGTGCATGTAATAGTCTGTGTTTAATACCAGAAGTGCCAGAGGAGTTTACGAGTCAACTGTCAAACCTATTTGATCAATATAAACTATTATTTTCAAATGTCCAGTCTAGAAAACAACATTTCCATCCAAAAAGTATTTTATGAAAATTCAGCTATTGACCTGATAGTGGAATACAGATTATTCTGTTTACTTTCAATGAAAATCAACTTTTCAAAGTATTTTCCAAATCTAAGTTGATTTTTTTTCAGTGCAGTGACTGTCAACATTTGAAAGTTCTTCTACTTTTTTAAGAAACTGCAAATTTTGTGACACCTGCTAACTGTACACACTCTGGCCTTCCTGGTGTTTCAACACAGACTGGGATTGTCTTTCACTGAAGTGCATGGTCTGAAGATTTGTGTCCCGGCTTGTTTGATTGTTGCATCGCTTCCAGAATCTTGTGTCCTGAGCGACGGCCACCTCCTCATACTAAAGCACGCCTTGCTCCAACTAGATCCTAAACTCCACAGTCACCTCTGCAAGTGAAACACCAACAACTTTGATCACAGAGGTCTAGCCGGCATGTGGTCGAGGTGGACTTGAGGATGGATTGGTGTTTGTGCCGTTTTCTCGGCTGGCTGCCCAATAGGGGCGAGGGGAGGCCTTGTGCCCGTTCAAGTGGAATTCTATGAATATCTGGTGGGCTGTTGAGACCCCCACTACCTCCCCCCTCCCATAAACACTTGTACAAGCACACGCACACAAACACACATAACCCTGTGACCCCTGCTGTCCCCCCTCCCTCCTTACACAAGGGTAGTGGTCAGTCACAAATCAACACACACACACACGCGAGTGTGCGGGACAACACTATTGAGATCCCACTGAGTCTGACAATCTCAGCTCAGATTTGCTCTAACCCCACATTTTATCATATTACTGAAAAGTTTCCCTTTTTTCTTATTTTTACCTTTTTTCTTATACTTTTGCTTCCCATTCCTTCCCATCCTTCTCTTCTTCCTCCTTTTTCCTCTCCCTCTAATCTCATCTATTCCATCCTCCTTGTGTTTTCTCTCATCTTGTCTCCTCTTTCTTCCTTTCGTCTCCTCTTGTCTCCACACCACCCCTCTTACTTTCTTTCCACTTAGTCATCCTCGGCCATCAACTTGTTCTTGAACTGTGCCAACTCCTTTGATCTCACAAGCATACACAGACAGTTAGGACAAGCTCCTAGTCCGGATTAAAGCTTGTGGTTGACCTCAGATCTTGCACCCCTGCTTCCTTGTCCCTCAGTCCTTCCTTCTACACACACATATAAACACACACACACTTCCATCCCACCCCATTGACACACGTCTTATTACCATATATATGGAGTTGGGCTGACAGGCAAGTGCTGCGGCCTGTGGTGGAGGGGACGCAGGAAGCTGTAATGGCCTCCCCGGTCCAGCAGACCCACACAGACCCGGACGGGCCCCATGGAGCCAAAATGGCAGATTGGCCGCAGAGCTGTTTTGGTGTCACTCCTCCTCCATGGAGTAGCTCTCTCAGCTTTGTCGATCTCTCAACCTCCTTCTCCTCTTTTTTGATTTCTTTCATTCGGTCGAAACAGTCCAGCACTCTCGCTCTTTCCCAAACTCTCTCTTTTCATGCCTCTCATTCTCTCGGTCTGTCTCTCTGGGTGAGTGACATGTATATTTCAAAGGTGTGCTCCCCCTGTGGGCTCTCAGGTCTCTAGTCATTTAGAGACCTGCTGCCTGCCTCTGCTCACAGCTGTTTGGTCTCAGGCACACAACGCTTAAGTGCTTTACCCTCGGGTGAGACACAGACACACACACACGTGTGCAAATGCACGGGCACACACACAGGTGTCGAACAAGATACCAACTAGAGACCATGCATCCCCCCATACACACACACACACACTTACAAACACACTCACACACACAGCCATGCAAAAAAATCACTGCAGCAAACATGCAGTTTTATTCTATGCAAGAGTGGATTTTTAGGCAGGCATGCATACAGACCCATACAATAGTGCAATTCAAGTTATTCACCATATGCAGTCCTGTCGCTGACATGCATCACACGCACGCATCGGTGGAAATAAACTAAGTAAGTAGCGTACTTCACTACAATTATATATTACTTTACCATTTCCTCTTTTTTAAGACAGTCTACCTCTACTCCACCACATTTAAGAGGTACAACATGTATATATTAATATTTATATAATATGTTTTACACAAATGCACATACAATTGTTATTATAACAATTATTATATATGTATTACTATTCTGTAATATATTGTATAATAATATATAATATATTTAGTATGTATATCAGGGAGTTTAAATGAACACCACCTAGTAGTTAGAAAATAGTTAGATCATATGCTTTTTTCTTGCAACAAAAATAGATATATATTGTATCACTCTTAAAG
Organism: Limanda limanda; assembly: GCF_963576545.1. Taxonomy (NCBI): domain Eukaryota; kingdom Metazoa; phylum Chordata; class Actinopteri; order Pleuronectiformes; family Pleuronectidae; genus Limanda; species Limanda limanda. The sequence goes on from NC_083636.1 coordinate 10,372,249, forward strand.
TAGCCAGTCTGCATACTCAGTATACAACTACACAAGGTTGTACTTCTACTCAAGCTCTTTTTTAAATTCTGAGCTTTTAGACGTATTTAGTATTTGTACAATTGTAATACAGCTTTTACTGAGTAAAGTATTGTGTCTTACTACTCACATTTATCCACATTTGAATTTCAGATGTAGCATACAGCTGTAATGGAGACCGAAACCTCAATTTACAACATCTGGCATACATTGGCAATATACCAGATGTCAATAGTACACACACACACCCCCCTCTTCCACACACAGACACACGCAAACATGTAGTGCAGACCCCCGTCATCACTTTAAAAGGTTTTAGGAAGATGTTTGTGGCCTTTGGTTTGCGGTTTTGGCTAAAATGCGATTAATGACGTTTGATGTCCTTGTATAACCGTAAAAGGATAAACTTTAACTAATGTGTCCTTGAGTTGATATCACGTATATGAGTCAGCAATTACAATCTGAACATGTATTTTTTTATGGCCTAGTGCAGTTGAAGGGATAAAACTGTCACTGTCATAGGTAAAGTCGCGTCTATGTGACTGTTGTCGACGTACTAATTTGTATTCCCCAAATACAAATTAGTAGAAAATGCAAAGCACGTTTGCATACTTGAGGAATTAGTGTTTGAATCTGTGCCACAGACTGTAAGACACAGTGTCATATCTGCCTCCTCTGTGTCGTCAGCTGTCTGATAGAATTAGATATGACAGTATAATTAATATCCCAACAGTCACTTGTAGCTGGAAGGAAAGGAAGGGGGGAAGGAAAGAGAGACGGGAAGAGAGAGATGCAGGAAGAGAGGCACAAAACAAGGTTTGGATTGTGGACATTGTAGCACAGACACACACACCTACACACACAGACCTGACAAGGATAAACGACAGCAGCGAGCACACTTGTCCTGTTAATTGAACCGTCAGCCTCTGTGATAAGATGCAGAGGCCTGATGTCGCTTACACATGTATGCATCCATACACACACACACACACACACACACACACACACACACACACACACACACACACACACACACACACACACACACACACACACACACACACACACACACACACACATCGACACACATACATGCATTCTCTCTCTCTCTCTCCCTCTCTCTCTCTCTCTCTCTCTCTCTGTCCCTCTGGCTCTCGCTGTCACTCTGCATGTTTTCGGCCTCAAAGCTGGAGACTATTTCATCAGCCAAGAGAGACACAAAGCAATTGTATTAATTCGAGATTCCAAGCCTTTCAGAGGCTTTAGAGCCACACACACACACACACACAAACGCACACACTCTGTCATGAGATTTAGAGCTTGTTGAACAATGACACACACACACACACACACACACACACACACATACACACACACACACACACTCATAAACAAGTCGGTCCAAGCCTCTCAGCTCCACTGTCTCAACTAATTCCTCCACACTGGCATAATGCAGGTTGGCCACCTTCCCACCATAGGATTTGGCTTGGCGCAGAGAAGAACCCCCCCCCACCCCACCCCATCCACTGTACAAGAGGCGGAGGCATTATCTATTTGTAATAAATATTCAAACGTGTTCGCAGCCAAAGCCCACCATAGTACGGGGTCAGGATTGAGAAGATCCTGCTCAGTTTTTTTTTTTCTCTTCCCGTCTCTCTTTTCTCTCCTCTTCTTCTCCGGCCCATTGTCTCACTGAAGGCATCTTTGGGGGTCCCTCCGTCTATTTAGAAAGACCCCCCTAATGAAGGACAATCCGGTTAGGCCTCAACGCACACAAACGCACACCCACAAACTTGGGATCGCAGACGCACACACACAGGCACGTACACATGTCGGGGCTTAATTGGAAGGGCTTAATTGAGTTGTGAGGGGCTCATAAGGCTTAGTACGACTCAAAGAGTGGGAATCAGGAAAAGTCGGCCTTAATGAGTGGAGATACGGCACACACACATACAGTACTTGCTACTGTATGTTGGATTCCGCAGCAATTAGACTAATGATCCAAAAATAAAGAAAAATAATGTCTCTGTTCTATTCAGTGGCTTGAATTGAACTACAGTAGATCCACACCTGTAATGCTAAAAGTTCCCTTTTCAAAATCCACACATAAAGGCAATTCTTATATAAGTAAAAGTCAAGTAAATAAGGGAGTAAAACAAAATAACCTTAAAAATAAACAAGTTGTGTTCCTACAGCAGACACACACAGCCTGTCGTTGTGCGTCTCTATTGGCGGGCCCATTAAGCCGTCCCGTGTTGTGTCTGCCTTTTAATTGCGGAGTTTTAATTACACAGAGTGGTCCGTGTACATCTGGTCCCTGGGCGATCTAATTCCTTCCTTCCTGTCATGTGACCCTCGGAAGCTCCCTCTGATTGGATTAGGTCACCGGTAGGGGTGCTGTTGCCATGACGATTAACGTAATAACAGCTCAGGGCTTCGTGTGGCGGTCCACATGGCGATTCATTTAGGGAACCACAGTCTGGTCTATTGTGTGCCGACATCGGTTGATTTAGATGAGTGACACAGATCTATGAATACAGGGTGATAATTGGAATCATACTTCATGGTGCCTACTTTATTATACAAATACTCAAAAAACGGATACTTCAAAAGACATGTTGGTTGGGGTGTGAGTTTGTTTGAGGCAGAAACTGCTGCTGGTCCCCTGCGTCTAATGGAGTAAGTGCTCATTGAAGAGGCAGGCAGTCCTCTGTTCTATGTGCTGTTTGATACACTGAGACGTCCCAGTGTCTGTAGTCTCTCACGGCTCTAAAGACAGTCCGCAGTGTTATTTTTCGTAGAGGAGTGTTGGCTGTTTACAGACTCAGTTCAAGGTGTTTCTCCTCCTCACGTTTGATTGTTGTACTCGTCGCTGCCCTCGTTTGCAACATTTGTCACGGAGCAGCGTTACAGTACCACATGTTTACCGGAGCCTGCATGTAGCTTGTGTATGTGCATGTGCATGAGTCATGACGTCTCTGGTTTGTTTGAAGGTTGACTTTGCCGTGATCGGCAGTCAGATATCCTGCATGTGAATGTCAGTGGTTTGCACCAAAATGTATGAGTATTTATTTCTTGTGTGTTCTGTTCATTTGTTTCACGTATGACGAGCTGTTTGGAGACGGAGGCAGTGGCATGCACCTCGTTATCTGTCCCGCGGGCTTCCGTCCGATTTGCTGTGCATGGGTTTTTCCCGTTTGATCCGTACGAGTTTGTCTCGGTAAAGATACGGCGAGGGGGTCCCTCCGGCCTCCCGCTTCCAAATTTCTACGGTGGTCACAGCAGGCGAAACTGTGCTGTTTTGGTTTTTGCAGGACAGTGAGGGTGCACAGCCACTGAACCTGTCGGCCAAGCCTAAGGCATCCGAGAGCAAGTCACCCAACTCCCCCCCAACTTCCCCACAGGTCCCTGGTGCCGCTGCTGCCAAGCTGGGCCACGCCGGTTCCATGAAGCACAGCATCGCCCCCTCCAGCATCGGAGGACCACCGACCAGAGTCAGCTCAATAGGTAAATAGAATGAAATGTCAATCACTCACACACAAACGCACACAGAAAACTTAAGGGCTTAACTTGTTATAACATACTACAACAACTACTAAATAAATCTACTGCTAATAAGATGGTTAGACTAATCTCGTGCTTACTTTCGTTTGGTCACTTGAAGCACACACGTTAAAGATTGTGCGTTATATAAAAAAAAATAGCATCTGTTAGTTTAGCATATATTTTGAAACATCATGAAAACTGTGGTAGTAGCAACTATAAGAATAAAAATAAACCAATGATAATAAACCTTATAAAAATCGTTGCTTCCTAATATGAATATGTACATCTTCAAGGGACACAGTGATACTTCTGCTGGTAGTGGCAAAGACGAGAATAGTCTTCTCCTCGTTCTCCTCTATTGTTGCTCGTGCCAGTACCATAATCATACCCGGCCATATGCACACGTACATAAAATATGACATAAACTAATCACTATTTTTTTGTACTCTTAATCCATTTTTCACGCAACACTGATAGTTCAAATATTACACATATGTAACAGGCTATAATTAGTGTGTTTGTGTTTTTGTTCCATGTCGCTGTTTGCCTCGGGGCTGCTTCATTGTTATGTGTTTATTAGTGAGTGAAAGAGACAGAGAGACATAGGAGAGATAGAGAGCGAGCGAGAGAGAGAGAGAGCAAGAGAGAGAGAGAGAGATGGGGATTAGCACATTTTTTTTTCCCAAGCGATGAAGCGAGGGGGAATAATAAAGAGAGGAGCACATGACAGACAGGAGGTATCACCAATGAGATTAGACAAGCCTCTTACATGAGCCAGGACAGCGCAAACACCCAGCATCAATGACACAATGACAGCACACACACACACACACACACACACACACACACACACACACACACACACACACACACACACACACACACACACACACACACACACACACACACACTCACATTAACACAATCCCACCTCCTCCTCCTATGCAATAGGCAGTTAGTCATTTTTTTCTGACTTCTTGGCTAATCTCACTGTTTTTCAACAAATCGGAGGATTTAATATCAGATTAGTGGATTTGCGGTCCCAGATGTTTTTTGTTCAGAAAAATGGATTACAGTGTTTAAAGTTTGTGTGTGATCCCTGCGGAATTATTTGTGTGTGGATACCAGTGTGTTTTTGTGTTGCTCATCCAAGTCATGTCGTAGGAACACATAGGTCCCATCTGTTGCCACTGAGTTTACTCAGGCAGGCACCAGCACATTTGTTATTACGGTTCAAAGTCATATTAGGAATCGTGTTGCAAGTTCAGAGGGGGATAGAGGGGGCGGACAAATTGGAAAAGAGTCTAGAGGCGGTCGGTTTGATGTGGGAGTGAGCGTGTGTTCAGGTTATTTAAATTAAGCGAGAACAGGAACAGACGGACAGACACACATGCAGAGGATGCAGTGGAATTAAAAATGGTGGCAGAACTCTAGTCAGTGATTAAGTCTGGAAATGTTCACAGATATAAATTGTAATTACAGATTCCATATGTGTCTTTTCTTCAGTTTGAGTCATATGGAAGTTAAAAGTATTTTTTGTTGGGTTAGAACAAAGGGTTTTAAAAAAAATTCAAAATCTTCCAGACACGTAAAACAACGGCAAAGATGATGGAAATGAATCTTAGTAAAACCAACTCTACGTTACTTTACATTCATACAGCAGTAGGTATTCAATAGAAACTCAGTTTATTTGAATTAAAGTGTTTATAAAGTATTTAGTATATAAATTAGCTCCACCTTAAATAGCCATAAAATTAAAGTGACATAAACAGTAACAATTTAATTTTTAAATTGTGTTTTTTGTACTTAAACCTCCATCTACTTCATCACTGATTAAATGAACCTTCATAGAGTTTTGCCTAGTGTTAGAGAGGTATATCAATAGTAGTAAAGTAATATTGGTTTATTTAGTGTAAAGAAGATTGTTGGTGAACAGTTTCAGTCTGTCTCTGATAACTTCTCCATAGTGCACATCTCTTTCGATTTTGACACCTACCAACCTAGAGGCATGTCCATCCATCCATCCATCCATCCATCCATCCATCCATCCATCCATCCATCCATCCATCCATCCATCCATCCATCCATCCATCCATCCATCCATCCATCCATCCATCCATCCACTCAAACCAAACTGAAGGGCTGTCAGCGCCTGCAACCTCTGCCAAAATCATACATATGTTGTTTTTTGTCCCTCATCTCCCGGTCAGAGTGTTTCTGTGGGTGAAAATGTATTTGTGCCTGTCTGGAGAGATTTGGTGCTCACTAAACTTGTGTGTGTGGGGTGAGAAGAAAGAGGGAGAAGGAGAGAGAGACCCCCTTCCCTTGTATCTGGGTCACATTCACTTGTCTGGATGGTCGGCATTGCTGTCAGTCTGAGAGCGACCCGCACACTAGAATATCCTTTGCCCCCCCCTCCCTCTTTTGACACCAGATTAAAATTGACTGCCACCCGATTCCATCGCCCGCTCTCCTCTCCCTCCTCTGTCCTCTCCCGCCCCCCCCCCCCCCCCTTTTCGACCCCCGCTCACATCCAGATTTTCCGGTTATGACTTCTGAAAGAGTTCACGGCTCTGTCATTACCAATCTGAATCTGGTAATCTGGCCTGAGATGGCATTAGCGGTGCGGATTAGCGCAGATAAAGGCCCCATAAGCCAGCCACAGCTCTTTGTTAAGAGCTAACACGGCTGATAGAGAGAGGCGATAGCAGCGCACACAATCACACACAAATACACACTGCGGTCAGGGCAGATGCCTCAGATGCCTCATCGGCGGCTAAGCTGCGGAAATAATACAAATAATAGGTGACGAGGAGATCTGACCTTTCCCGGTCGGCGGGACAGATGTTCTCTCACAGGGAAATTAGCAGGACTTTTTAGCCTTAATAAGAGTCATCTGGTCAGTAGAACAGTGAGGGTTCAGATGAGAAGAGGTATGAGTGTGTGTGTGTGTGTGTGTGTGTGTGTGTGTGTGTGTGTGTGTGTGTGTGTGTGTGTGTGTGTGTGTGTGTGTGTGTGTGTGTGTGTGTGTGTGTGTGTGTGTGTGTGTGTGTGTGTGTGTGTGTGTACGGCTGAGGGCAGGTGGAGAGGTGGTGGGCAGTGTGTTTCAAGGCTAGCTATGGGCAGACTATGACTCACATGCCCAGCTCGACAGGCTAAAATGGTCAGTGCGTGTGTGTGTGTGCCTTCAAGTCATAGAGAGAGACGCACACAGAAAATGAGAGAGTGACACATACACACACACACACACTCACACACTCCAAACTCCCCTCATCAAGTGCGAGGGAATGTCTTTACCTTATGGTTCAGGGGAAGATTTATTCCAGTTGAAAACCTCCAGCCAGCCTCCCAAACCTAGACACACACACACACACACATTACAAGTAAACGTAAAGTAGATAAAGATGCTCTAAATGAATTAGATCAACATGTTGACAAATGTGCATAACCCAATTAATTGCTGGTCCTCTCTCTGCGTCCCCGTACCTGTCTGTGCCTCAGCAGACTTGCTGTCATCGCTGTCCTCAACAGCCTACCTGAGCGACCACGAGGCGGTGAGCAAGGCCTTCGCCGAGGCCCGGCAGATGAAGGAGCACCTGAAGCGGGAGCAGCAGGTCCTGGACGCAAAGGTGGCCGCCGTCACCAACCTCAGCCTCAACAACGGACGCACGGACAAGGTAGACAACTTTGAATTACACCTATCAAACCGGGCATGGTGTCAAACTGTGTAGAGACGGTGAAATGATGTTTAAATATAATGAAATTTTACAAAATCATTGGTATTATAAAACAAATAGATCCATAATTGTATATTTAAGACCGCTTGAGCACTTTAAAGTCTTTATGTGTGTTTGTTGTGATCTTTGGGATGCAAATGTACGCAGGACTTTGATGAGAAATTAGTCTAAATTCATAAATTCTCGCGAAAGGAAGAAAAAGAGTATCCAAAGTCCTCACAAGCTGCGTCGGCTCATTGTTCGCTTGTTGGTAATAATTTGTCGTGCCATGTGCCATCCCTACGCACCATGTAGGAGGCAAATCAGTGTACATTGTGCTCGCTGAAATGTGCTGAAGCTAAACGGGGCCAGATAAGGTAGAACCAGAGGCGTCTCGGAGGTAATGAGTGTGTCTGTAAGGCACACTGCAGGGCTACGTGCGTGCGTGCGTGTGTGTGTGTGTGTGCGTTTGTGTGTGTGTGGCAAAGCGGAGTGTCGGAGAGACAGTAATGCGAAGTGACGGCACCGGCTCCTCGGCAGCGTGGCTAAATTGTAGTTATTTGTTAAACACATTGGGAGTCAGGTCGTGCACGCTCGCTCGCTCACACACACACACACACACACACACACACACACACACACACACACACACACACACACACACACACACACACACACACAGAGCGAGGGAACAGTGCACTTGAAGCATCTGCACCGCTGACACTCAACATCTTTATCTGTCTCTTTCTGTTTCAAACAGTCACACCCACACTGTACTCAGCCCAGGTTTAGTGTGCACGTTAAGACAGAGTGTACACAGTCATCTACTGGAGATCCAGTGTAAACACTTCAGTTTTATAAACTGTTACATCGACAAGATGCTGAGGAAGTTTGATCAATTCTGCAGGAAAGTTAAATATTTTATTGCATATTTTATAGTTTGTTAGACACGGCCATTGCATTAGATGGTTTTTTCAGAGGTTTTTTAGCAATTTATATTCACTTTATTACATTGCTTTGTTTTTGTCCTTTTTTAATAAACAACTATATTTTAACATATAAGAATATATGTTATAATGGTTTATAAGATAAAACATTCAAATTTAAAAGGTTTAAACAATGCAGTTTTTCATGTTAAATTAAGACTATAAATAGTTAAAAACACACTTCAAGTTCTCACATTGTTTAATTTAAAGTCCCAGCTATATATATATCTATATAGATATATATATATATTTTTTAAACAACCATGACACCGATGCTACGCGCTCTTGCCGACTCCCATCTCCTCGGCCCTTTGGCTTTGTGCTACGCGTGCAAGTGCGAAGCATCTCGGCGCTCGGATAGCACGGTGTCATCTCTGACACACTCAGAGGATTAGTTTTGTCGCTACTTTGTGTCTTGGCTCCAGTGTCAGCCATTCAATCCACTTTTCTCATGTACTGTACCGGGGCTTAATGTCAGACTAGGCTGTCATCCACTCTGTCTCCCTGTTCATCTCTGTCTCTGCAGCCTCACAGACACACACACACACACACACACACACACACACACACACACACACACTGCATCACAGTGTTGCAACAGCACATTTAATCTTTAAATCTTAAACTGTGGGACATATTTTATGCTCTGTTAATTCCTGGCACAAGGTTCGACTGATCATCTAAAACATCTCTGATTTACATACAAAATGACTAAATCATTCCAACCCAACCAAAGATTATTGTTTATTCATTAAAACTTATGAATTCAAAATTAAGTACTTTTTAAATGGCTTTAAAAAAACAAAAATGAACGTTTTCCAGTAGGTCTCTGGCTTTTTATCAGCCTCTCCCCTCCCTGTCTTTTTAGCCATATTTATTCCACTCTCAGGGGGGAAATTATCTCCAACAATTAAACTCTGTTGGACTAAAAACAGAGAAAATGCATTTCATTATCATTCTGCCCTCCCTCCACCAGTCAGCCAGCTCGCCAGGGTCACATGTAAATGGAGAGGGACACTTTTTGGAAGGTTGTTTTAGAAGACGACAGTGTTGTGGGTGCCGGCGCTAATCGTATAATTAAACTGTAAAATGCTGGTGCACTACAGTGTGTGTGTGTGTGTGGGTGAGTGGGTGTGTGTTTGTGCCAGAGCATGTGTGTGTTCGTCGGCAGCCAGGTTCTAGTGCAGAGTGTGCCGGCTGTTTGCATTAAGCATGTAAATGCTCAGTAAATCAGCCTTTTATTGGTTGTAATAAATACCGGGGGGGACGCGCGGATTGGCCTCGCTCTCGTCTGCGCCGCAGTCACTCGTTCTGTCGCTCAATAATGCGTCGACCCTCCGGGGCCTCTGCAGGAGAGAGAGGCAAGCAGCCGCACTCGGCTCTCGCAGGTGGCTGCCAGGAGTCGCTGCACACACACACACAGACACACATATATTATACAGTGTACACACCAATCCGTAAACATGTAAACAGGACTAAATGTAATCAACATTTTTGCACATGCAAACATACACACAGATGTGGGTCCAAGCGTGCAGGCGCAAAGCACTCTAACAATTTGATGTTGACATTAACATTTCGGCAGATTGACATGGAAATGAACAAAACCACAAACTGTCTGTGTCCCGAAACTGCTGCTGCTATTTATCTGCTTTCTCTCTGTTTGGATTCATTAATAATAACAATATCATTAACTGATTTATTGCAGATTAGACTAGACTGAGACTGAGATTACTCATTGGTAACTGAAGTTTAAAGAGTTTCACCGGACAAACTTGGCTTTAGAGCAGTGAACATCTTGTTTGATAGTTATGCTTCAAACCCATTTTTTTGTGACACAAAACAGTTTTTTGCTGCGAAATAAAAAATATAAATCTATTTAAAATCATCCACATGAGCGATGATGTTTGGTAATGAGAAAGGAAAGGAGCCGGCGTCACTACGCGTCCGTGGTTCGGTTCATTCAAACAGTTCACAGTCACTGACTCACTCGCTGTGAACTGTTTGTGTTGTTCAGGACAAGGCCGCCTTGGAGAGTCTGAGTCAACAGCTGAAGCAGCAGGCGGAGGACAAGTTCAGCCACGCCATGCTGGACTTCACCATGAGTGGAGACTCTGACGGTAGGCACACACACGCAAGGACACACACACACACACACACTTGTGCATGGAGTATTTTAGGTGACAAAACTTGCTTTCAATTGCTATATAGAATAATTAGGCAACAAAATGTTGTTCTTAAGTGTAGGAGTTTTATAAGAGGATATATAACTAACACTACAACATGTATGTACATCAACAACATGCTTTTTTAATGTTGACATCCTGTGAAAACCCTGCATCTCTCAAACCTTTTAATGAGCAAAGAATCATTTTACATTTAGGCTTCTTTCAAATAAAAGATCAGATTGTTATGCAGTTTTAAATCTTTAAGAAGCAACAGAATTTTCTCAAACCCATAAAGCATAGAATTAAACATATTGAATTAAAATCAAATAACAATTAAATGTCATTGTTTTTCCCTTAAGAGGATGTCGTAAAAAAAACCATCTTGTTAAGCACCTTATTTACGTGTATATTCTATATTGTCTCCATAACACCTTCCCTCCCCCCCCCCCCCCCCCCCAGGCTCCCCCAGCGTGTCGGACTCCAGGATATTCCGGGAGGCCCGGGGTCGCGGCACCAGCGAGCCTCACATCAAGCGGCCGATGAACGCCTTCATGGTCTGGGCCAAGGACGAGCGGAGAAAGATTCTGCAGGCCTTCCCTGACATGCACAACTCCAACATCAGCAAGATCCTCGGTAAGACACACACACACACACACACACACACACCCCCCGCCACACACACACACACGAGCGCGTAGCCTTTGTCTCACCCCTGTCACCACTACAAAGGAAGATGCATGCACTGTGGGTTATGATTCCCGCTTTCTCAAACACACACACACACAAATAGAAGCTTGCGGTGATTTTACAAGCGGCGGCATTGTGTAAGCTGCTGTTAATGAACGGCTGGGGAGAGCGCGGCTCCGACAAATGATGATATAATTCATTATGCATTAAACAAGCAGCGCGAGGCCGCCTGACATTTCCCCCGGACCGCCGGGATCGGCCCTGACATTTTAAAGAGCTCCTAAGCGTTTTATAACACAGGGAAATCTGGTTTTAATAAGCCTGCTCTCTCCCCCTCTTTCCCCCCCCCCCTCTCCCCCTCTTCTGTCTCTCGATTGCTAACAGATCGCGGAACAGACAAAAAGCAGAGCGAGAACAGCCAAGTGCTGACAGCTTTTACCCATTAAACATACAGTAGTCAAGTGCAAATTCAGCCCAGATATGAAACACACGGGGAAAAAAAACGTGCTCAAGATTACACCCACGCACGCGCACACAGACACACACATGCAGGAGACTGATGGTACAAATCTGTGAGCAGAACCGGAGCTCAGAGAGACGGCAGCAGGTTAAGTGAAGTCCTCATTAGTTTAGATGAGTACCTGTCGTCCTCGCTGTTCTGCTCATTAACCTCGCTTTCCCAGATCTGCGTTCTCCTCACCGGGTGAAACTTGCACCATTATCTCTGTGTGTGTGTGTGTGTGTGTGTGTGTGTGTGTGTGTGTGTGTGTGTGTGTGTGTGTGTGTGTGTGTGTGTGTGTGTGTGTGTGTGTGTGTGTGTGTGTGTGTGTGTGTGTGTGTGTGTGTGTGTGTGTGTGTGTGTGTGTGTGTGTGTGTGTGTGTGTGCGTGCGTGTGCTTTTCAACTGAGTGACGGTATGCACTTGTGATAGAGGGTCACACGTGTCACACCGACATTTGTACCTCCCACACTCTGTAATTGATTTTCCACGCTGACGTACAAGCTCAAATTAAATCACCTCCTCAAAACAGATTTTTATCATCATGCTCCTGTAAAATAATCACAACCCCTATTGAATGGTTTGCTCTAACGTTAACTGCTTTGCCGTTATTTCTCTTATCGTGCTTCAGCTACACTCGCCAGTTGCAGACACGCTGTGGCACCGGAAACAGATCGATGGGATTGTTAACAGTGTTTTCCTCCACCTCTCTCTCTCTCCCTCCGTCCAGGCTCACGCTGGAAAGCCATGACCAACCTGGAGAAGCAGCCATACTACGAGGAGCAGGCTCGCCTCAGCAAGCAGCATCTGGAAAAGTACCCGGACTACAAGTACAAGCCGAGGCCCAAACGCACCTGCCTGGTGGACGGCAAGAAGCTGCGTATTGGCGAGTACAAGGCCATCATGAGGTCCCGCAGACAGGAAATGAGACAATATTTCAGTGTGGGGTAAGACGACTGTTTTCCACTCGCTTTGCTTAGAAATGGGGCCCAAATGGAAACATGTGTCATAAGGAAGCAAGTCGTTTTTATACTGAGAGGGGATTATTTGTTTTTATATTTATATTATAATTAACACATAAATAGAGTGTATGAAGTGTTAATATAAACTAATTAGATGTTTTTGTTAATACAGGAGCCACATCTCATGGTGGATATTTAAAAAACTAATCTGCAGTATTTATTGAACATGAAGTTGCTTTATACTGTTGCTGTACATGTCCAGTAAGCAACAAGGTTTTAAATGAATTGGATACTAACTTTGATTATATTTTTTCATGATTATTCTCGTTTTGGGGCAAACCATTTTCTAGATAATTTTTTACTTGATGTAGAAGATTTGTTGTTGTTATAATGCAAAAGGTCCAAAACAGTAGTTTCCGTCCCTGGAGTCTGGACCCAAACATGAGTAAAAGAATATAAAGTACTTTTTTCCTTCCTTAAAACTAGATTTATTCCCCCCTGATATTACTTTTTTTTCCCAGACCTATAAAAATATTCTTAGGAAACAAAAGGACTACAAAATATTTCCTTGGTAGAAATGCTCACAGCTGGTTTTATACACAAGGACTTTTTTGATATCAATATCAATTTGATTTATGATTAACCTGTCAGCGTCTGGTTAGCATATCTCAGTATACAGTTATCACCCGAGCTTAAATCCTAATGTTGGTTGGTTTGTGAACAGTAAAACACTTAACAGATTTCCACGAAACTAGGTGGAAGGATGTGGTACCAGCCTGAGAAGAACACATTTAATTTTGATGCTTATCCAGGATTTTTTTCCGATCTTTCTTAAACATTATGAGATTATGGTATTTTTCAACATTTTCACCTTTTTCCAAAGGAAATAATTTGTGGCTCTTGATGACAAAAACCAGGCATATTTAGGGGACAGATATTTACAAGAGTTTGCAATTTGGTTCAGTCTGATTGAATTTAAAGCGACTGTTAGACCCTTGCTCTGTACTGAGTGTCATTCTGGTATGATATATAATGTGATTGGATGATTCATATTTCCCCCTCTGTGTTTACAGGCAGCAGGGCCAGCTGCCCTTGTCTTCAGCGGGCGTGGTTTACCCAGGTGCCATGTCAATGGCGGGGCTGCCCTCACCCCAGATGCCCTCTGAGCACTCAAGCATGTCCAGCAGCCCCGAACCCAACGCCAACCACCACCAGAACCCTCACATGCCCAGCTTGAAGGGGGAGGAGCCACGCATCAAGCAGGAGCTGCGGCTGGACGACAGCAACGGCGACGCGTACGACGACTTTGAATACGAGGACGAAGAGGTCGACTACACCAGCGATAACGAGAACCATATCACCCAATAGGGCGCCGCGAGAGCCGCGTACTTTTAAAAGCCAATCACAACTGGTTAACCCCCCCACCCCTTAAAAAACAATCCCAACCCACCAATCAGGAGGAAGAACTTTTGCCAATCACTCTGACCCCCAATCTCACAAAAACCTGCCACCCTTTACCCTCCTCCTTACTGACATGGACTCTTTTAACAGAGCCAGACCCCCAACCCTACTACCCCTCTCCCCTCCCACCGGAGTCCTGATACCAGCATCTGATCAATCAACTGAAGCACAGGACCTGTCACTCACACTGACTGTTACACAAACCGGAGTCTGGGAGGAGGAGACGACCGGAGACGACCGGAGACGACTCCTGAAGCTTGCTGAGGAATACTCAAGTACTACTGCAAGAGTTTGAGTAATGCACCAAGTGAGGAGAAATAAAAAGATCACACTCAGAAAAAGCAACCTTTAAGACCCGTTTGTAGACGAGGAGACGTTTTGAAAACGAAAAACTACGGAACAGTGGACCTGTCAAAAGGCCAAACAGATGACACTTTAAGATGGCGGACCTGTTTGTTATCAAGAGACACTTTTAAAGAAAAAAAACAGCTTTTTTTGTTCTTTGGTTCTATAATATTCTCACTCAGGTACACGGTGCCAATAAGTGGCTTGTGAATGTGATTTGTTGTTTTTTGTGCTACAAGTTTGAATAATAATAGAAAAAAGAGACATTTCTTTCCCCCCCCGTTTTGTTGTTAAGCACCTGAGCGATATCAGACATGTTTATTTTTAACAAAACGATATCTTTTCTCCGACCTTGCAGCGTGCTGTCAGCGACCACCCTCTCCCTTTCCCCTTTTTTCTCTGTGTTTTTGTGACTGCCCCCTCCCCCACTGACCCCCACCTGTTTGGAATCCAACGGGACGGTCCGGCAGCGCGGCGTGGACCGTTCCCCCCTTTTCACTGGATTTTCAGGGTGGGGGAGGTGGGGAGGAAGGGGGTGGGTCCCTGGGGCGTCACGGAGCAAGACGCGAAAGCACTGTGTTGTGAGACAATCCGCCAGTTCCCCTCTCGCTCCGTCCCCTTCCTGTCGAGATCCCGTCGCTCGGCCTCGACACAGTGTGTGTGTGAGTGTCGGTGTGTTCTGTGTACACATTTTACTGGGAGTCATCTTCTTCTTTTTTTTTTGATATAATGCAAAAAAAGAAAGAAGCTCAAAACATCCGGGACACAGAAAAGACAGGCAACTCATGCTGCTTCTGTGCTTCAGGCTACATCCACACTACTAAGTGTATGTTTAGAGTCGCTAAAATGGTGAAGTTTGGAAACGACAATATAGACACTCACAACCGTTGCTGATTGGGTCTTTCCGGTCACTGCGTAACAATCACTGATTGGTCAGGCTCCTGTCAGACGAGCCCCTTCAGAACGAAAACTACCAACATCAGCCTCGGCTACCGGTGTAGAACGCAACATGGATAATCAAATACACATGTTGCTGACCCTATCGTCTTTGCTAACAGCTGTCGTGCATTGATACTACATTCTACAATGATACAACTGCCTATATGCAGGAGATGAGCTGTTATTCAAGCAATCTGCAACACTTCCCATGTCAACCTGCACGCACATGCCCAGTGTACGTGGTCACGTTAGATGCGTTCAGGCGGGTTAGAATGGACGGGTATTAAAACTGAAACACTCGTTTGAGTTTGGAAACTCCGCTTTCAAACAAAGACGTAGAAGTATGGATTTAGCTTTACTGTAGCACACATATGCACATTCACAAATACACACACACACACGCGCATGCACACACGCACGCACACACACACATCTGTTGTTCTGTCCCTCAGTGTTTTCCCACTCCCTCCAATCAGCGTCGTATTGCTGTCCCCATTGGGCAGAGCCGAGGTGAAGTCAGCCAGTCAGTGTTTTTGTTTGTATTTGAATACTGTATTTTATTATTTTCTCTTCAAGCTGCCTCTAGTCTAATAATATTATTAACAATAATTATAAGGACGGTCAGCGTTTCCTAAGTTTAGTAAGTTATGTACAGTATAATTTATTTTTCTCCTCTTTATCGGGTTTTTATGACCATATGAAACTATGACAGTCAATGAAACATTATTCTATTATAGCTGTAGGTATTTAGATCTAAACAAAAGTTGTCATTTGACCTTTTCTTTGTTTCTTTGTTCCCTTTTTTTGACGCGTTAATTTTTTTTGTATTAATCCTGCGGATGGGCGGGCAGGTGGGTGGAGTTAGGACAGCGAGCTGGACTGACGGACTCGACACCAGCCCTCCTCCGAGCTGAAGATGTAAACCTTTCTATGTCCACACCTATTTCTGAAAAGCACTCAGACTCTGTGCAGTCAGAGAAAAATGTTTTTGTTTTTTTTAAATTGTCATAATAATTTTATTTGTAATGGTTATTATAATGTATAATGTGAAGTTTCCTCTGTTTTATTTTGCCTTTTTTGGGGGGAAATCAGTTTTTATCACTTTTGGAAACTGTTTTCAGTGAACAAAGAATCCCGTCCCCGTTTACTTGTTTGGCCGCCTCACTGAGACACAGTGGAACATCAGTGGGTTGGATCAACACACACACACACACACATATGCATGCACAAACACAATCACTAAAACATTCACACACACTCAAAACGAAGAGATTATCATGACAACCAAACAAATCCTATGCTGTCATTTTTGTAGTATTCTAGATTTAAAAACATACATATATATTTTTTTTTGTGATAGGAAAGCAGTGTTTACCACGATCCACCACGGGTGTTCCACTGTGTGTATGCGTTTGTGTGTGTGCATTTATGCGTGTGCGTGTGTGTGTGTGTGTGAGACGACCAGACGCACTTACAGTATCAGTCACTTCTCATCAGGAGCCCTTTGCTTTGTTTTAGCTCCACGCTGATGCTACAGGAGCCATGACTACTCTTCAGGTGTGTCGTCACATAGTGATCCCCCCAACAATCACAGTATAGATGTTCGCCATGCGCCACTTAATGAGCCGCCGGCTCTTAATTTTGCTGTATAGTCACCCCTACTATCACGCTGTGGTTCAACCCAATGCTGGAGAGAAAGGGGGGAGAGTACAGAGTGGATCGAGCCACCTTTTAGGGTATCACAGGGGTGGGTGGGGTTTTCGGGGGATCAGAGGGGGGGCATTAAGACGTCAATCATCCCTGCTGGCAAGGTCTGTCCCCATATCAAGACAATGAAAATGATGATGATGATAATATTATTTAAGACAATCAAAGTCATGAGTGGAGCTCAAAACAAAGTAAGAATTATTACAAGTAAAAAAAATATCTTACCATCTCAACTTGAAAAATCAAGAAAGATAATTATGTAAATATAACATAGAGTTATAGATTTATATTTTGTTCATAACACAGTGTAATATAAGTTGTATATTTCTTCTTTTTTTTTTCTCTCCCTACTGTCTCTTTTATTGATGTTATATACATGCCACAGAAAAGCCAGAGTTGCAGTACTCTCACAAAAAAATATCAAAGAAATAAAGAAAAACATGAAAAAACAAAAAAAGCCGTGGGCTGCCACCACCATCTGTTCTAAGTTCACTTTTTTTTTTCAGTATTACTGCCAGACAAGGCTCTAATAAAGACAGCAATGTGTTCGGTAAAACTTGTGCTGGTCCTGGTCACTTCTTCGCTTCCACACATGCATTCACACAATAAAACACGTTCACATAAACATACAAATATACACTGCCATTGTTTTCCAAAAAAAAATACAGCAAAAAAAGTCTTGTTCACTTGTTTGTGTGAAATTAATGAAAAGATGAATGAATGAGATAAATTCATTTTAAAGGCTCAATGATCAGGTGATATTTTTATATTCCACCTGGTTCATTTTGGGTTCAGAAACCCTCCAACATGACGGTGACACAGCCGTCACAGCGGCGGCGTTCACCCGCGTGTCGCCGAACAATTCAATCATCTCCATAACATGTTAATTATGCTAAGTCCACCTTCTTGCCCCTCCAATCAGAGGGTCAGCTGGGAGGCGTGGAGCCGAATCGCGGCCCGTTAGCAACCTGATAACCTAATTAAGCGCAACAAGGAACGTGGGAGACGAGGAGGAAGAGGAGGGGTGCTGAGTGAGTGAGTGAGTGAGCGGGTGATGAAATGTGTGTACATGTTAAAAAAGAGAGAAGCTCCGTCAAAGTGCCTGATGCCAGCTGCCTGTGCCACTGTTGCCAGTTCAAAAAAACAAATCTTTTATTGATGCTCGCTTAAGGATGTTGAGGATGTTCAGGCCTCTATGAAGGGGTTGAAACAAAACACAAAACCCCACTCAGCGTGCACATTAATATGCTGTCCCCATCTGTGTCCATATGTTCCACAATCGACCCCCAGCCGCCAGGTCAGACGCTGGGCGCATAAAAACAGTTAAATGCACTCCGAGGAGATGATTTTACGTGATTTGCTAATTACCATAGCTTCACACACACACACACACACTCACACACAAACACAACTACATGAAAAAGCCCCTTTGATGCAATAAAGAAGCACGACGGGGGCAGATCCACAGCTCCTACGGTAAGTGGAGGACTAAGTTGTTCTCTGGGCGTTGTTGAATTTTTCAGTGGCTGCCTGGAGGTAAAAACCTGAGAAAAGGTTTATGTTTGAATAGTTGAGGAGCAGGAAGGGGATTCAGATTTTTCTCTTTTCCTTTATTGTCAGCACTACACAAGACGCTGGAGGAAGCAAACCGCGGCTAGACTCAGATTAAATCACACACACAGGCATATACTGTTCACACACACACACACTGATACCCTCAGGTGTACTGTAGGTGTTAGCTCAGCTTAAACCACAATTATCCACTGGGTATTTCCATCACAATAGTTGAGACAAAGGAGTGAAAACTATTACAGTGGGCACTTTACATCTGAGCGTCTCTTTAGCTGCTTTTTTTTTTCCATATGAACTAATTTCCTCTAACTTTTTCTCCTGCATGTGCACAGACACGTGTAGGTTTGTCTCGACGTGCTCGTACGTGTGTTTTCCACCGGGTGACTTGTGGCCTTCGCTCGGCGCCAGCTCAGTCAAATGTGCAGCCTTTTTTTTCTCGACCGTGGGTGTTTGGAAATTGAGTGAAAACGATGTCACATTAATGATTTAAAGTCGGTAATAGGATGTGCTGTGACGCTGAGCCGCCAGCTAAGCTGAGTTTAAGGCTCCGGCGTTAATGTATTCATGAGGAGGAGGGATTATACAGAGACAAGAGCAGCTAGAGAGCTGAGTGCAGCAGAGCAGCCAGGGCCAACAGGCCTGTTAGATATTATATATAACTACATCTATACTGTGTGAGTACACAGTTCACAATGCAGGAGGTGGGACTGCACACACACAAACGCACGCGCTCACGCACACACACACACACACAGTGAACTGTAGAGTGAAATAAAAAAGGGGGAAATAAAAGCCGCAGTATTAGAATTACAATTGATTGTACTGCAACAATATTTTTATCGATGAAGAGAAAGCTTTGTTAATGAATTTGAAGATGACATAAAACTGTTTCTACGGCAGAAAAAATACAAAAGACAATAAAGCTTTAACAAGATATATAACAGAATATATGAAGTCTAAATAACAGCATACATAAAGAATATACTCAAGTTAGATAAAGAATATATATAGGATACATAAATTATATTCAAAAGAGAATATAAATGGATACATACAGGATATATAAAGGATATGTTATGGATTTATACAGGAATCTATAAAAATATGCAGAGGATATAAAGGATATAGAGCAGAATATATACAAGATATAAACAGAATATGTAAAGAATACATAAAGGGTATATACAGTAACTATATGAACATGATATATAAAGTATATGTACACGATATATGAAGAATTTATAAGGGATTTATTTAGAAAATATATAATGGTTTTATACTGGACATATAATTGATATATACAGAATATGTAAGGGATATATAACAGAATATCTAAAGGATATATACAAGGGAAACTAGATTCTCTAGTTTGAAAATACAATACTATTTGGTTGATTCTTGGAGTAAACAGAATTTCAAAAAAGCTTAAAATTGCGTATGAATGCGAGAAACCACGTAATATTACAAATGTATGTTTATCTGTTTGAGCTGTTTCCTTCTCTTTCATCTCTCTTTCTCTGGCAGCCCTGCTAATACCCTGTCTTACATAGTAATATATACACAAACTGCAGCATCATTAAAACAGGAGAAGATGCTCATAAAAGTCTCATCGTAACAATTATTTCTGCAAAGTACTTAAGCTGCAAAAAAAATTCAAATATTTCATTAGTCATTTTTCATTTTCTACCTGAAAAAAAAAGTGAGGTTCCGTGCCTGGGACCATTAATATTAGGTGGCTGATGCATTAAGAGTCCATAAAATAATCCCATATAAGAAAGTGCCTGCACTCAAACCATAAAAATGAAGTAACGCAATGCAGAGATGCAAAATAAAATATATATATGCAAGCATATGGTACATTAAATATATATATATTTTCTCATTTGGCAGATGGCCACAGAGTTACTTTATTTTCCGTGATTTAAGTGTGAGGAGCTTTACATGTTGGATTTATGGGTGACAGTTCACATGTCGCAAATTATCACATGACAGCACATCTCAGTCCTCGTGTCTTTACATACAGGAACAACAAATTACATTCAATCACTTGTATGTGTCGTTTCTGGAGGGGAGAAGTTTGTATATTGGAGGGTGTAAGAAAATGTGGCCGATGACCAAGCGGATGTTCCAGAGGTGTGACTTCCTTGCCACTCCTTCCACTTCCCTCAGTCAGGTCTCAATGAGCAAAGTAATCAGCGTGACACGAGACAAACAATCACAAAGCGCCGTCAGTGCTTGAGCGACGGCCCTAATGTGACAGATCTGAGAGCGGCGGCGTGTGAGGGACAGGCGTGGCACGCGGCGGGACAGCTGGGCCCGCGGGCTGATCCCCGATCAAGACTGGGAAACTGGCTCGACGCCCCTGACACGTCGCCCCTCTGCTCAGACGCCACTCTCACATGAAACGCTCACCGGCTCCACGAGCGGCGGCAGTGGCGGCAGCAGCTGGCCTACTTTCACCCCTCTCTCCCTGTCTGGCTCCGTCAGAATGTACATATTTATTTATTCCCCCCCAAATATCTGCGTGTTTGTGTCACGGTTGTTTGTTGTCTGTCTCTCTGTCAATGATTTGTGCTCATTTCGGCTTTCATTCATAAGATTGACATCCTGTCTCCTTTGACCTCAACAACCTGAGGTTTCTTTACTGCAGCAATATCACTCGATATAAAATACAAAACACTTTGTCGAATTCAAAGCTGAGTAGATGAGATAAATCCACAAAGTTTTACCCTTTTATTATATCTTATGTAACTAAAAAAGGTTAAAAGACTGACATTTATGTAACAGTTTGCTAATAACATAATTGTGATTAAACAGACGTAGAGGAGCAGAGATGATTTACATGATCGTCGGATGTAAACGTGTAGGTGGGCCAATCGCTACAGAGCCGCACAACTTTTTTACAGCAAACTTGAAAACGTGATGTTCGCTGAGCAGCCGTATCAAAGCGAGATAAAGAAGCCTGTTGGCGCTTTAACATTACTTCCATGAAATATATCATTTTATTGAGGGAAGGGAGAAAAAAAAAACCTTGTAAAACTGTTATTTTCTCTCCCCATCAACACCCTAATGCACACATGCAAATATTATGCTAATGGTATGTTAATTGGTGGAGTAGCTGCAAAGCAGCCCTGCTGTTCAAATGACTGGTGAGAAAATAGGTGGGGTCAGTCGCAAGCTGTAAAAGCAGCTCCAACACAAATAAACAAAACCCTCGGGGATTAACAGAACAAGGGCCAGTGATAAACGGATGAGAAGAGAGACAGGGAATACAACAGGCTGTGAGCGGAGGGGACAAGGGAATCAGCTCAGGGATATGGAAATATGACGAAGCGGAGGGACAAGGGGGAAAGGGAATAAGTGGAGGAAGAGGGGTAGAATGGGTTTATAACAGGGATTAAACGGGGACATGGCAGGAGAATTAAGACGCAGGACAGAGGTGGAGTGAATAAGTACAGGGTAAAGCAGGCTGAGAGGTGTTATATTAAAAGGCAAGAGGTAAAAGAGCGGGAGTAAATAAAAGGATAAAGCAATAAGCACAGTGAAAGGAATTAGGTAAAAAATATAAGGAGAAAAGAATGAGAGAACAGAGGTAAAATTTGCATGTTAGCAAGGATGAAAAGGTAAAGGAACAAAGTTGGCATCAGGAACCTGAAGCCTAAAGGATATTGGAATACTTGAGCGGAGACGCAAGCATATGTAGACAGTTGCATTTATACACAATTGATATTAAAGGAATGCAAAGTTTGGATTAAGTTATATTTAAAAATGAGGGTTCAAACATACAATACAAAGTTCATCTTTTTCTACATTATGTGTATTTGAGTCAAACTCCTGACTTCTTTAATATGTGATATATCCCAGTATACACTTCCATGCCAGGACTACAAACTGCTCGGACATAACTGGATTTTCCCGAGCATTAGAACACACAAGGTTTTTGTGTTAAAAGACAGGAAACGTGAACTAGTCAAAAAAATGTTTGCCATATTTCCAGAGACTGCTGTCTTTCAGACTATGTGTGATGTTTCCGGGGAGAGAAGGAAGCAGCCACCAACTGACATCATTGAGTGTTTACGAATGTAACAAGGCTTTAAGAATGAAAGTGAACCTGGACACATTCGTCTTCATGGCTTTGCTTTCTCCCTTCACATAAGTGAGAAGAGTGTGTGGGTGAGCAGCATGAATCCAAGGCGCATTCACACAAGGAAGGAACATGTGATCTGTGTCAAGAAACATCTGGATTATAAAATATATTTAATTTGTCCAGCGATGCTGTGGCGGGCAACGTCCTCTTTCAGTTCACTTTTTATAACAGGAGACTTACTGCTGCAGCTGGACTTGTAGCGTGTGGCGGCTGTGACTCAAGAGGCAGAGTGGGTCGCCCACTAAATTGAGGGTCAGCAGTTCGATCCCAGTCTATCTTAATCCGCAGCCACAGTGTCCTTGGGCAAGATGCTGAACCCCAAAATGGCCCCCGGAGGGCTGCATAAATAAATAAAAAAATACATATAAATGTCCCATTGATGTAATCCAGATGTAATCGGATCACAGTGCACTCTGCACACAATTGAATTAATGCATGTTTGTGGAGGAGGCTCAGAGAGCCCCTGCAGGTGAACAAGGGAGAGGTGATTGGAACAGCTGAGACCAGTTGTGCCAATCCCCCCCCCCCCCCCCCCCTCCCTGGATGCAAGAGGCAGCAGAGAAGCTGCCAGGGAGACACAAAGCACGGGAGAGACTCGTGAGACACGCTGCAGAGCTGCTGAGCTGCAGAGCTGCAGAGCTAGACGCCAGCAGAGTTTGGTGACTTTGTGTTTGAGTTAGTAAAGTGTGCCGAAAAGCAACGTGTTTGCGTCTGGCTGTGTGTGGGAGACCCCGGTGGCACCGTCGACTGGCAC
Organism: Limanda limanda; assembly: GCF_963576545.1. Lineage (NCBI taxonomy): Eukaryota > Metazoa > Chordata > Actinopteri > Pleuronectiformes > Pleuronectidae > Limanda > Limanda limanda. Next base: position 10,395,755 of record NC_083636.1, read on the forward strand.
AACTGGTCTCTGCTGTGCCAATCACCTCTCCCTGTTCACCTGCAGGTGCTCTCTGAGCCACCTCCGCAATGTTGTTTATGTATACAGCAAATGTATATATGTATATTTTACTACGTCCACACGCCCTCATCTCACCGCGAGATTTCAACACACAGGAATTCATACATTGAATTTCTTAAATTGCAACCTGGGTTACATTCTACAAGGAATTTCCCATAAACAAGAATTAGTCGAGTTGGGAAATCCTTTCCTCTCTGGTCTGTTGAGTCAGATCTCATGTTGCCTGATCCTGACAACAAAGCACAGGTTTTTGCTCTTTTAACCACAGGACGTTTGGGAGATTTGGGTTCATAGCATTTTGCTTTGCAAGAGAGCAAAGTGTAATTGTAGGTTGGAGAAGTTGAAACCAGAAAACACAGATGTTATTTAAGAGGCACAAAAAACACCCAGAGTGAGCATAAGGTGTCGTATAGAGAATATTAGCAGAGAGGAAAGATATTAATAAGTTCTGGGAAATTCTTCGAAGCAACTATCATGAGATTCATAAAGTTTGTTCTCTGCCAGGAATTAAGCCTTTCCATCCCCCATGTTACAACATGTAATTGTTTGGAGTATTGAGAGTTGTGAAACATTACAGCGCGAACACCCTAAATAAATAAGGCGCCCGGTAGTTGTCTTATGAATCTGTCAGGGGCTTTTATAGCAGCGGCCTCCAGTGCCTCTGCTCTTCTCCTGTGTGTAGCAGTGTAATGTGTGAGAGCTCAGCAGGCCCTGGCAGGAGCATCGCTATTTGGAAGCTGTCAGTGTCCACGCCATGCCAACCAGCCACAAGATATCCCCCCCCACCCGAAAAAAACCCCAACAACATCCCCTCTGGAACCCCCAAATGGATGCCAGTTTCTCAGACAGCCCACCGCTGACCCCTTCAGGCCAGGAAACTGTTGTCCAGCCAAGGAGCCAAAGAGCCCATGGGGCCTCGAATCCCCCCCCCCCCCCCCCCCCCTCCAACGAGACTCTAAGATGGCTGTGTTGGCTGCTTCTCCAGGCCTGGGAAAGAAAGGCAGAGAGACACCGAGGGAGAATGCGGAGAGGGAGAGCGAGTTTTTGCATGTTTAATTTGATCGCCTCGTCTCCTCACTTTTGCTCCAAGATTAAAAAGCCCACTTACTCCTCTCTTTGCTCTGGAGTTTGTTTTTTAATATATGACAAGGATTTCCCCGGCATGCGCGTTTTCCAGACGGCGATGCAGACGCCACGAGCCATGCAGCAGACAGCCATGTGTCCTGACAGTTGACTTTGAATCGGAGTTGAGATCAGATTTTAACCAGCTTTGTTTTTGTGTTTTTTGTTTTGTGTTTTTTTTACAAGAGGTTGCAAAAGGTTGCGAGAAAGACAAACTGCCCTCTTGGCTGTCGTCACGTATTTGTCCTCCGCTGCTTTTGTGTCCCCTCGCCTCGTGACCACATATGACCAGCTGGCTCCGTCCCCCTGCCTCTGGGCCCTGTGTGGAATTGTTAAGGTTTTTTTTCTCCGATTGGGACAAATCCAGGACAATCCAGCCAGAGTGTGGCTGAGTGATGGTGAAAATCACGAAGGGGGAAGAAAAAAAAGGGGCCGGAAGCGGTGTGATAGCGGAGGGATTGTCGGTTTTAAAGTTTCAAACTCAGACAGCTGTCGTATCACAAAGGTCAGAGGGATTTCCTGGGTGGAGGTGTCCTAATGGCTCGGTGTTAATATGAATTCATAGACGACCCATTAGCGCCTCTTCGCTCACCCCCCCCCTCCTCTGCCTCAGTCCCACCATAATGGCCCTGGCTCAGGCCGCAAGTCTGCATGGAGCGGATATAGTGTGGATTTATTCTGATGTTCAGAGGGATTACATCCTCAGTGAGCTGTGTATTATGAGTAGATTTAGGCCCATAACTCCTGAAGATAAGGGCGGATTGGAGCGATTGTTTAAACGGCATGTGTTAGCCATCATCACTGTGACATGAGGTCGATTGTGTGTGTGTGTGTGTGTATGTGTGTGTGTGTGTGTGTGTGCGTTTGTGTGTGTGTGTGTGTGTGTGTGTGTGTGTGTGTGTGTGTGTGTGTGTGTGTGTGTGTGTGTGTGTGTGTGTGTGTGTGTGTGTGTGTGCGTTTACGTGTGCTTGTGAGGGAGACAGAGAAAAAGGGAACGATTCGAGACAATAAAATGTTCAGAGCAACGCCGTTCATTGAAACTCCAATCCAATCTCATTCACAATACTTAAACTTTACTCTGAAACGCTCTGAACGAATTCAAATGAACGCTTTATGTAACCAAAATGCCTTTTTGGATAATGAAAAGCTTTTCATCAAAAAAAGGAAATTCCAACAATGATGCACAATCAATGGAATTTCTTTCATACATCAGCACTTTGGTGGAGTTTTGTTCCAACTGTGTTAAAAAGAGAAATGATTACAAACTATTAAGTGGAGCAGGGAAAAGAAAATTGTGTTTCCTTTTTAGAGGATAAATAAGTTGTTTGGTAATGGATCTCGGGAGAATTTAGCATTTCATTTGAACAAAAGGTGCAAGAAATTTGAGTCTGACCCAAATGTCACTTCACCTTCGAGAGCCAAATAGCAAAAGCTATTTTCCAATGATAAAATCCTATTGGCTTCAACACTAAAACAGTTGTGTTGAGTCTGAGAAAACTGCAAATCCGAGACATCCAGTTTTCCTGATGTCCCGTTGGGCGCCTGGACATAAATTTGGAGATCCGACGTGCCGCTGCTCGACACATGTGTGAGCTCTGGTATTGTGGTGGAGAGCGGCCCTGCGGTGAGGCTCTTTACAAGGCCTCGGGGACGAGTGAGAGACCACACTCACCACAAAACACAACTCCATAAACACTGTCAGAGAGCTCCACTCCGGCAGAGGACAACAGGCCTGTCGGATAACTTCACTGACAAAGATGGAGTCCCACACGGACACAGCAGCTATTTTTTTTGTCGTAACTTTTAAACCAATCATCAGTCAAAATGTGTAACTAATGGCTTATTAAAGGACTACTGTGTGGCTTTTAAAGAAATCTATTGGCAGAAATTATGTATAATATTCACAACAATATCAGTGTATTTCAATGACCTGAAATTAAGAATTGTTAAGATGTTTTTACTTTAGATGAGGCCTTTATATCTCTATAGAGAGCAGGTCCTCTTCCTCGGAGTCCACCATGTTGCGCTTCATGTTTCTACAGTAGCCCAGAATGGACAAACCAATCACTGGCTTTAGAGAGGAGGAGAAGACCTTTCTTACTGGTCCTCACTGCTTGATGACACTTACTATTACAAACTGATCCTTTAATAGTGACTTTAAATGAAGTTTTGCTGTTTAAGTAAATAATAAGCCCTTATTCGTGGGAATTTTTATTTTTAGTTGCTTCTTTTATTGTAATTTTAAAACTTAAAGTTCAAAATCATTTACTTGCATGCGTTTCTCTCATTTTAAGAATGTTTCTAAATTGTAACTACTGATTAACTAATTATTTGTAATGTTTTTTTTAATCTGTAATAAGCAGTAATTATTATACATATTACCAACATTAATTTTCCCAGGCTGTGAAACACAGCATAAACCTCCTCCAGTATATTTATCCCACAGTCATTTGCCTCATCGGAAAAAAGCTGCAGAGCCTCAACACCCAGACTCCATTTAAACGCTTCAACATTACACTAAGCAATGTAAAGCTACATGAATTATGGCAAAGGGAGACGTGAGTGAATTACAAACATCCATAGAGGACTTGATGGCCTGTTAGAGAGACATGAGTGAAATGTCAGTGAGAGTACAGTAACAGTTGTAATCAGTGGGATATTTTTTCCCCCCCATCAATCAGCAGCCATCCAGTGAGCCTTTCCCTTCAGTATTGTGCCAAGCTGTCAATTTATAGACAGAAGTATGCCGACTCTAAAATGTTTCCAATAAATAAACATTACTGTGCAAGAGGACAGCTCTTTCTGCATGCTGTGTGTGTGTGTGTGTGTGTGTGTGTGTGTGTGTGTGTGTGTGTGTGTGTGTGTGTGTGTGTGTGTGTGTGTGTGTGTGTGTGTGTGTGTGTGTGTGTGTGTGTGTGTGTGTGTCTCTCTCTGCCGGTACAGTGCACGTTGCCAGATCTACAGCCTACATTCAGACAGCGACAGACAGACATTATGTAGCTGTGTCACACACACACAGGGGGAGAGAGGAGCGGGGAGAGAACGAGCATCTCTGCTTGTTATTCAGCTTATGGATTATGTTTCTGTTTAAATGACATCTCTACAGCTCTGCAAAAACAACTTTAAAGCCTCCTTTTTTTTAAATCGCGTAACACATTTCATCAAAGTTCCTCCAAAAATAAACGCGGTCACAATGAACGCGTCGAGAGGCCTCGCAGAAAACCGAGCCGGTTGCGGGCCGGATGACAGCAAGTCATCTAATCTGGCCAGGGGTCGGAGGTCAACTTCCTGCTTCTGATATCGAAGCGGAAGAGTTGACAGGAAAAGATCATTGTCTCGTCAAATTTGGCTTTAGGCTTTTTATGTGACAATTGTTTGCTTTCGACTTTGCCTTTTTTTCTCTCGCTCTGTTTCTCTCGGATATACACACACTCACTGAAATGCCCCCAGACGGATGTAATTGGTGTGCAGGGGACGGCTGCGGCAAATAACTGTAATTACCAAAAATGACTTGTTGTATGAAAACAGTCCCGGGTGCCGTTTTGCGTTTTGAATACAGCGGTCAGATGTCAGCGGAACTTTGGGTAACAGCACTTTGCGACTCATTTTTAGCACATTACAACTCATTGTCTTCAGCGGCGCCGCGGCTCTCGCTGAACTCTTCACACACTGTTTGAAATTAACTGATTTTTTTTGCAGCAGGAGAGCTGCTGGAGAGAGGGGTCAGCACACACACACACACACACACACACACACACACACACACACACACACACACACGCACACTAAAATCATTTGATAATGGTAATGCACAACAGACGGATACACATAACAAGCAGGCACGACGAGGACAACACAGAGGTGGAAACACACACAAAAACTTGCTCATCCTTTCAGTTGTGCCCTTTGAAGTCCTCAAATATCATGAAGCATTTACGATCTAATTATGTGTTTCTCCTCTCGTCCCAGTCCCCCCCCCCCTCTCTATTCCTCTCGCCGTTCTCCCCCCTTCGAGCCAGCTGTGAATCGTGGGGGAGAAAAAACACCAACGCCACAACTAGCAACGGGTGAAAGCATGGAGATAAGCCTGCACGGAGAGAAAAAAATACAGGGAGGGAGGGATGCAGGGAGAGGAGGATGTGTGTTGACAGTTGGTATGTCCGCCACTCTTTGGGTCATTAGGAAAGTGATGCCCCCTACACACACACACACACACACACACACACACACACACACACACACACACACACACACACACACACACACACACACACACACACACACAGACACACACTCTGGGGAAGCTGATCCAAATGCTGCAGGGAAGCTTGAACCACAACCAGGACTCGTCAGCCAGGCCAAACCTGACCACCGAACCCCACCAGGGTGAGTCTGAGCGGGGGGGTAAGGAGCCTCTAAACGTCCCTTGAAACCCCTTAGAAGTGACCAGAGGTGTTTTGTCTGAGTAAGTGAATTTATGTGCAAATAAAAATACAGCTCCCGGGCTGCAGGGCCTCTTAGGCCATGTCTGTCTACTTGGTAAATAAATCTAAAAAGTGTCTCTTTCCACCCAGAGCCATAAAGACACATTAAATAAAAGACAAATTCTCACAAATTAGTGAAAGGCAATCTGGGGGACAAGCTGTAAGTGTTGTGCGTTAGGACAACTGCTCCGGTGTGTGAATACATGTCTGCTGTCGCCACTCAAACCGTTTTAAGTGATACAGTTCTTATTTGCAATGGTATATGTGCGTGTCCGTTTAACAAGAACATAATCTATAGGAAGGTGCAAGGTGTGTGTCTGTGCATGTGGGCGGGTGACGGCTTGTGTGTGTGTGTGTGTGTGTGTTTCTGTGAATGCTAAGAAGAGAAAGAAAATGCATTTTAAAGAATGCATGTGTGCACAGGGGAGGATGGTGTGTGCACGTCGGATGCGTCCCTGTTTCGGCACGCCGCCCGCTCTTTCCCTTCCGCCCCTCCACAAATCTTCGGCAGTGGCGGCGGCGGTGACATTTGGGAGCAATTTTGAAGTGCGCCCGCAAAGGTTGTCAAGGGATTAATCTCATCTCACGCTGGGGCGCAGAAAAAAACGGCTTCCTCCAAGAATTAAACACAATTTACCCATCAAGACGAGTCTTTCAGGACGGGAGACAAGCATAAATAATATCTCCTCGGTCCAGATTCGCTAATTTACAAGCTTAGCATCTCCAAATGTTATTAGTGGGAATGACGAGGTTACCAGAAGGCGCTGTAGGGAATGATTTGTTATCCGGGCGAGCAGCAGCTGCGGCAGAAAGCGCATGTTTTGGAGTGCTCGGGTAGAAAAGAGAGACATACCTGACACCCACTGGCTCACCCCTTGTCCCCCCCCCCCCCCCCCCACACACACACACACACACCACTGCAACACCCGGGCCCTGCACACACCTCAGGCTGGCAAATAGTGAACTTGGCATCTCTTGAGCTAATGTTCTTTTCCACTCCTCTCATTCTCATCGCTTTCAGTCTCCCCCCTTTTCTCTCTCTCTCTCTCTCTCTCTCTCTCTCTCTCTCTCTCTCTCTCGTATTGCTGTCTATTTTCCTCTGTTTTCCCTCGACTGCTTCTTCTTCTCTCTCTCTCTCCCTCTGTATCGCTCTTTCTCTCCCACTTGCTCTTGAGGCTCGAAACATCAAATAGAACATTTGGGCAACCGTTGTCATCTTGGCAAGTGTTGAAGTAGCTCTCGTTTGCAATAGGAAAAAAGAGATAGAGAGAGAGAAGAAAGTTAGTGTTTTTTAGATATTCAGCCGCTCTCAACATATCAGTCAAAGCGAATACAGATGTCTCTATGCCTCGTCCAAAAATATGTTCCACTCTTCTAAAGATCTATATCGCCGTCTTTGCTCGGTCACCGTCAATCACTGCGCCACCCGAGTGCTCTGGCCAAGTTTAGCACCATTTTTCCCCGTGATTAACTTTGTAAATAACCAGGTGCCTCTCGAATTTGGATGCGGCACCTTTTTTTTTTGTCTAAGCTGACAAGAAGCTCACATCCTCAATCTGACATCTCCCGTTGTTGTGTGAGATGGATCCCTCGCTCGGCGTGCGTGCCTTTGTGCGCGCGCGTGTAGGTGTGCGTGCACGAGCGAGTGTGTGTGTTCAGGGGAGAGTATTTTTGATCTGCGCTGGCTGTTTATCTTGCTGAAACAGGAGTCTCCCGTCACTCCGGTCCCTTTCTGATCCTGACAGATGAGTTCAACCCCAGCCCGCAGCCTCCGAGGAGAAGAGAGAAGGAGAAGGAGAGCGAGGCAAAGGAGACGGCGGGGAGAGGGGGACGGGAGGGGGGGGTTGTTACAGAAAGAAACAGATGGATATAGGAAAAATAGAAACGGGAGCGAAAACGGGGCGAAAGAAAGAAAGGCACATAGAGGTGGAGAAAAAGGGGAGAAGACAGACAGAAAGGGAGAGGAGTGGAGGAGAGAGGAGAGGGTGCTTAGCTTCACCTGCCAGTCTGTGTTAGTGGGGATGAGCCAGAGTTCCCTGCTTCTGGAAGCTTAGTGTCAAAGGTGGGACTGCAGGGCTCTGTCTGACATGTGTGTGTGTGTGTGTGTGTGTGTGTGTGTGTGTGTGTGTGTGTGTGTGTGTGTGGGTGTGTGTGTATACTGTATACGTGTGTGTGTGGGTATGTGTCTTCTTCGTGCCCAGTAGGGGTTCCCCTGCATGTTCCCTCTACTCACCTCTCCACTGCTCCTCACATCACTTCCTCATCTTGCCATCACTTAGGGTTTGGGGGGTGATTGCAAGTGTGTGTGTGTGTGTGTGTGTGTGTGTGTGTGTGTGTGTGTGTGTGTGTGTGTGTGTGTGTGTGTGTGTGTGTGTGTGTGTGTGTGTGTGTGTGTGTGTGTGTGTGTGTGTGTGTGTGTGTGTGTGTGTGTGTGTGTGTGTGGCTAACATTGCATCTCTTCAGACAACCCAAACAGAGGACCCTAATCTCCGCCAAACTAATTGGATGATACATCTTTGTCTTGTTTTTGACAACATTTAGTTTTTTAAATACATTTAAAATTTCTGGGCCATTTCTGGAGTTAAATTTGAACCAAGATATATACAATTGCTCTACTGTTATCTGAAGAAAAACAGAACAAGAGTTAGTTCTAACCAACACGTTTTGTAATAGGAAATATTATACACACGTCTAATATTTGATATCAGAACACCAGGGATGACTTGTCAATTTTACAGCGGCTGTGAAAGGAAAAATAACCTCTAATATTCCACCAATCAAAATGTGAAGTGTTGTGACGTTTAAATTTACTGTACTTAAGTTTCATGTATCTGTACTTTAATTAAGTCGATTTTAGTACTTTTAATTTTTACTCCACCTCTTATATCCACTACACATTTAAAATGCTTTACTTGCGTACACTAACGTCTATATGTTTGTACTTTCACTTAGTTAAAATGTTTGGGACCTTCTTCCAGCAGTAAAAATATGCCACATCACCACTTCATTCGGGCAGCTTGGATACAACTGGTCAGACACAAAGGTGCCACCTCTGTTCTTAACCCCTGTCAATGGTGAATTAAAAACTACCCAAAAACGATTTAACAGGAAAAGTTAATTTGATACATTGAATACAATGATATGAGAGTGAACAACACCAGTAAATTGCTTTCAATAAAACAATAAACTAAGAGTTGCTATAAAGCTTTAACGTGCTGAGGGGTTACCCTGTGTTAGTGCATCACCACAAATGATCCCTATCATATAAGAGTTATATGATCCATTGTTAATATTTAAAATTACATTATAGCCGATTGAAGATTTCCCTGAAATACATCAAACACATCAGCGCATGCTTTCAAATAATTTCCTCAGTAACTTCATGTGAGTCACCTGGTTGAAAAGTAACTCCCCGGTCACTCAACATCAGTGACTCTGCAGAATCCAGCTGTGCTTTTAGTTTGGTAAACAAGCTGTGAGACAGTTCTGAATGTTAGTAAGATATGAGCCGATTATAAGACACATGGAAGATTTGGTTAAATATCCGGATGTGATGGTGCCATGTCTTTTGTTTGCATTTAAGTCTGACACGTTCTCAACTCAAGTGTTAAGGTTGATATGGTTCTTATAAAGGCTGCTACACCCAACTTGTTATCCCCCAGAGGTGAGCAACACACATGACCCTAACGCTGGATATTTAATCATTTGCATTATTTAATAGGTAACTTAAATTAGGTTTTAAAAGAACCGTAAAGTCCTGCAAGAGGGATCCCTTACCTGTGCCTCTCTCTCTGAGGTGTCTGTGTTTTTTTCTTTTCCTGATTAAAGTTTTTTTGGGGTAGTTTTGCGTCACTCTATAGTTGAGGGCTAAGGACAGAGGATGTTGAAACTGGTACAAATTGTTAAGCTCTGTGAGGAAAATTGTGATTATTGAGAGGCAATACTAAGAACATTTGATTGATTGATAGTGAGTAGATCCCATGTGAATATTTGAATCAAAAATACCCCCTCTTTCGTATATTTAAGCAGTATATAAATTTGAAAATGTATGGTTTTATAATGGTTAATAACATACTATAATATAGGTATTTACTGAGTGTAACTGTACAGGGTTTTGATTCTTTCAAAATTGTTTTCTTACATTCGTTCATCAGCCCGCCACACTGCTTCCATACCTTTGTAATTGCTCTTGGACCCCCAGCAGAATCCCAGCACCCCCCACCACCACCTCCTCAACTCCCACCTGCCCCTCTGACTGACGTCTTGCCCCTCTGACAACCCCCCACAAGCTCTCCAATTCATTTCATACCTCTGCCGGTTCCCGCCCACGCAGGCCTTCTTCCTCGCACGCTTCCCTCCGCCAAGTAACAGGGGGCCCCCGCCGATGCCCGAGGCTCCACGACACTATCTCCCTTGCACACACACACACGCACACGCACACAAACACACACGCTGCCCGTCACCACCTCGGCAGCACCGGGCCATCTGCACGCTCTCAGTATGCTGGTGTGGCGAGCCAAGTCACCTTGCTGTTACACAACTAGTTTAACAACCTTTCACATGCGCTCCACAAGCACAACTTCAGTTAGCCACACAGACAACGACAACGTGCGCCTTTGTTTGTGTGTGTGTTTGTGTGGAGGTGGGAGGCTTTTGTGTGCATGTGTGTAGGTGTAAGGGTGTTTGTGCATCTTAAGGGAGATGCTGCAGCGGCAGAGTGCAAACACGGGGGGCCAATGTGATTTCAGCCCGTCTATTGAACTGGCGTAATTGGGAGCGTGACCGTCAGTGAGCGGCGGCTGGAACGCTATATGTCAGACCAACTGCTTTTAGTGCCACCTCTCCTTCCCTTTTTCTCTCCCTCACACACACACACACAGAGACACACACAAACACACATAAACACACACTCTTTCATCTCTCCCCGTCGCTTTACATTGCCCGTTCTCACCTCCAACCCTTCCATGTGTCTCTCCTGAATGGGATGGAAGCTCATTCTTTTCACAGCCCAGCATCTTCACCAAGTCTCAGCCGAGAGGCCTTAAAGAATGTACCGTATGTTGCGAGGGGTCGGACCTCTCACCCCTGCCCGACCTGCCCGGAGAAAAGGAAAAACAGCGGATCTTTGTGATGGCTCGTAAGCAGGATCCGAAGTTTCTCCCACTCTGCATTGCAGAGAGACCTTGACTTCAACCCCCCTGACCCATCGCAAGATGGGAGCTGTAAATGCATAATGGTTTCCATTGAAAAGAACGCCACGGCGAAAAGATGCTGCACGGCAAATAGGCCAAATTGTCTGAAAACACCCCGTCTACAAGGTGTTTGTTCACATTCTCATATTCTGTTATTTTATGTGAGTGCTTGCTTCTTGAAAAGTCTTGAAATGCTTAGAGGCCTGTAAAAATTAGACCTTTGGAAGAGGTAGCTCAACCGCTGAGAAACAGCACCACTGAATATTTCGCCCGTTCTCTTTGCTTCTTACTTGTTTATCTTAAATGCCACTCTAACTTAAAACCTGCCTCAAGTTTCTGTGGTTCTTTTCCCCACGCACCTCTCTCTCCTCTCCTCTTTCTGTTTCGCTTTCTCTCAGATCCGTGACAGATAGAACGAGGACCACAGGGCCAAGGAGTGGAGGCTGTGAAAAATCTCACCACACTTTTAATGACTTTTAATGAGATTCATAAAACATGCAGAAACTTGCAGAAAAATGGAGAGCGAGAGAGAGAGAGAGAGAGAGAGAGAAAGAAACAGAGGGAAGGAGCGCGAGCGAGAGACGGAGAGAAAAGCAGCACCGCCCGCCACCAAGCTGACAGCGAGCAGGCTTGACATTTGGCCTCTCGTAATTAGGGAAGTGCCAGATTCCGTCCCACTAAATCTCAACTCAAAATCATTATTCTCGACGGTGTTGACTCCGCAATGTCCGACCCGCTTAAGCCCTCCTCGGTGCTTTTTTGTCCCCCCCCCCCCCCCCCACCCCTCTCCCCTGTAAATATCGCAGCCAAAATTACATTACAGTTTTGCGCTTGCCTCCCCCTTAATTGCTTGCCCTCCAAACACAATCTGCTTTGGCAATACATAAGATGGTGTGTGAGTTAACAGCGACAGTGAGTTGGCAGCGAGGCAGCTGAGCGGCGGTCTGTGAAAAAAAGGGAGCACTAAGACGAGGAGATAAAGTGTGGAGGAGAGCTGGAGAGGAGCTGATCACACACAGACAAGCTGGGGAGCAGCAGACAGATGCCATGAGAGCACGGCTGTCATCCGCACAGCCAGGATGGAGGGAGGGAGGAGAGGCGGCGGCGCCGAGGAGAGGCCAGGATGTGGAGAGAGAGATGGAGGAAGAGAGAGGTGCAGGAAGAAAGCAGAAGTGGAAGAAGGGAGAGGGGGAAAAGTGGTTGAAAGCAGCAGAGGAGGCAACTGTGAGAGAGGGAAGTGTAATGAAAAATGTTAACGGGAGTGGGAAGGAGAGAGAGATGACGCCTCCACCTCCGAAAAATGCTGGGGTTGGGAGGAATCATGTTTTTTTCTTCTTGGGAAGCGGTGCCCCATTTGTCCCCACTGGTTTATAGTTTAATAGTTTGAATAAATTAACTTTATGCCTCATAATTTATAGTCAAAACATTACTTGCAGTATAAACTGTGGAGTTTAGATTAACATGCTGGAAAAATGGAAAACTAAGATCAAGCCAGTTCAATGTCATTATTATCAAGTGTAAATTAATATGCTTTATTGCTTATGAATATGCATTCGTCCTGCACATTAACAAAAGTTTTTTGTATTCAGTGTTGTCAGGTTAAATTGCCTATTCTCTCTCAATATTGCAAAGATATAGAGGGATAATAACATTTCATATTGCTAATTGCAAATCAAATTCAAACTCTTCAGGACAACACACAACTGTCCACCCTCTGCTCTTTGCTTCCTCATCCAGGGATTCAATGAGGACTGATTCTGTTTGATTTATAGGTGGACAATAGGTTAATGAATGAAAGAAAAAAGAAGATATAATGAGAGGGACGAAGGAAGTTTTCAGTTTGTAGAAATGTAGTAGAAGTTGGAGCAAGAAAGCAAACGACGTCATGACCTAAAACATCTGTCTATTGTTACTGATCCAATCTTTTCTCTAAGAAATTTTAAAAAGTGTATCAGAGCACGAGGTAAAAATGCTTTTCAGTCTTTCATTTAGATGATCCAGTCAGATCATGTGTCGTCTTACAAAAACAATTTATTTTAAGTCTTTGCAGTCAATCACTTTGTATCAGAATTAAAAGAAGAAAAAAGAGAAACACTCCAAATGTGCTATAACCTCAAGCTTACACCCCTCAGTGTGCACCATCCTCTCAACACCCGCAAAAAGAAGCTATCGCCACGAGCTCTCCTAACTCCACTCTCCGAGAAGTTTAGACAAAGTTCCCTCCTTTTCCTTGCACTCGGAGGCTTGTGTCTTGCAGAGAGAGCCCATCACAAAGCGTCAGCTAATCTGGGAGATGGCAAAGAGGGGACATGGGTTTGACAGGGGTTCGCTTACGCCATAAGCCTGCCATTAACGCTAATCCGCACGGGTGACGAGCAGAGGAGGGGCCGTGGCGGGCGGGGAGGGACAAGACAGCCTGTAAATATCAATAACAAATAGGAGACGTGTCGGTATTAGCCCCTTCCAGTTCCACCACCACACCCTCATCCCAGCCCAGTGTGGCCCCCGTGTCTTTATCCTTTATCTTGCAGGGATTGGGCTGAAATTAATCTCTCCAGCCGTTATGACAGTCAATTAGCGCAGAAGAATGTAGCCGGACTCAAGATGCTTGAAAGTGAACGTATGGGGGTTTGTGCAGTGTGTGTGTGTGTGTGTGTGTGTGTGTGTGTGTGTGTGTGTGTGTGTGTGTGTGTGTGTGTGTGTGTGTGTGTGTGTGTGTGTGTGTGTGTGTGTGTCAGTGAGTTTGATTCTGAGGAGTTGTGTGCGTGCGTGTGTGTCTAGAGAGATGTTCCACAATGACAACTATCTCTCTGTCCGCCCCCCTGGAGAGCAGATGGGATATGAGCCTGCCAATGAGACGAGAAGAAAGAGTGGTATGTGCGTGTGATGTATGTGTGTGTGTCAGTCGTGCATATGCGCGCACACATGCATAAGGGGCATTTTGTGTGTGCGTGTGTGCTTATGTGCATTCAGCAACAGTAGCTCATCAAAGTCTTCCCATACTTCCACAGTTCTTCGAGCGAGAGCCTGCTACATGTATTTAAATGGCCGCTTTGTAAAGATATGACACCTACAGTATGGACGTATAGGGGCAAACCACACAAGCATAATAAATTAGGTTTTCAAAAAGTGTTTGTCTTTTTGTTGCTGATAAATTATCATTTTTAAATTGTTGTTTATAAAGTCATATTTCATGTAAGAAGTCATGAGTCATCATCCAGTTGCAGTCAACTTAGCTGAATGCAGAGCATAATAAACAGGAAAAAGTATTCCTCAAAACATGTCTTACTTTCTATGACATTAAGTATGAACTCCTTCTTCAACTTCCCAGACTTGGCTGTGAATTTAAGCTGCACCTTATTCACACTTTTGAGGAAACGATCTTAAATGATTTGAGTGAATGATGTAGCAGATGGATGACTTCAGTGTCGGTGTTCTCGACTCTTAACAGATAAGTTAACCGAATGAGGTGGTAAACTTGGTGTGAAACATTTAATTTTCTTAATTACTTCAAAAATTACTTCAAATGTTTCACTTCTGACTGAAAACTTTCTGAGAAAGGTTATTGTTTTTTTTGCTTGTTATTTTACTTGATTAATCAATTGTCAATATTTTTTTTTTATAAATCACATATAGATCACACTGCATGGCCAGGCCCCTGATAACACTGCTGCTCCACCCGACCGGCTATCTAGTCGTCCCACGAACCTGATGAAAACCTTAAGGTGATGGTGCTTTCGAAGTTGTGGCCCCAAAGTTGTGGAATACTCTTCCTATTGATTTACCTTGTGCAGTATCTGTTGAACACTTTAAAAAACAACTAAACCTAATTTATTCACGCTAACTTTTGTCTCACCATGTAGTGTTTTTATTGTTTTTCTGTTGCATGATTTCCTCAGTTTTAAGCGCATATATTGATTGTGTATCACTTCTTTCTGGTGTTATTATATCTTTGCGAATGTCTTTGTGACTTGAGTCTGGGAAACTTCACTTACTTACTATCTTATTTACCAGCTCACAAAGTGACATCTAATTTAGTGAAAAAGCAACATGGGCATCCATCAAATCAAATTTCTAAATATACAAATCAAAGTAAAAAAATATATATCTCAAGGAAAAGAGCTAAAAGCGTCACTGTAAGTTTGTTTACCTTTTAGAATGCTGGTGAAACAAACAGCCGGCGGTGGAGCCTGGCTCCGTCCCTGCCCAGGGGGGGGGGTTAGGGCAGCCACCCAGGTGCCCTGAACCAGAATGAGAGAGGGGCCATGTAAACTGGGCTGCAGGATGCCCCCGGTCCCTTGAATGCGTCTCCTAGGGCAGAGAGGATCCGGAGGCCAGCCCAGCGTGGTCCAAAACTGAGCTCGAGTCAGCCCGGGGGACCAGGACAATAGCCAAGAATGTGTTCACATGGTAATGCAATCAACATCAAATCTAACGAGAGCAGAGTTTGGAGTTTTTTTGTTGTATATTTATTGTGCTTTTTAAAAAAGTTATGAAGGCACACATATTCTCATGCCCATAAACCCTTCTGAACTGTACGTAAACATATGCGTATGCACACGTATAAGCGGGCTTACGTCCACACACGCGCACGGATGAGAGAACACACACGGGAGCAGCAGCAGCAGCAGCTGCATAAGTCTTCGGGTGAGTGCACATCTGTTAGACTGGCTTAGTTCGGTGAAACTGGCTGTTGACAGCAAATGTTTTCACTCAAGCCCACGTCGTGAGTTATGGTATATAGAGGCCGACGTGCGGGGAAAAGGACGACTTCATTTGTGCTCTCTCTCTCTCTCTCTCTCTCTCTCTCTCTCTCTCTCTCTCTCTCTCTTTCTCCCTCTCTCTGTCATTCTTTGTCTCTCATGCGAACTCACTCTGCCTCCTCCTGGTTTTCTTTTCATCCGTTGCCCGTTCGAGGCGCACCGGCCAGCAAGTTAAATCAATTATACCTCGAGCAGTTGAAATATTTGTGGCCATTTAAAATAAATGCTTTGCCCAGTTATCTCTTTAAACCCCCTCCCATTTCCAGAGGGGAGAGGGCAGGTCGAGGCCACACGATTCTGACTATCTATCATCTCCCACCCCGGCGTTGCATGTAATAGCCTCTCTTCTCCCTCTAATGTCAGAGTGAAAGGTCGTAACGATGGACAGGCATGTTTTTATCTTGCTAAGGTGTGGATTGATGTGATTGTATGATTGATCTGAAACCTAGTGTTGTTTCCCCGTGTGTCACGGTATTTATGTGTAGGCTGAAAATGAAAAATACCAGCATGCGGTGATTGGAACGGAGCGATGTGACCCTCAACCTTCCAGTCTTTTCTACGCTGGGTCCCATTCAGTGGTAGCAATCAAAACAGAAACATTCAATGGTGTGTTTACTCAGATACAGCATGGTGTGCGTGTGTGTGTGCAGAGGGGGGGGGGGGGTTGGGGGATGGTGGGAGGTGTGGCTGACCACGGGTAGGTGTGGAAGTTGGTGTGCTGATCACCTGTAGGCTGCTGGCTGGGAGGCGTTTGTGTCGAGGGCACCAAACGGGCCTTTAGAGTGAGGATGAGTGAGCATACACACACATACACACACACACACACACATACACACACTCACACACACACACACACACACACCCACATTGCAGCCAAGTCCGAGCCAGAGCCCGAGCCAAGACTCTGTGTATAGAACAAGAAAAACACTTTGTTTACGCTTTAGGGCCCTTCACTGCTCAACCAGCGAAAGAGGGAAATCAACTCATCCCTGGTTCCCTAGCCACCGCCGTGTCGTCAACAGATGAAGTCAGCATCTCACACCCAACAGATGGGGCGCGGAGAACAGCAGCCTACTTTACCAAATGGACTTTTCTTTTCCCTGTTTCCCAATCATTCTAGTCAATGCTCGTCATCTGCGAGATGGCAAGCGGACGGTGAGGGAAGTTGCTAGTTGAAGCCAAAGCGTGATTATTTGAGATGTGCGTCAGATCCTGAACCCTCTGTGGCATCCAGCTGGGCGGATGAAAAAAAATTAAAAAAACATATCATTTATTGTTCAAAAGGAAATGTCTTTTCTTGGAAATAATCCTGCGGGGCTCGTGGAAGTGTGTCTGTGGCAGGGGGATGTTTTAATATCAGATGCCGCTTATTTGAAATTGTCTTGCTGTGGTGAGATCAGAGCATCCAGATGATAAGGACACGCCCACCTAAACGCCCTCGATCAGATGAACAAACAACTCTGGCTCCAGAGGAAAAAACACACACACAATCTATTTATTTATTTTTTATCATTTATCCTTTAAGTCGTCTGTTTTTTTGTCCGTATAATTCCTTTATTCTTCACACCCAAATCAAGTGCTTCTGTGCGCCGCAGATAAATAGGAATTCCAAACTCCAATGGTTCATTTGTCATGGTGTGAATTCCAAGAGTGGAATCTAGAAATAGCTCGAGTGTTCAAGCGCGGTTGTTGCCTGGGGCTCGGTGGCATGTAGGAGGCTTTGGTGATATTTGCTTTTTGCATATTTTCTGCTAGGGGGCTTTTTTTGGAAAGGAGATATGCACTTTTCCCATTGCAAACATTGCAGAAAAAAAAACAGAAACAGAAAAGATTTTTTGTGTGTGTTCCGAGCTGCACGTTGTAGGAGGCTATGCCCATTATTTTGGTATGACATTACAGTTTTAATTGAATTGAATGCAATTTATTCTTAAGAAAACTTTTAATTAAGTGCCATACGGACAGATTGTGGAGTAGTGGCCTCCATGATATTCCCTTGGGGACATTTGCTGCATAATTAAGAATATGAACTGTAATGACACAGTGAGATTTAATGGAAACTTGCAGTCTAAATAGGCGACGTTGGAAATCCATTATTACCCAGCTAGAGAGCGCTTAGTAGGGTTCTCAAGGGACTGTGGGCTCCCCAGAGTGGAACCCTGGGAATAGGAAGCCCCGGAGAACAAGAATGGATGGAAGGAGGGATGGGAAAAAGGAAGGAAGAAAGTGTTGTACTTTTTACTGGTGTACTCCTTTGCTTAAGTTGAAGATTTTTTGAACAAGACGGTTAAAAACGGGAAGTGATATCTATAAGTAGTTAGTACAGGCAAGAATGAGGAAGCACTTTACTGTGGCCGACAAAAATAATCGGAGGAGAAAAGATATAAAAAAATTCAATGTAAAATACAAGCTCACCTGATCGTGCAGACGCCCCACATAGCTTCGAGTCCTTTTGAGTTCAGGACCGACCCGGCCCTCTGCCTCATGTCTTTGCCCGTTCTTTACTGTCCTGTCAATAAAGACGAAATATTTCAAATGACAGTTCAACAACAGAAACATGGTGAATGAGGAAAAAAATGTTCTGCATGACGATCATGCAAATACCAAATGTTTAAAAGGAATCAGGGATATTGATGTGTCACGTGATCATAGGTACAAGGTAAAACGAGCCATGAAATGTGGGAAGGCCCGCAATTGGCAGTTCTCATGCAGCGCACTCTTTTTGAAAACTAAAAAACACACAAATCCCAAAAACAAATTCACAGCAAAAAAAATCAGGCGACACAACAAAAGTCCTCAAGGTCCAGTTCATCTCTTTGCTGTTGACTGACCTCTTACTATAAACATAGTGACCTGACAATTAATGTTTATAGTTTACTCGCATTAGAAATCACTGCAACTTGCTCTGGGGAATTTACAATAGCTGCATGGATCACAACTCAGAATTGGAAACATGATAGGGAGAGGATAAGTGAAAGTGGAAAATTTATGTTTGAGTGTTAATGAAATAACAAATGTATTGTGACAAGTGAATTTCACTTTTTGGACTACAAGGCTGCTGTAACAGGCCATTTGCTCCTGTAATTGTCCAGGCAGCTATTTGAAACACAAACCAGCAGTTTGTGGGAATCTTCAATTGTCGTGGCGCGATAACAACAGTTGAGAGGAGAATACAGCAGGACAAGTCAAGGTAAACTATTTTCTGTGAACAATGAAAGACAAAATAGAGAATTCCTCTGTTGTTGGCACACAGAGAGCAAACAAAACAAAAGCGAGGGGAACAACGAGTAAAGCAAAAGATGTAAAAAGCCTGACGCTCTGAAGAATGTGGAGCTGAGAGAACAGACAGGGAGAGAAGAAAGATTGAGAAGAAAGAAAGTGAAAGAGAGGGCACAGAGAGAGCCAAGGAGAGGGTAAATATGGAGGCCAGATAACAAGAAAACAAAGGCAAAGGGAGGAAAATCAAAGTGTGCTGTGCATGTGTGTGTGAGAAGGAGAGAGAATTTAAAGGAAGGAAAGACACAGTTAGCCGCCCGCAGAACAGAACAAACTCATTTACAGAGCAGTGCCAGACTTGAAAACAATTATCTGCCATCTCCATTTCCTCTGTAGAAGAGTAGCCCGTTTTGTGGGGCTCTTTGTTTTTCTCAAGGACATATTCATTATTTCAGATGAGACCCATTTGAGCATAAATAAAGACTTTCTCTCCTCTCTGTCAGATTCACTGGTGCTGTGATGTTGAATCTGAGGAGATGTGAAAACACGTTTGAAAAGGAGGCTGATGAAAGCACTTCTGTGCCACTAATGCATGTTCATTAACTTCAAATTCTCTTTTATTTGCGCCTCCCTTTTCACATTTGAGTCCGGGTGCTGACATTTTGTGTTTGAAATCGAACACCGGAGCAACCGGCGTCATCTTATTCTCTCGCTTGCCGCCCGCGACAATAGCCCTCTGTCCGAGTGGGCCCTTTGAAATACGGGCCGCATCCTTCTCCTGTGCATGCGTGGAATTGGGAAAAAAGGCTGGTGCTAATCACATCCAGACAGGAGACACCTCTGACAAAGAGGCAGAAGTCTTTTATGCCTGACAGGGAACACACGCACATTTACAGAAAGTGTTATCCCTCTCCGGATATGGAGATATATTTGTAACCTCCTCGTTTCCTCCTGAGGTTGTGACACCAAAGAAGGATGGAATCAAACTGACACGAAGGTCGGTGTTGTAAAATAAATCGCGCAGGTCTCAGGTCCCATCTTACCTGCAAGAGAGGTTGTCTCGTCTCTGCCTGAAAGACGCCTGTGTGTTGGAAATGAAAGAGGAGTTTACAGAGACAAAGAAACACACACACACACACACATATACACATACACATGCAAACACAACACACTTCAAATGGCCTTCAAGACTGCTGCATTCCACATTTAATTGGAAGCGAGAAAAAAAAAAAGACCCAGCATACAGCACCCTCCAAAGTAAACTTCTCACAGCGGCCGGGCCAGCCAATCACACTGGAAGGCCAGGTCTCCGGGGCCCCACCCTCGCGAATAGGCACAGATAACCTATTGTTGAAGCGCAAACAGTGGTCACTCACACACACAAACACATGTTCAGGGAACGTATCACTTCTAAAAGCAGCTGTAAACATGTTTTATGAAAACCCGAGTGAGAATCGGTCCCAGCGAATTTTTTCACATTTAATCCCTGTGAGGAACTAATGGAAACTGGAGCAGAGTAAAAAAGCATTCGGGCCGTAAGAGGGTAAAAATAAAAGTATCCTTGGTAACTGGTCAAACAAATATAACATCACAAGTATTTTACAAAGATGCATTTTCTCCCCACTCACATAATATTAAGGAATAAATGTTTATTCTTTAAAATATTATCACGATGTGACATTTACTGCAACATCGGAGCGACAGCAGGTCTGGAAGCTCATGTGGGAAATTTGACGACTTTGATCTGAGCTCATGTGTCAAGATGACGACAAAGGGCAAAGAAAAAGTATTTTATTTTCGGCTGGAATTGTATGAAATGTAAGCACAGAATTATGGAACTGTTAATAATCAGTTTGACATTTCCTAACGCCTGAAAGACAAAAAAATAGATGCAGCCATTTCTCACATATTTCATTTAGGGTGTTTGTTGTTGTTGTTTTTTCTGGTGCTGTGTTTTTTTCAAAGCATTTTTTAAACTCTCATGCTCTGACATAAATAAATGTGTCTGAATCCAATCTGGATTAAAACATTATAACTATGAGCATTTATCCCTTAAAATCCACAGTTTTTTAAGAGGATGTGAGCACTAGTTTTTATTTAACACAAACACACACACACATGGGGGGGGGGGGGACATCTGTGGTGAACACTGACCAAAATCCACTGCGACTTTACTCACAATACAATTTTGTTGGAAGTGTTAGAATTAGTTTCAAGTTGATGGCACAGCCTCCATTTTGAGTTGACTTTGATATCATTCTGCGAACAGTGAAATGTCTGGATAAGTGTTGCGTTCAGGGCCAGCCATCTGTACCATCTCCAACTCCAAAGCAGCTCGGTGCAGAGCAACCTCGCTTTCAGAAAGGAGGGGAGAAGAGGAGCGGCGGAGGCGTTTTAAATGGTTCACTGCTGGCATCTACTGGAGTGAGAGAGAAATCCAGGCGCTGAGACCACCCGACGGACTCCCCTCACTCACACAGACTCATTCTCCTCTTGCTGCTCTGCTCTTCCAAGTGAATGATTAACTGCACAGATGAGGCATCACCTTGGATCCCAGCATCAAACAAACCGTGAATAACAGACATGTGGTTTGGCAAAGAAATAAAAATAATTTCGTGAAAGTACGGGAGGTTTTCTGATGTCGGATCAGTTTCATACAATGAAGTAAAAATGGGCTTGATGTAAAGTACTTGTATACATGTAAAATACATGTGCAAAGAAAGAGTAATGTATATATTGGACATTTTCCTTATAATAACAACTGATATGTGAAGTCTTTACGCAGATAAATAAAGAATAAAAGCTTAGTTTCCCTTTTTTATGTGCGTCTTAATTTACTTCCCATCAATCCTTATCTAAACCTGATCAGTATTGGTTTAATAAAGCAAAATAATTAGAGAAAATTACCTTGGTTTTATAAACTACTAGATTTTAAATACTATATAGAATTAACTTTTTATGTAAGGTGTTGAGCTGTAACTTATATTTCCACTTTGGACTCAATATTGGGAAGTAAGGCTTCTGTTTTTTGCTTTAAAGAACAGTAATTTGCTGCATTATGGACTCAAATTAAATGTTATATTTAAAAATATATTAGTTATATAATGATCATATTTCTCTTCATTTTAAAGGTTTCACTTTCTTCTTCATCATAATTTTCCAGGATGATTCAACCGTGGGAGGATCAACAGATAGACATTCAACAAAGAGTGAAAAATGAATAATAAATTAAACTCCAAATCGTCGGGCTAAATCTATTTGCCCTGGCCTTGTCAAAAACATTTGAAATGTTTTTTCATCGATGCAGTATAGGCTCTGAAAATCCAACAGATTTCTCAGGGGGAAACGACACAATAAATGTCTGTACGTAAGTGTTTATGTATTTGTGTCAAGTGTCAAGTGACAATCCAGCTGCAACAAATTCTCATCTTTCTCTAGTCTGAAGGTTAAAAAACATGCATGACATCAGTGAAAGAAAATCACGTTCAATACATGAAAAGACCATAAATGATAAGTGTCATATCAAACAGATAATCTGCCTGTCTATCAGCTGCAGTCATGCACACAGATATGTATGTAGCTGATTTAGGAATTAGACTATCTAAGTCTCACAAAGTCAAAGACTAATGAAAGATGATTTCAGTGTATTAAAATGGCTATTGTTCCTCTTTTATCTATTTTATGTGTCTGTTTATATTTGTCCATGTGTGGCTTGGGAAATCACTTGCAACTGCGGAGAGGCAAAAACAATCAGAGAGCGGAGATGAAAAAAAAAGAAAGATTTCCTGTGTGAAGGAATGTGATTAACAAAACCAAACACAATTCTCATCCAATTCCTGTAATTGTTGCCTCATAATGTGACACATTCACGTCGACACAAACACATTCAGCACCCAGCCCGTTTAGGATCGAGTTAGAGAGTTCATCCGTTACAATAAAGAACAAAGCAGCCCCCCTATCTGTTTCAGACACTTCGCTCTTTATGACGCTGAGTATGGCTCTGAGGTTGTCAGAGAATTCAGCCGAACAATGTGCGGCTCCCGAGATGAAGCAGGAGCCTCCACAATGAGATCCAGTGTTTGTTGATGAGTTTGAAAGGGAGAGAGCCGGGAGACGGAGACAAACTCCAGACAAAAAGGGATTGTCGCGATTATTTGTCCGTCAGCGATGTCAGGAGCGCGTTATGAGCGACGATGGCTCCGGCGATAAACAATGATTGAGATTAGGGCCCCTGCCGAGAAAAGGAGAAAGAGGGGGCGACAGCAAAAAAAAGGAGAGGAGAGAGAAAAAGAGCGAGGGAAGAGGAGTGAGGAGTGGAGAATAGGGGATGTGATTAGACTGGGAGAGCGCTCTGTGATAACTGCCAGCCAACAGCCTGTTTGATCCTGAGGGATGGCGGAGGGATGTAAGGCGTTTGAAGCTGACAATCCCTTTGTGATGATAACACATGTTTTTCAGTGTGCGCGCTGATCCTCCCTCTCCTATTGTAATATGGGCAGCAGACGGCAGCTGCCTGGGCATTGTAGCGCTGCTGCTAATCTGAAACAATATCTTTAGGCCCAGCGCGGTTATGAGCAGCTGTCGGCATTGTTGGAAGCGCTCGCTAATCTGTTTCAGTATCTTTAGCCCCTCGTTTAGCTCTTTGATCCGCTCCCATTATGCCTCCCCTTCGCCGTCACGACGAGCGAACTGAGCTTGGCAAAGCTGTGCTGGAATGTTGGATAGATAGCAGGAAAGAGAGAAAAACACACAGTGCTCCCATCAGAGGCTCGTCTATTAACAGATGTTTCTGACTGTTTTTGTTTTTTCCATTTTTGTCACTCTCTGAGGTTTTACACCTGCCACAGCTGGACAGACTGAGAGACGGGACGAGAGAGAGAGGTGTCGAACCACTCATTTGTACTCCATCACTCTGTTCAGGCTTTCACTGAGAGGTTTTGATTCCCCTCTGAGGCACAAATGGACACAAGAGTTCAGTTCAGCTCGTGGTTCAAATCCCGGCCCCCTGCCTTTTCTGTTTCCTCCCACTGCTCAGCGACATGTGCGGCAGGTGGATGACACTACGGAGCTTATTCGGAACAAGTGGAGCATGAAGCCAGGGTCACGGTAAAATGCCACCGGTGTAAATTTACAGGAATACACTGATGGAAGAGTTTAGTAGACATCATGTTCTGTGTTAGAGTACGAAAAAACGTCAGGAGTCATCAGTCAAGAGAGGAAACTTCAGGCTCTGAGCACAAAAGTTTAGATTCCAGAGTAAATCTACCACATCTTAAAGATTTACTGACACTGATATCACTGAATACCAATTTTTACAGGTCATTTATCCAACTCTATTATAGAAACCCAATGACCAAGAACAACTTCCTAGATTATTTGAAATTTACAGAAATCTAGCCTCTTCTTTTATTTTCACTTTATTTGTTTTTAATCTTATAATTTGTTTGTTTACACCATTGTCCTGAGATGTTTTTAATGCTAGGTTTTCCACAACGTAGACAGTAAAGTTCCTAACTAACCAATTAACTACTATCAACTACTATCAAATACCAAGAATGGAGCCATTATTTACAACTGATGGCACAACTAAATCCAGACTTCTTGGGTTATCTTCCCAGGCCTTCAGACCGCTGTGGAAACTTTTAGTTGCTGGGTTTAGTTCCAGTGTCTGGGAATAAAATCGCTTGGGAGGTTTCGGTCAAAAATGCCAATTTTTTTATTCAAACATAGAAACCACTGTTTTCCTCGAAAATATATTCCAGCCAGAATATGAAAAACTGGCAGGTGATAGATATAGTGTTTAGAGCAGCTCCAGCTTCCTCAAAGACTCATGTCTTCTGCCAGATTTAACAACAAGAGATCTTATCCAGTTTCCTAAAGAGACTCCGTTCTCCCTGTTGGAAAGCAGGTGTGACACATCTTATGCTTTCTTGTCGTTGGAAAGCATCACCAAAACAGGATTTTTTTTTTTACAGTTTTATTTATGTACATTGGGGACATTTGGTTCGACACATCCAAAACACCAATACAATGCTTTGTTGATGGACTCCCATTTATTGAACTTCCTATTATGTGTGTTTAGAAATGTGTTTTAATTATGAGTGAAATAAACAGTGATGGTTGGATGTAAAAAGGCACAAGCTGGGGCAGATTTATCAACCTTTGATAAGATTTGAAGGCTCTCTTGACATATTCTGACCGGACAGCAAATGTCACCCAAATACCCCGAAGCAAGAAAAGAAATGTGAGGAGAAACAAAGAAAGGGGTTTCTCCTCCTGAAACACTGGATTGATAGAAAGCGATCCAGGCCAATTGTGACTAAGAAACCAATCAGGTATCACAGCTCTTATAACAGCCATCGCTGTTGGACCAAAACAGTGAGATGTTGGTATAGTGAGGGGGTGTGTGTCCTGCGTGTGCGTCGTTGGGGGGGCACAGCGAGCGGAGCAGATACAAGCAGCAGACAATTAACAGAAGCATAAATATCTCGCTGTGCTTAAGCAAGCCATTAATCAGATATAAATAGAGCGAAGGAGCCCTTTGTGATTAACGAGGTGAGACTCGCTGCTAATTACTGACTCCCTCTCCTCTGGTAATTAGGTTGGCACGTTGAATGGGCATGAACGAGAAAGCCATGACCCCCCCCCCCACGCACAACACACACACACACACAAACACACACACAACCTGCACTGTTCCTGATTGTAGTAAGATGTTTGAGTGTGTTTGTATGTGCGTCCCCGTCTCTCTTTTTCTTTTGTCTTTTTGTCATGTCAGGTTTGTTACCAGCCTTGACAACAGGGCTGTTCTCGTTAAACCTCATGCAGTCTGTCTGTGTGTGTGTGTGTGTGTGGTGTGTGTGTGTGTGTGTGTGTGTGTGTGTGTGTGTGTGTGTGTGTGTGTGTGTGTGTGTGTGTGTGTGTGTGTGTGTGTGTGTGTGTCTGTAGCGGGAACTTGCACAGAGTTGATTTTGAGTTTATGTCTGTGTCTGTGGAGAAACTATGTTATAAAGATAGAGCCACAACTTGGCAAGATGCAGTCAGGATGCAGTTTGATGACCAAGCTATAAGTATTCAGTAATCATGGGTCAGAAACGACAACATGTCAACACATTAACACTGATCCCATTGCTTAGTTTAGCAATTCTGCAAACCGAAAACTTAAAAAAGGATTTAATCAAATCTAACCCTTTCGTATTATTATCGGAGGTAGGGCTGTTCGAAAGCAATTTTAGTATTAGTTCAACTCTAATGGCCACAAATGCATATTTTTCTAGAACCACAGATAACTTCAGTGAATTCACTGAAACGCAAGCCAATAGTAACTTATATTTGTTTTCCATTATTTAAGTCAAAGTCAAAGAATTTATTTTCATATTCAAGGTCTGAATGCGAATTAACCGATATAGAAAAACAAGGTATAAAAATGAAAGAAATGGTAAATCATGATAACAAAGGAAGAAGTGAAAAGGGGTGGAAACTTCCTGTCTAGTGACGTGTCAGGTGAGGTCTCCACCTCACTTAGTGCCTTGTAGCTGTTGCCTGTGCTCCAGTGTCAGGTGTTTCAACCAAAAGACAAGTTGCAGGAACTCTGACCCTAACCCACTGAGCTTTAACTCCACCAAAGAGTCTGTTCTGCCCAATGAGAAATGAGACCAATGAGATTGTTCTACCCTCCACAGGGATTTCATCTTATGAGTGAAGTGACCCCTCTGACGGATTCACACATCCCAGCTGTGCCAGCTCTTCTCTTGGCCTCAGCGCCTGACTACCAACAGGCTGACTTCACTACCGCTCTCCGTCACACACACGCACACTGAGCTCCGGTGATATACAAGTGTAATCCATTTACTACACACTTCTACCAACTGTCTTGGGCTGGAAGTGGCTGCTATGACCTTTTTGTTGGAATTGAAAATAAGTGGAGGCAGAGAAGAGCCAATATTGGATCCTGTTGTTAATTAATGTGTGTATTATCCGGGTGGATGAAGCCAGGGGGAGGAAGTTAATTGAATTACAGTCAGTGAGTTGGATAATGCACTGTTGTAATTGTTGGACTGTATAAGACAGCGCTCACATTAGGGAGATGAAAGACAGGCCAGATTTGCTCCCAGAGAATGGTAAGAAATTACTTGTTTGGTTTTGGGGTGTGAGGCATGAATGGGTTTCTAATTTAACCCTTGGGATGGCGAACTGTAAACATGTGCACAACTACAGCTTGTCCATGCACTCATCCCTCTTTACTTACAGCCCCTTTGCAGCACAGAGGCACACAAACACTATACACTAGGGACGGGAATCGGCAGGGACCTCCCGATACGATACTATCACGATACTTAGGTGGCAATACGATATGCATTGCGATTCTGTGGGTATTGCGATTCTGTAAGTATTGCGATTCGATATTACGATTTCCTGGGATTTCTTTTGGTTATTTTTTTTTTTTTAAATACTGGACCATGGAAAAATGTTGAATCATACCTTCAAATACAACACAGTCAAATTCACTTAGAGCTTTACAAGTTTTATTTCAAATATTAACATTAACTTAATGACTGCCGGGCAGCCAATAGAGAAAATAAATAAAAATGTGCCCTATTATTGTATAGCCCCTGTAAACTGCACACAAACTGACAGATTAAGAAATGTATGCCACTTAGGCTACTTTTAAACAATAAATAAAAGGTAAATTAAATAGAATGAATAAAAGTTTACTTAAAATATAAACTTTGAAAGTAGGCTGTTGTTGTTTGCATGTAGGCGATACAAAGCTAGTGCTTGGGTATGTTTAGATTCTTGTGCAAAAACAAGAGCTGGTCAACATGCTCTGGGGTGATGCTGCCCCCCCCATATATCCCCCCGTATAAACCAATAAATGTGTTTAAAAAAAAAAAAAAAAAAAAAATTCGATTTGGGAGGCAGCATATCGATTTAAAATCGTCATTCACAAGAATCGCGATTTGTAACTGAATCGATTTTTTTCCCCATCCCTACTATACACTATCCCATTTTATGGTGGTTTTTAGATTTTAAAATTTTACGTGCAGAATCTACAACCAAATGTGGTCCTCCACAAAGAAAAGCTGGCCCAGAGCAATGTTTTCTTCAAGAATTTTTTTTTATTGGCTTTGAATGGAGCGGTTCAATACGAGGCATATTAATGAGCTGCCTTTAGTTTAAATATAGAAATCTATGTTAATAAGCATTAATATCGCAAACAATAAATGTGGAATAGGATTAATTTCGTACCCTGCGGTGAGCCTCCTGCCAGGTTTGGGGGAAGCTGCACACATGCTAATTTGTTTCTGTATGTTGTGCTGCCATCTAGTGGGCATGTCCTCTCACAACTCTCAGCAAGGTACATGTGTTATATATTGAAAACATAAAACTGTCCCAGAACAGCTGCTCCTCTTAAAAGGACCATAGATGTCAGGATATATTGATTATCTAGTCTTCATGGCAACACAATAGTGCAATTAAATATTTTATTTGCATGATTCATGCACAAATGCACAATTGCGTAATTTTTATATGCAACCCATCCGTAAATCATGTTTAATTAGCTTCCAAATGTAAAGAGGAAATTAGACATTGACTTTCAAACACGTATAAACATAATACAATAATAATATTGCCTCTAAACCTCTGGTCAGGAATGTGGTCATTTAGTTACTGGTTATGTTAAACTTCAACAAAGACTTTATAACTATTTGATCCAGATAATAACAGCTGTAAATGAATATAAACTGGGATATACAACCTTAAAAGGATGTTTAGTCCGTTTTTTTCACTTTCTGACACCTGTTTCTAAAACACTTGTTTGGTGTATTGCTACTTCCAGACAATGGAAGAAGAATATTTTGTATTTTACTGCCCTATTGTGGTGCCATACAACAAATTCAGGTGGTAAAATCCCTTTAAATCAATGTTAATATTCTACAAACACGTTCTATGTATATGTTAGTATTTTCTTGTCTATTATTGAAAGTATGCTTACTTGAACATGAACTGATTCCCTGAATCAAGAGCATGCAGAAGTAGCTTTAAAATATGAGCTTTCTGTTTGTCTGGGATTATATTTTCCAACGAAAGCTAAAAAACAAAACTATAATGAAGGACCTCACATAAATAAATGCAGACATGCAGAACAAATTAAAAAAGGCTAATCCATAGTCCTGTTTCATCAAATATGTCCAAAACAACAACAAGAGTTAAACATGGTGGAACTCTGCGACAGAAAAGACATTGAAACAGCAGCTAGCAAAGACACAGACAGGACATGTCTCACCTTTTTGGACGTTTTTCTTTCTTGAAAGAAGTTTTAGTGTCTTCTAATGTCCCACCGCATGTTTCCCTTCAGTTTTCGCGCCTTTGTTGACAGAACTTCTCTTCCGCTCTCCATTTCTCAGCTAGCAAAACATGCTAGCTTATCTGATATCTCATGGTTAGCATTCACAACACTGGAAAACGGGTAAAGCCCAAAAGCCTCAGGTTGCTTGGTTGAAATTGAGTATAACTTAAATGGGTACGTTTTTGTTGTGAGGTCATTAAGTACTTAGAGTCTTTCTCTCTCCTTAAACCTTTCAATTAGAAGACATACCACAAGGCCAGCTGGTGTTTTTGAGCCATTAGTCCAGAAGGGGCGCTGTTGACCTCTGTCAAAGCGGCTCAATCGCCCTCTTGTGGCTGGCTATAAAACCCATCTCCTGTTGGATTATAGGACATGGACCAAACTTAAAGTCAACAAATAGATAAAATTAGATAATTTATTATAATTGTATCGATCCACACACCGGGGAAATTCATTTGTCAGAATGAGGTAGGCAGGAGAATACAAAATATAAAAGACAATGGAATAAAATAAAAAGAATGTACATTATATACACCTTCCACTGTAGTGGTTTAAGTTGAGTGGCAGAGGATGACTGCACGAGCAAGAAGAAAAATCTTTTGTACATGAATGAGATATTGTGAAATGCAGATGATAGTGCAAATAGAATGAGTAGAGTGACATGGCTTCACACCACCATCCTTACTGAAAGGACTCAGGTGGATGATGGTAGCACTCGTGCTTGGGATATCTTGGCTTCATTTCCCGATAGTTTGTGGCAGTGGAGAAATGTTGTTCACCTTTGTATACAAACTATTGGAATGTGACATTGACATTTTTTAAATCCTACAAGATAAAGTTGAAAAAATACTTTGGTAGGTTGATTTGCAGGTAATGTGTAATGCTAAGTGTCCTTTCCTAATATTCCTGTTGAAACACAAGAGGAAAGAGGAGACAAATAAAGGGTAAATAGACTTTATTTTTTCAAAGCATGTTTACAGTATTGGAAATTTCATTTTTTTTTAATTTCACCTCTTACCCCAGGCAACTATTCACTTTAATGCAACTTTTAGAAAAAAATAAAATAAAAGAACTCCTTCTATGTACATTATTTCTCATTTGAGAACAAGCAAAGATATTATTACATTTGTTTACTGTACATATAAACATATGCTACAGTGGCCACACATTTTTTTTTACAACATTAAATACAAACACAAATGTGTATGTAGTGCTGAGATGACCTTTGATATACAGTGAACATGCATTAGTTTCAGATGGATGGGAACATATTTCAGCAGTATCATTTTGAATATTCAGATTATGTGGCAGTTGAATGGACAAACTGCATTAATTTGTGTGCGGATTATGCGTAAACGTGGCGTGACAGTGTCCTAAATCGACACCCAACGGAAAACAATCTTTCACCGAACCATCACACTTTCCTCCACCAAATCTTCGAGCAGTTACCAGAGTCCCCTACCACCGAGTGCGCTTTTATCCAAGGTTTTCACATTTAAAGCCAACATTCACACATTTCATATTCATGTCAGCCCAACTCAAACTCCCATCTTAATTCATTAGCTTGAAAGACACACCACACACAAAATTAAATGACAGAAGAGGACAGGACTAGCCTTCAAACTTCAAAACTGTAAAATGTACAAAGTAGAGAGCGTTCACAGGCACACGGGCAGACTAACACAACAATGTCTCTTTATCTAGTACTGTCCACGAGTGTATATATAATTGGACAATCAGGCTTCGTCAGTCAGTCTTGTCACAGAGCTTTGCAAACTTGTTACAGCAGCAGGCACCTGAGCAAATGTGTTATAAGCAAATTAGTTTTTCACATTTTACATCATGTTGCCCTTTTCACACCTAACATTTTTAAACTCTTTACTAAAAACACTATATGCCCAGATGCCACGTGTAACTGCACCATCAAACATCCACACACTCTCAAAGACCTCAACCCTAACATTTCCATTTAAATAAGTATAAAAAGTCATTTTTAATAAGTCTATATAAAAGTCTGTCTAGTCCTCTTTGTGCTATATGGAAAACGATACTGTGTGCATTATGTACAAGCAAAAAAACAAGTCAGCACTTTGGTGTAGGCTTGTAAGGGGCTCCTAAAGCTTTTTTATAAACCTAATATGAATATCAAGAAAGACTGACAGCAGCTTTCTTTTTACACTCCAACAGATGGCGCTATTGCTCATTGGGTCCCACTAACAGCTGACTTCCATTCATATATATATATATATATATATATATATATATGTATATATATATATATATACACACTCACACATCATTTCAACCTATATGCACCAACTTCAACGTCACTTTCTTTTTAGCCCAAATTCCACTTGTCTACAGACTTTTATGTTGAAATTGGATGCTTCAGATGGTGAGTGCTGTCAATGCAATCTGGCATAGGAGCAAGGCCATAATAACATTCATTTGTGAATGAAAACTGGTCTAGAGATGTAAAATGGTCAGGCCTAAGTTCAATGAACACGGTGTAATATGTAGGTGATTTCCTGACTTTCCCTGACATGGAGTGGACAGTATAATGGTTTGGTCTCTTTCTAGTCCAGCATGGTTTACAGTTGAGGTCACAGTGAAAAACTGACACTGCTAACGTATCATGTGACCTACAACCACATTCCCCGTCTAGCGTTATGAACATGGAATGTTCAAATTACAGTGAGTTGCCTTTTTGTCCCCAGTTAGAATGTAGACAAAAAAAACTTAAATAACAGTGAAAGTCTCTCTCAAGTAAAACGGCTGCTCAGTGATACTGCCATTTCAGCTCGAGGGAGAGGTTAGTATGTAAACACAAGATGCTTTACTACAACTTTGTGTCGCTACCTTCAGCCTAGAAAGCCAAAACACAAACCCTTAGCGCACACTACGCAGCAACAACAATGAGATGGCTATTCTGGTGCACCACCCATGCACAGTATGCTGGAGGAAAATAAGGGTGAAAACAAGAGTCACAAGGCAGGCCACAAGTATTTGTTCCTCTTGTGGTGTGGCTCGTATCACATGGGACTGAAAGGATAGCACTGGCCTTTTCCATCTCGACTTTTTCATCTTGGTTTCTTGGTAAACAAAGTGGGCTTTGTTTCGATATCATATTAATTTGATCATTTGAAGGGCAGGCTCTCAAGGGGTTTCCCCATGAATGTGCATATGAGAAAGGGGGATCTCCCGGCGATCAGATTAGTGTTTGGGCCACTTGTCAGTCATGTTGAGTTGTTGCTATGTAATGGTTTATAAATGAGGCATTACTGCTTTACTATTTATAGTTATTTGACCCTAACCCTAAAGCTGTTAATACATATGCTGATTTCATGTTAATATCATAATTGATATTAGAACTGAAATCACCACAATAATGTGAACTTCACATGAAACCCATCATATTAATTTGTTTTACAAAGATGTGACTGCATATGATGACCAAGACTATGGTTCCTTCAATCTCTAAGGGTTAAGGGCCCTGGAGGGGACCTGCAGGCACTGAACGGGACAGACTGTCAGTCTGGCTCTTCCCCAAACAGACCCCTAGACGGCGCTCAACTGTTGGTACGAGAGGCGCAGAGGAGGTTGGAAGGGAGGACGGGCGGGGCGGAAGAGAACATGAGGTGGCGAGGGCTTTTACTCAGGTAAGGTCAACTCAAGAACCTCAGGTTTCATCTTTAAGTACTGGTTGAACCGCAGGACGGCATATCTGAGAGAAGGGACACACAGATAAATGGCACGATAAGATACATGAAATGTTATCCGAAAAAAAGTATTAAGACTACTCAGGCACACTATGTACTGATGACACACCTATTAATCTGCATGCTTAACATTTTGTTCTTAAACATATGATTAAATGGCTAAAGGCTGAGCAGACTTAGATAGTTCATGATAAAGTTTGCTTGTTGGCTACATACCCCAAGAAGTCAAAGTCGATGGTTGAGAACTTGGCCTGAATCAGAGCCCAGAGACCCCAGACGAAATGAGACGCCTTGAAACAGGGGGGAAAGCAACAGGGAGGATTAGCAGGTACTCACGACTAAATGTTAAATTGTGCTAATTGCCCAACACAGCACAAGCATGTAATAAGCCGCCCGCAGCCCTATAGCAACAACAACAAACACACAGGTGCTTCACTCGCCCATCCTCCACAATGCCCTCCTTTCCTCTTGACAGTAAACAAGGCAGCCTGCTGCCCAGGGGAGAGTGCCCTGGTCCCAATGTTGTCATAAAGCGTGACTCCCTTATACAGGTATGCATCAGTGAGCGCATCACAAATATCCCTCTCAGAGCAGGTAGCACAGGTTATAGCAAGTCACTCGGTGCTCTGTTTAACCCACATCACATTGTAAGTGGTGTTTGCTGGGCCAACACCTGTGGCAGCAGGGATGGAAAAGTCTGCTCATAAAAAGCCCAGGCGCTCATACTCTTACAAGTGTTACTTTTTCACAGTGCAGCAGTTATGGAATGGGACCGAATGGACAGCGTAGAGCAATACCTTAAAATCACTGTATATATTAACGCCAAAATATATCTTACTTGTTAACTAACTTTAGCTATGATTATTTACTTTTCATCAGCCTTCACTATGTCACAGTACATCAAGTAGGCAAATAGAAAGATAAAAAGACGTAATCGGACAATATTTTTGCATCAAAAAGGTCAACTCGACTTGGTTGTAGACGTTTCGCCTGTCTTGCCTGGCCAAAATGTGGACATTGTTGTCTTCAAATGAATGTCCTTTGTCCTTTAGATGTAGGTGGACTGCTGATCCCTGACATGAGGAGCTGGCTTTCCTGTACTGTGCCATGCGTTTGTAAAGGGGTTGTTTAGTTTCTCTAATGTACAGGTCTAAGCATTCCTCACTACATTCAACTGCATATACCAAATAGCTCTGCTCTTGGATGAGAGGCAACACATTGAAACTCAACAAAGTCCAGTTGACCAGTATTTAGCATTTGGATATTGATTTGGATTATTTGGACATGACTAAGAATCTCCACATACATAATCATACAACCCATAAGTCAAGGCTCTTTTCCTGACAAATATTTAACATAAAAATTATCGAAGTATATATATTCTTTATCATGTGGGATTTAAAAATAAACATGTCTTATGCTCACCAGTGCAAATCGGTTTACTTGGACGTAAAGGATCTCCACCTCTCTGTCAGTCACGTCGATGCCCTGGGCTTTGTGGTCCTTATAGGCCTCCAAGTAGGAGCGGAGCCACTGCAGCTGAAAGGCCCGATCTGGGTAGTGACTATAATCCACCTCATTCAGACCTGAAACCAATAAAACACACACACACAAGTTGAAAGACTCATATTTCTGTGGACATTGCACACGTTTTTTTCATTGATGTGTACCAGGAAGTGTTCTTACCAGCAAACTCATTGAAATGGTTCCCAATGTCGTAGGCTTGGTAATTGTACCCAGCATATTCGTAGTCAATGAACTTTACATTGCCTGGAAAGAGAAGCGGAATTGTTTAGACAAAGACACGGGCAGCAGACCAAATGATTATGTTGAGTTTTCCCTTTTGATAACTGAGAATATCAAGGCTAAATTATTCCTAACTTTCTTCCTGTCTGACTGGACTGACTCGCGAGGTAGCCGATTGCGGGGCAAGGAGTAAGAGTTTGCATTTTGAGGGAAGTAGACTATAGAGAATTTAGCACGGGGAAAAAATAAAATAAGGGGAATTACAGAGAAACACATTTAGACTAGAGATACACTTCCAAAAACAATTACTGGCAAACCTATAATAAGCATGCAGTTGAGAAAAAAGATTCAATACATATGTTTAGAAATAAAGCTGTTAATCAAAGGAGAGAATTGCTATGACTTCTATGTTTTTAAATTAGATATATCTAGGGACTACATGAAAAGCAATCCAGATAGCTTGCACATCTTCATTGGGTTTGAGCAGTCCGCATCCAATGGTATCTTAACAGTGGATTTACGAGTAACTGAGTTAACAGCCTTTATCCAAGCAACCACAAAATAGGCAGCTGGGATATATTAGCAAAGATGAAAATGTGCAAAGCCTGATGCAAGACATGGAGCACATACAAGCATGAAGGGGTAAAAAGAAGTGCAGATGTCTTTTCAAAGAATGTTTTGAACACATGCAAAGAATAAATGGAAACAAAATTCTGTTAAAGTTCCTTTTTGGAGGGATGGAGGAAAGGTGAAAAGGTAAAATGAGGAGAAAGCAGAGGGGCCACGAACAGAAGATAGTGATATACAAAGTGGATTTTAGAAAAGTAAAGTTCCAAAACAGATGTACAGCAACACACTCTTTATTGACTTACATTTAACAATGCACCTGATGCTAAGAGTAAGTGACAGCCAACTGGAGATAGAGTTCTTGGCTACAGATTGTAAAATACATTCTAAGCAACCATGAGTCTCTAAGTGCCGCTGAAATTTGAGTGCAGATTAAAGCCGACCATTTCCTTGTAACTTCAAATCCGATGTTAAAGTACAGCGAGGAAAGGTCCAAGAATGTGTTGCTGTCCGACTTCCTTTGTAGGTCTATGACTGGATTTACACCGGGCATTGAAATGTGTTTTTATATACAGTTTGTATCCAGATGAATTTAATCTAATTACATATATGAATATGCATTAATTAGCAGCTGCAGTGTCCAGATCCTGTTAAAATCTGTCAAGCTCACATCACACCCTCCACTCATTTGCACTATTCCAAAAGATAAACTAAAAATAGAGGAAGGGTAAAAGGACATGGTAGCCATTTGTGATGCTCAAGGTCGGCTTATAATATAACCATGGGACAGAATTTGTTTTCTTGCTCGTCTGATAAACCGGGTTACAATCAGTCCTCAGTGCATCTTGGGTACATTAACACCTGTATTTTCATGTTGTCAAGCGATTTGCGATTGCAATCTTAATACCAAAAATGCATTTTAATGCCAGGTGTAAATGGGGTAAATAAAAAAAAACAAGAGGTACCTGTGGGAAGCACAGAAAAAGTGGTTGAAGAGGTTGACCTCAAAATACAAACCCTTACGTTTACAAGCCCGATTCTTAGTGGCATTAACACAAACAAGGGATTTTGAAGAAATATTTATTAAATTAAATGTTTTTATTTTGGCCTTAGCTAACTTCTTTTCCCTTACATATGAAACATTATTTTTTTAAGGTGTTGCTTGACTACAAGAAAGACACTTTGAGGTGGGTTACCAGCCGGCGTGTAGGTCCTAGCGGGACACAACTGAACACCTCCGGACAGTGGCTATAGCCCCCCTGTGCAGCAGATGAAAAGGTTGGGGCAAACACATCTTTCACACATGCTAACTCTCTCACTGACACATTTGTCTTTTATCCATTCTTGCTCCCACGCACAATGGCGAAACATCAGGCCTGCAGCCAATCTCCAATGCCTTTTCTCTCCCCCCGCCTCCACCCTCACACATGCAACCTCACATCCCCTTCGCGCAACACTCCCCTTCAATGCTCCCTTCCCATTGGTCAGCTGTGAACCCAATAGCGTGACAACTCTGCTGCTTCTGCAAATGAAAGAAACTTTGAGCGGCTTCCTGGCTGCTGACCTGCAGATTTTGTGGCTCTTGGGACCAAGTAAAATGAGTGCAGATTTTGTTTTTCTTTTCTTTGCAAACAGCTGAGTAAGTGAGATGGAAGAAGGCAAACTTAGTCTGTGATTGAGGCTGCTAGTTTAGACAGAAGAAAAGTAATGCAGCACTTTGTTGGCAGTGTTTTTTTTAACAGAAAGTAAGAAAACTAAGAATAATAATTGAGCTTCAACCACCTCTGTTGACAGTTTAATCAATACAGGAAGTGGTGGCTTCTCTTCGCAGGGTAGCGGTTTTAACTCAGCTGACAAAGCTGAGCAGAAGTGACAGGAAGAAGTGTTGTAGCTTTTTACTTTCTTTTCCTGCCTAGTCTGTTTTCAACAAAACACTGTAAGTGCTGGGTACTACAAGGATTACTACGACGATGGTTCAGACAGCCTGAGTGGACAGTCAGAAATGTAGTGATCAAGACTTAAAGCTGAAGTGCCTAGACTCTTCTGTGGGTTTCCTTCCACTGTGGTTGTCAGTTGAAAGCATGGTGTTAAAAGTGTGTGAGATTACAGTTGATGCACTGGAATATTGGAAAGTCCCTTTCTATCCTTGCTCTTAATAATACAATAGATGTACAGATAACCACTGTCTTGTTTATTGAAGCATGAAACATGATTCTGCAAGTCTGCAAACTATTTAATTTCCTACAGAGAATTACGTGTCTGTACATGGGATATATTCTATACATTAACTCTGTAAAATGCTACAGTTTCAAAGGACTTGGTGTAAAGGTAAGAATGCGAGCCTCACAGTGGGCGATGGCCCACTCTTACTGACACTAAATACATGTTTTCTTGCTGAAGCAGTCAGAACTTGTTTGCTATACTATAGATTCAAATGAGATTTTGCAGTTGTGCATGTCAAATTCAAATACCAAATACTCCTGGTCTGTGTGCTAAGGCAAAAAGCTTTCCCTGCATTTTGGCAGAAGCATGTTTCGGCTTTGAAAAGAATAAGGCTGATGATCTTCTATATGATTGTTAATGTCAACAAATCCAATGAAATAACCTAAACCAACATGTTAGTTTATCTTGTACTTCCCAAAAACTGTGCCATTCATTCTTAAAGGGTCATATTTTATTTAAAATAAATGATGAATATCCCTTGTATGTTTGATGGTCTTCTAGATTTCTCGGATCACCAGCAGCTGTTAGCGACCACTAGCAGACCACATCATCAGCTGTGTACCTTAATGACAACCTCAATGTATTCTTTTAATTGAAAAAAAGAATTATTCAATTTAATGGTTATCAAAGGTTACTTCAACAGGAGTTAAAAGTGACTATGTCTTCATCATAATGTAATAGTCACATATCACCCTGTGAAACTGGCGGACTGGTGCATTTTTAATAGTTACACAACACTCTTTTGCTCAGAGGAAATAGCTGTATGAAGCAATATTTGTTAGTTGAATATATTCATTGTTGGTTTTGGATCGATTTTTGGACAATTAAAAGCCTAAAGAATATCATCAGACATATCATTTCACTCATATTGTCTGCCAAGAGAAAGATATTGGTGCTTTGAAATGGAAAATTGCAGCGTAAGGAGAAGTGACGAAAAGTAGCTTTGTATTTAAGGCATTTGAATGGCGCTCAGAGTGACTCAAAGCAAATGCAAATCATAAAAAGAAACAGTTGTAAACAGTATTGTAAGGAGCCTAGCAACAAGAAGTCAGAGGGAACTGGTGGCCAGGTAGCATTGGAGGGTGATAAGTAGATACGTGGCTCCTACTGATGCCATGAACTCATCCCGATTAGCCTGAGCAGTGGGCAGACTACGTGAGGGCCCTCACAGCCGACTGTGCGTGAGGTTTGTCTCCCTCCATTGCCTCCCCAGGGGCAGGGCGGCGCAGGGCAGCCACAGCCTCGGCTGTCATTCCTAGGGGAGAAAGGCTAGACACAAGGAGCTGTGAGAAGGGCCCCGCCCCTCGCCGCACACCGACGAGGGGGCTGACAGCTCTAAACCCCCCCATAAACACCCACACCCCACCTCCCACATTCATAATATATACCCTATACTTTCACCCCTTTGCTTTGTGTTTCTCACCCATTTCACCCCACCATTCCTCCGTTATAGTTTTCACTCAAGGACCGCTACAATTAAAGTCACTTAGAGCAAAAGTAAGCTAACAAGTTTGCCTGAGGACATGGTGCTAAAGCACCAAACACATGTGCTATCAATAAGACTTGGTATGATGTAATGGCATTGTCTGTTGTTGGTTTTCCTTCTTTCAGGTTTCAGCACAGAATTAGAACGACAGATCAGAAAGAAAAATTTGGAAATGAATAAAATCCAAATTAAAAAAGTTTTAACTGAGAACTAATTTACAAACAACAATGGTTAGGATCTAACATGTAATTACTGAAATCTGTGACAAATGCAATGTTTCAATCCATCTTTGTGTTCACAAATATTACTGCGGTGAAGTTTATTGGTGGTTTATATGTGTTGTGTTGGCCTTATTTCAAATAAGAATTCTATCTGGAGCATTAGCAGAACATCCAAATGATAGGACTGTCTGACTGTTCTAATTCTATGCCTGCAGCCCGATGCAAACACTGACAATGAGAGAAGCATGTCAACTAAGGTTTAGGAAGTGCACATAATGCAATCCTACCTGAGCGTAGGGACCAAATGCAGATAACACTACAACACAGTACAGGCATATATGGGATACTCACCTTCGTCCTGGTTGAAGATTATATTTTTGCAGAGCAGGTCGTTGTGGCAGAAAACTACAGGGGAGCCCAGCACCGACAGACTCTGCTGAAGCCACACCAGCTCTTCTCTGAGGGAGCGGGGGCTGGGCACCTCAGTGTGCAACCTGGAGGGGGCAGAGAGTTACAGAGGGTGAGGATATTGAAAAGAAGTAGGAGTTATAATTCTAAGAGAGATGGAGGTAGTCAGTATGGGCAACTTAAAAGTAAACACAAAACAAAAGATTAATCCACGGAGAGTGCGTACAATTCTTAGTCTTTAAGTTAAATAAACCACATTTCCCCAAAGATGCCTCACATATCATTGACCTGAGCAAAAGATTGAGTCAACCCAAACTCTCCTTATTTCACTAATAGAAATATAGTTATTAAGTATTATTACAGTTGTTCAACATAAAATGACACAAACTGGGTTGTGTGAGGGACATTTTTGTCTATTTCAATTTTCTTTAGACTGCCTTTATTAAAAACTATCCAAAACAACTTCAAAAATATGTATTTTTTCCTGGCTGCACCATTAAGTTTAATTCAATTACTATATTTGTCAGGTTATGCTCACATTCAGTCATACCAGACAATTACGATAAAGTTAACTATCCTTACTCGGTTCTAATCAGGTGATGACGTAATGTGAAAAATAATATTGGAAATGAAAAGAATCAGTCCTCATTTATACTTCACGTATTTTTGACTTCAATATACAAGAACCCTGAGATACTGCAGGTGTCACTGTCTCACAGGCATCAGCATTTCTGGCACTGTGTTCATTTGAATGTCAACCATGGAAATAAAAACAGGTTGAAAAAGTCCATGTTTGTTTTGGATTCATTTGGGCACCGCGATACCTGAAGGTAGTTGTTATTGGCAATGCAACTGTCAGTCCAGTGTTTCCCCTACCATTCTATTAGGGGGGCGCTGCGCCACCCAACGGCACCTCTCGCCCCCCCTGGAAGGTCAAGTTAATTATTTTTTTTATTTTTTATTTTTTAATATAGCGCCAGATCTCTATATAAATCATTTTAAGGTTACATTTCCTATAAAACAGGTCTATAGCTTGCATTTGTCTCGACATGGTCGCGCGGTTAGAGTTCTCCTCTGCTTTCTGTATCGCGCACAGCGGAGTTCCATCCAAATGTGCGCACACACAGGTGAGCAACCTCCCACCAGCGGACAGAGAGCATCCATCTGAAAACATGTCGTATGAACCACCTGAGAAGCAGTTAAAAATATTCGCGTTTTTTAAACGCTCCCAGGTGGATGAGGATGGTAACACCCACTCTCCTGCGAGTAGCAGCCGGAGCAGCTCGTCCAAGTTCAGAGAAGAGTCCACGTGTTGCACGCCCTGCCCCAGACAAGCATCGGTTCAGTCACCACTGGATGACAGGTTCTGACCCAGCTTGGCTGTCAGAGGGGAAATACTCCCCCCTGGTTTTACAAGACTGATCTTGGTAACTTAAATATTACACCAGACGCCGAAGCTCCGCGCCACGCATTTCTCTAGCGCGCATGCGCCTGGCTGTTCTCACGGGACGCACATTTCTCAGCGCCGGTCAGCCCGCGATTCTGCTTTCTCTGCTTGTTGTATTTAACCGTGAACGCACCTTGCCTCTCAACCTCAGCCTTAACCATTATTAACTGATTATTAACCCCGCTGCGTCCCTTCCTTCTATCACTGTTTAATCTATTTTCGTCGGACCATTGTTCAAAACCGGCAAATCTGACGTGAAAAGATTTTTATTATAGACGGAAGTTTCCAAACGGTAACTTAACACAAACGAGGGTTATGGCGAGGTGCTCTATTCTAACTAGTCCTGTTTGATTGCTGTGGTAACAGTGATTTCAGGTGGTAGAGAAGTCGTTACTGGAAGATAGCTAGTAAGATCTCGACTTTAGTCTTCTTTCACTTTAAGCGCATGCTCCATAATGTCTTTACAGCGATTTCAACCACTCCGCTGCAGCGTTTCCTTGTTTTCGTGACAGGGCTTCGTGTAGACGCAATAAACGTACAGGATCCAAAACATTTTCCGGATTCCGGCAATCCAGGTTACTTATGGAAGTCAGTAAATACATACATTACATACATACATATATACATGCATGCATGGATAAATAGATAGCCAGATAGATAGATAGATAAATTACAGTTCATAGAGAATGAATAGGGGATTATTTCAGTTTTCTTTTTGGTTTTAGGCAGTGGTGGGAAGTAACAAAGTAGAAATACTTCGTTACTGTACTTAAGTAGATTTTTCACATATCTGTACTTTACTTGAGTATTTATTTTCCTGACCACTTTTAACTTTTACTCGCTACATTTGAGCACAAATATCTGTACTTTATACTTCTTACATTCTCAAAACTGGCTCGTTACTTGAGCAGCGGAGGTTGGCGGAACGTGCACCTTTAAACACGGCGC
Source organism: Limanda limanda (assembly GCF_963576545.1). Classification (NCBI taxonomy): domain Eukaryota; kingdom Metazoa; phylum Chordata; class Actinopteri; order Pleuronectiformes; family Pleuronectidae; genus Limanda; species Limanda limanda. The sequence goes on from NC_083636.1 coordinate 10,437,705, forward strand.
ACCTCTCTCTCGCCTTCTCGCTCCTGCAGGAGCTCGGTTCAGATTTTATTATTAGGGCCCGAGCACTGACAGACGTGAGGCCCTATTGAAATTGTAAGGATTATTATTCAGGCAAATTAATTTTCTTTTTCTTTTTGGGCTTTTATTAGGTGACTTAACATAATTTTTTGAAGGTATTCCTTTTTCGATTCACATTCGTTTACCCTTTCCTGCTTCGTGTCAACATCTGCACATAAATACATAGCTCGAAGCAGCAAGTGGTTAACTTTTCTTAAAGAAAATATTGGAAGTAGTTGGTTTAAACAAAAACTGTTGGCAAATAGACTATCAATGATAAATAAACAGGCTTACATGTAGATACGTGGACAAGCTGGCGGGCAGGTATACAGGCAGGTAACCACCCAGGCAATTACAAAATACAGCTAATAGACACAAAAGGTTAATTTGGTCTATTAGTGTTCTTAGGTAGAATAAAGAGGCACTTGTGTTGATTTTCTGTTGATTCTTTGTTGTCTCTAGAAGTTCAGATGCACTTGTCCAATACTATTTTAACCTCAGCATCTCGGGTTCAAAATTTGTAAAATTATACATTATATATATAGTGTTGTTATAATTTTTCAGTCAGTTGAAATAAATCCTGAACTGAACAATTTTGCGTTGTTTTGTGTCTGTATAGGCCTACTATAAAAAGCACTTAGCATTTTAAATGTTGGTACTTGTGCTTTTACTTTTGATACTTAAGTTCATTTCAACACCAGATACTTTTGATACTTAAGTACATTTAATATGAGCAACTCTAAGACTTTTTACTCAAGTCATTTTGACGGGTGAATTTTACTTTAACCGGAGTCACTTTCAAGTAAGATATCTGTACTTTTACTCAAGTATGGCTTTTAAGTACTTAATACACCACTGGTTTTAGGAATGTTCTGTCGAATACGTAGACAGCATAAACAGGCAGTTGTGAGGGGAAACCAGACCCGGCCATTTATAGAGTCTCCCTGCCAGTCCTACAGAAGGGACAAACTGGACAAACACATGACGTCTGAGCATCACAGAATAGCCTGTCAGCGCCGGTCAGAAATCCAATGTACAGTTAATCACTAAAAGAAACACATTAACATCATGATTCATTTAATTTTTTTTAAGCTTTATAGACAAGTCAGTGAAAACCTTTCAAATCCATTCTGAAGGGGGCAAGTAGTCTGAGCAGTGTCTTACACAGTGGGGTAGTATGATCCTTTTCTTTGTTTTGGTGAAGACTAGCATATTGAGCTGAGTTTGTTTCGTAGTTTTTTCCGTAAGACTTTACAGTGAAAAGGGAACTACAATAATCAAAAAAATCTGGTAACAAAGATGTAATGAGCATTTCTATATCGTTACAATGAAAAATGGGATGTTTTAATGACCTTGTTAAAGAGTTAAATGAAGTTCTGAGTCTAAAATCACTCCTATTACTTTCAAAGTATTTTCCCCATCTATGTATTTTTTCAGGGAGAAATGTGAGCAACAGAGAACTAGTTTTTTTTTTTAGATAATAGATACAAAGCTGTTTTGTCATGACCATACAAATTTGGAGTTGACACCCAAGTAGGAGCATATATAATACAAACAAAAGTGGATCAAGAATGCCTCTTTGAGGAATGCCCAAAAATTCTACTCTGATATTCGGATGAAATGTAATGGACATTTAATAATGAAAAACACTTTAAGAAAACTATTTAGGCTTACATAAGAGTGATGCAAGAAATTTAGAGTCATGGTGCTGACTAGCTGAGGTGGTATTTACAACCCCCTCCCCTGGTAGCAAGTATGAAGTAACAATCTCTCACATTTCCAAGGTGCTGCTCTTTAAGTTTTCACTGTTTCACTGAGAAAGCATCATAAACTCTTACATTATCTCTTTGGAATGCAATAGCTACAGTAGTAAACACGTGTGTCAAGACGGTTGAGAACATGAAAGGGATTCCATGCACTTCCTCAGTCATGTGAGGCATGTCGAACACTGATAATGAATACTCTTGTGTTGTGCCATTGAACCTTGCGGTTGTTAAGATAATTTATGACACTGAGGTTGGGGGTCATAATTCTATATGGAGGTAACTGAGAACAGATACACAAGACAGAGTCAAATGTCAATTTATCTATTTTTTTGAGCAATTAGAAGTAAAGTATTGTAAAAGGTCTAAAAACAAAATTCCTTTGATTATATAGTCCATCGGATCCATTCATTGTAGGGCTTGATTTAGCATTTGCAATCCATGTCAATGACAATAATATTATTATTAATTTCATCCCTTCCAAATTCATATTTCAAATCACTACACTTTGGTTATGACAGCTGTTACTAAAGTGTGTTTTGTTCATCTATTAAATTGAATTGGTGAGGAATTCAGAGCTTACTTCTGTTATACTTTTTTATCAGTCCGTATTATTGGGATATAAAACCTACAGATAACCTGTAGTTGAGTCATGTTGGAAAAGTGACTGATACAAATTTCCATGATCTTTATGAGCTCCAACACATACTATAAAATAAAAACTGGATGAGACTTGAAGAAGTACTGAACCTCTCTCTCTCTCTGAGAGGCATAATTTGCATACATATTTGTTTATTTAAGAGGGCCTTTATAGGAAAGCTGCCTTCATACATTACTTCCCTGTTAGTTTGCTTCAAAGGTACGCAATAATAATTTATCTAGGGAAGAAAATGTTTTAAAAATGCTAATCGGCCACATAGGTGGGCCTGGCAGTTTTCAATAACCATTATACTAAAGGGTCTCACCTGGCGTTCCGCTCAGGGTCCTTGAAGTGCTTGGGGATGAGAGCAAAGTACTTGCCCATCTTTAGCCACATGTCCGACTGGGGCACCCAGCCATTGTGGGCATGAATGGCATGGTACTTGGCCAGCTGCCTGGCAATGAGCCTGTAAGTACAGCAAGCAAAATGGGAAAATTTGAGTTAGAGCATGAAGCGATAAGGTGGAAGGTGAGTCCAGGCTTCAGTCGTCATAAACTAAAAGTTATAATCTTGTCAAGAAGTGAAATCTGAACAAGACTCAGGTTACAGCCAAAAACCTTTATTTAGGTCATACTTTTGTGGATTAAGGGAAGAAAGGGAAAGCAGAAATAGAAAGGATAGTGGAGCAGGAGAAAAATAAATGCAGGTAAAACTCTTGAGTATATTTGTGTTTGTGTCTGTAAAGGATACGTGAGTAGGGCGTAGACAAACCGATGCATTAAGTCATATGACTTGCCAACAATGTGTTTTACCTGAAAACAGGTTTGCTGCGAATGTGTTCAGGCTCCAGGGCAGTTCCTTGCAGAAATTCATAACACAAGCCATTATTGAAGGTACAGAAGAGGCGCGGGGCACAGCGATGTGCTTGTAGTACTCTGAAGCTTTTAATCTCATTCTCCCGGTCCACCAGCAGTTCGGTTTTGTTGCCGTAAATACGGACCAGCACCACATCCAGCATGACTGGACCCACATAGCAGCCCAGCAGCTTATTGGTTATTCCATCTGTGAAAAACTGTGTGTACAAATAGAAGAAAGAGTGAATACATATTCTGGCCAGTGTTTTTTTAAGTATGTCACTTGAGGCCTATGGTTTGACGATAATGGGACCATCCTATGCCTAAGCTCAAAGAGATTCAGTGTCTGGCAAACAACAGGAAAAAGAGGAGGACTTCATGTTGCCCTAAAAAAGCTGGGGGTGTCTGTCTCTGTTGTGAAGCCAGGGACATTTCTGTATTGAGTGAGGACCCAACATACCAGCCCTAATTGTTCACTCTCGGAGGGATTGGCTGAGAACGACAGGATCGTGAGGAATTTTATTTTTTGCGTGATGAAGCAATGGCTGGCATTTCGCTGAGTTCTCACTTTGCTCCCATTGACGAGAGTAGGCAAGGGTTGCGGAGCATGTGATCGTCCTCGGTATGTTTACCAAGCAAAGCCACACACCCTAGTTTGTTTTGGGGAACTGGAAGTACTGAGCTTTCAGGGGATTCAAGGAATCCAGAAACTTTAATCTTTTCGGCTTAACACGTGTATTATTAAGGAAGCGCAGTGTCAAATTTAGTGTGATTTAATGGATTCGATTACATTTCACTGGGCTTTAAAGAATCCTCAAAGACAATTTACAGTGGTTAAATAACAGAGAAAGGAAATATAAACTAATAAATAACAATACAAAATGTCTTCCATAAACACACATTAAATCCTTTCAAATACAAAATACACGTCAGAAATCGGTAAAATTTCCACATTAATATCAACATTTTGAATACGTCATAATCATACATTTGAATATAAATAGGCACCATGACAGACACACATTAAAAGCAGCTGTGAAGAGGTGGGTATTAACTCATGTGACCTTACTTGACACAGGGACTGGAAATACTGTTCCCTTTGTTCCCTTCTCAGTTTGTTTCACTGTCATGTTCCTCATCCCAAAAGTAAATAGTCTATAGGTCATGTTATATAAAACAAACATGTGGAATCTTTATGTCAGTCAGTGTGGGAGGTTCCCCAAGTTGTCATCAAACTCTAGTCTAGAAGAACATTAGAAATTAGGAGGGGGGTGGGGACTGCTGCATGATTATGATATAAACTGACGGACCCCCCCCCCCCTTAATAAAGCTGTGTAACCCCCCCAGCCAAGTCGCAGCACGGGTCGGTCGTTTCCCCACCGACACCGACATTACGTAAGGTTCAGGTTAAGTATAGCGTAGACTAGGAAGCTGCGCCACAAGCGTAGAGACTCGGAGCTGACGCAGACGTAATTTTTTTTTTTTAAACACCGTATTACCTTACAGGAGATAGTTAGCTAACACCTGTTCGGAAATATCCTCTGCGCATCTGCTACGGCTGCTAGCTGTCCGCGACATTACACCCCGGGAGGTCCTTCTGCGTGAGAATAAGCTTACTCGACTGTGGGGGGGGGGGTGGGGGTGGGCACCTTGCTAGCTTAACTTGTAGCTACGCAGAGATGAATGTTGAAGCTAGGGGCAACACGGAGGCGTGTCGCACCGGGCGGACAGGCTGTAACAACACCATCAATCACACGAATAAAGACATGAACCGCACCTTTATTTTAACCTCCGCCGGCTTCCAGCTGGGCCGCAGCTCCTTGAGCAGTGCCAGGGCTCCGGGGCGGTAGTCCGCCTCGTCGACTGTCACGGCTATTTTGGGTACAGCTGGAGCCTCGTCCGGGACGTGGATGTAGTTGGCCATGTTGCTTTCTCTGGAGTGCTCGGGAAGCGGAGTGATACTCGGGCGGTGTTTGAGTCGGTGGTGGTGTTTGAGTCGGTGTTGGTGCACACAGCGGCAGGAGATGTGCGCAGTGTGTGGAGTGCTTGAGCGGCGGCGGGTGTCTGATCCTCAAGTGTTCGATCCCTCCTCTGCTGCTGCTGCTGCTGCTGGTTTGCGACAACGCCCTCTCGACAAGCCACACCCACCTGGAACACCAGGTCAGCCCCGATGCATGCCGGTCGCCGGATGACTCACTGAAACCACGTGTTGGTTTATTCCATCGTTGCACACCGCCGGCAGAAGCAATTAAAAGGGCTTTATGTACATTTCCATTAGTATTCTATGAATGCCCATTTCCGCCACAGTGATGAAGGAAAAAAAAAATCTGTATCTCATAATTATGACTTAGCATCTCATTATTATAAGATAGTATCTCATTATAATGACAGTATCTCCTAATTATGAGATACTTAGTCATAATAAGGAGATACTGTAGTATTCCCTGTGCAGAATATGTTTGGTTTTAGGTTCAGTTTTCTTCATTTGAGCTTTAGTGTTTTATATAATAATATAATAACTAACATCCATCCATCTTTCTTATTTGAACATGCATTTTTACATGCATACTGTTTTGTCATTCCATTCTGTTCACTGTTCTTGTCCTAGTCCTGCAAAGTTAAATAAAATAGAATAGAATCAAACAACACAAGAATAGCTCTACGCCTAAAATAACTGATTACATCCATCCAACTACAAAGAAACATTTAAATTCCTGAGACATAAAATTCATTTAAACGTCTGTGTGCCCTGGTGACTACAAACCAAAAAAAACACCTGCCAGCATCCACAGCACACTATGCTGCTGACGTCACGTCAGCAGCCCGTCTGGAATGAAATGAGCTTTGTGTCACGACTGAATTGTAAGTGTCGGAGAGTAGATCCACTCAGACTCCAGTTAATCCACTTCTCTGCTCTCAGACACACACAGGGGTATAAGCTTGTTGTAAAAATGGAAACCGAGACAGTAGCTGATTAAGCCGCCTCTATTAGTGGTTGAGATCTGCTCTCTCTTTTATCCCTTAGTCGATTTCTCTCAGCAGTCCCTAGTCTTTTTTCAAAGGCCACATATTAGAAGAAGCCCGTACTCACCACAAAATAAAGCTAGACGTTGATTTTGAAGGGTAATGTGACTTCTGTATTCTGCACATTTGTTTCTCCATACATGCGAAACCTGTAAGGAATTAGCCTTAGGCTATAGTCACTCAAGTGAGGAAACACTCCCTCACCTCAGGGAAAGACACAAGGCGTAGTCCCTCTAAATAAACGGGTGACCAATTGAAACAAAGTAAAAATAAACAAGTAGTGCAACGGGAAACCAGACGTGCAAGGGAGGACAAAAAACATTTAACTACGATGCAGATATGGTGGAACTGTGAAAAAAGGAGTGCAGAGTGCAAAGATGCTCAAACAAATATAGATCATAAACGCACAGGCTGCTCACTTTGACTTTCTGCTACTGTAACAAGTCAATTTCACCAGTGTGGGATCCATAAAGTTGATCTTATCCAATCTTATCTTGCTTTTAGCTTTGTATACAATTCATGCCAGTTCCGACTTTTTGCTTGCCTGTTTGAAATCAGCGCATGGGATCTCATTGCACCAGCTGCCCTGCCTTCTTTTCTAGCAGCAGCCACCATATCCAGCTGGGATTTTGAATTTTATCTCAATGCATGTGCTGCTCTGTCCTGCCTGGATTCACCCAGTAAATAATGCCTTTGCTCTCCACCCACACAGGTACATGCACAATACCCAGTGCAATCAGTCAGCCACACAGATGTTTCCTGCTGACCACTGGTCCAGTTGAATTAAATGGAAGGTGTCATCTTGCACAGGCGAACCTTATCAGCAGCTCTTAAGGAAAAAGCCTTTCTTCTCTCTCTACAGTCGTAAATAAGGTGAAAGAAGGGCAGCACGTCCCAGTTTCCCCCAACTCTGCTATGGTGGTTTATTGCAGTTTAGTTGCTTTGCACACACACACACACACATTGTTGATTTTACTAATTTTGCACAACGCTCAGTGAGTAAAACCAAAAAGTTGCCATAACAACATTACCTGACGTGAGAAGCTGAATCCAGGTTGGGAGGCTCATGTGGGTCAGCCCACTGGCCCAAATAAAACACAAATCTATAAAGCACAAACCACAATTTGAAATGGGAGGTTGACTTCTTTTATCATTAGATATCTCTTTTACACTTCTAATGTTTCGTGTCCTTACAAAAGGTGGGTTTGCAAATAGCAGCATCCCCAAGAGCAACGAGTCCTCGGGAAAATAGACGGCATTATGTGAGCTCCACAATGTCTATTGTTGTTACGTCTTCTGCGCACAGGAGGAGCCGTGTGTGCTGTTGAGATGGAAACTTGATCGAGAGTCACTAAGACAACGTGGCAACAAAAGGATGTTCCCTTTTTTTCACAAGCAAGTATCGCTGACCAGATCCCATTCTTCTGCACAGACGACTGTGTTTGCCTATCAAAACAGTGGGTCACTTTGACAGTGTCTTATTGTATTGCATAGCCTCCTCTAATCATACCAATCATATGCCTGGTTTTGAAAATAATTTAATTGAAAGCATAAATAAAGTCTTAAATGTACATGTACATTAGTAAAAAACAAAATCTCTTTGTATCTTCTCTTCATTGCCAAGACAAACAAATCTAACACAGCCAACAGTTTGTGCATTATAGAATGCTGGGCCCCACCCATACACATTCCAATGGCATTACTTCTACATCTCTCTACTTGAATGATTTTTGCGCTTGAACCGGTTAGTGTTCTCCAAAGTCTCAACCCCTGTCCTCAGTCAAAGTAGTCCTCGATATCAACATCGGGGTTGAGCAGATCCTCTCCGTACCGAGTCAGATCCATCTGGTTGAGTATTAGGTTCTCAAATGTCTCCTCTAGGTCCGTTTCCCCGATCAGCACCGCTCCTACCATCCTGCCTCCGCTGAGAACGACCTGGCACAAAGAAGGAGGAATCAGCGCAAGAAAACTAAATTAAAAGTGAGGATGTTGTCTCCCCCAATTTTCACAACTCATCAAAAATGTTGAAGTCATCCCAAGCTCCTGCCTCAAACCCAGGAGCACATACATAATGCATAGTTCTTACACATACAGGAACAGTGGCTCTTTTCATACACTGACAAAAGTATGTATCACATGGAATATTTTCAAAATGCCAGCGGCAATACAAGAATGTCCCACAGCTTTCTAACTGCTGGACTTTTTGATACCATTCACAAAGAAGTGAATGTGCAGAATAGCAAATCCTTTGTTTTCTTGAGTGGATCAGCGTTTGGTTATGAGTCACCAGTAGAAAATAGACTGACACACTATACACTGGAAGAATCAACACAAATTACATTTACACTGTACGATCTTGTTCTACTTATTCACCTTCACATACTCGTGACCTTTAGTGCAGCGGACCAGCAGTTCCTGGTTGGACCCCAACCCCTGCCCATTAAACTTCCCCAGCAGGACCACCTGTGGAATAACCAGCATACAGGAAATGGTTTCAATGCAGAGCTCAGAGTGAGAGAGAGGATAACGCCATGCAGCACTGTGGGAAATGACCTTGAACCCTCCTGAAGGTAATGGAAACCAGCTATAATTTGCATAGTAGATTATTAACATATTGGTTATCATTAAACAACTTCACTCCGCTGCAGTACGATATCACGCACCTTGAAGTTGAAGAATTTAGTGATGTGAGAGAAGAGCTCGAAGCAGAAGTCCAGCTCGATTGGTTCTGACAGGACATGCGCCGCCATGCAGCGGCCAGCGTACCAGCCCATCTGACGGGCCTGGGTCCACAAACGCATCTGAACACAACCCACAAGTACAAAACTCAAAATTATAACGGAAAAAAACTGTATGGCCTCTACATGGACCCTTATGGCTCATTGTCTAATCTTTAACTGCAGTCAGGAAATATTTTTGAATAGTACACAGAATAAATCAGGCAAACAGGATTCTCAAAGGCAAAATTATGTTAGAGGCTGTGTGGTAAATCAACGGCAGATAATTTCCATATGTTTTGGGACTGTCTCCTTATTACTTCACTGTGAAGGAGAATGCAAAAGATCAAGGATAGTTTAAGGAACGAAATCATTTGCTCTTTTGTCGGGCTACATCCTGGCCAAAACCTGGAAATCTCATGGTCCAAGATGAAAATATTTAAGTTTCTTTGATTGCAGGCAGAGAGATATCACACAGAAGTGGCAACAGGCAAACCTGGCATCGAAGAACAACTGGATCGTACTTGTCAACGTGTATGGAAATGGCCCTTTACCTTAAGACTTGATAGATACAAGATTCTGGCTAAAAATGGACTTTGTCTGTTTCTTGTTTTAAAAATACTAATAAAATGAAAGTTAAACAAAAGAAAATATCAGGCACCAGGACAGAATCCTTTGTTATATTGTATATGTATCCTCATTTCAAGGAAATCAAAACGAGCTTTAGTAAAATTATTACAGAGCATGTGTTTCATTATTGATGACAGGATGAGTTTATATACATGGAGCTCTGATAGCTGTTAAATGTTGTTTTCAGTATAAAAGAAGTGATGATGATCAGATGTGGACGCAGACATGATTCGGTGTGAGGGAAGAATCCTTCACAAAGAAAACAAAGTCATTCTCCAGACTGATGCAAACATTTGTCAGTCTGTTTACCTGCTGCCAAAGTGCACTGTGTTCCCAGCATGCTGTGCACACATCTCCTGCGGCGTAGACGTCTGGCTCTGAAGTCATCATGTGTTCATCCACTCGCAGGCCAGCATCATCTGCCAGTGCAAACTGAACAGATACAAATAAGGATTAAAACCAAAATTGGAGTCATATTTGCTGTTCTGCTCATTTTGATGAGGTGGTTTTACAGTGAAAAACCAATAAGACGAAAGTAAATATGTACTTTATTGACACCTAGAGCCATTAGTTACCAGTAGTTTACTTTTCGCTTTTAACATCAAACAGAGGGACTCAGTACCAACAGTTATACATAACCACATCAGTAATTCTCAATCTGGGGGGCCCAACCCTCAAAGGGGTTGCAAGATAATATCTGGGGGTTGTCAGATGGTTGTGGAGAAACAAATAACACAATATATTATATATATATATATATATAACTATTACACATGATAAATACATTTCAACAATGGTGGTACTTTTTGAGGTGAGACTTTTTAAGAGTTGCTCAGAACCTACAGGCATCTATATGATGTTACTTTGCCTGTGCACAGGGACAAACAACTGAATCTGTGCTGCCCTCTAGTGGATATATTGTTTTACACCCACACCAAGATACCAGCTACCTTGCTTGAAACAGACTCATCTCTTTTCGTACGTAAAGGCTGGATAAATGAGCCTTTGCAGCTGTCACTTAATTTGCATACGGATGAGTTTACTTACTTTGTTGCCATGGAGAAATGGCTCTGTGTTTGGCACAACCCCGGTTGCGCTGACGACAAAATCGCAGCCAAAAGTCTTGCCATTGGTCAGCTGGATGTAAACTGGCCAGGCTCCAGCTGAGAGGGGAAGAAAAGCTGAAGCAATGAAAAGGTGGGAGGAAGAAAAGGAAGAAGGTTGAGCAGCAAATCTAGTTCTCACCATTCTCAGGTTTGAGTGTTTGCTGTTGGGAATTGAGCAGCTCCTCAGAGGTGAAGATCTTTTCCACCTCACACTGGTATTCCACTGAAACTCTGCGGGACACCTGAGCACACGCCAGCAAAGAGAGAAGAGACTCAGGAGAACACAAACAGCATCGCGGTGGATTTTTCCCACACCAGCCGACCTTCAGGTTTAAAGCAACAAAAGGTGCAGCCTCACCTGTTCTCCTCCTCTGAGAGCTATTCCTTCATGCCAGTCTGGACCGAGGGCACTACCAGACTCTGTGGGCCCAACACCATGCCCTCGCGGATTTCTATCTGATAACAGATGAACAGATTAACACATCCGTAATGTCTGAGTTGCAATAAAACAAGAGCCAAACTCCGGGATGTAGACCTGCGGTGAAGGTGTGTGACGTCCCGACTGCCGGTTCCTCTGTGGTGTAGCGCGACCTCTTAACCAGAGCGTCTCTCTCAGGTTTGTCAGCCTCCAGCGACGGGATGAGGAACTGGGCCGCCCCCGCGTCAAAAAACGTGTTTCCTATGGCCTTGTCCTTCACAGCCCAGATCACCTCGCAGCCTTCCACCTCATATCTGCACGGTTTACATGTATTAACACAGAATGGACGAATGTGAATAATGAGTCTGACTAAACACTGAGCATTTTGGTAAGATCAAATGTAGGGGTTTCATACTGTAAAGGTTTATCGTTCTTCGGTTGGTGTGTCAAAGAAATAACAATAAACTCTATATTGCCCCAGATCAATTAAATGTATCCCTCAACTTTCTTGCGATACTTTACTCACACTAATTCCAAGGCAATTCCACCATTTCCAACAACGATGATTCTCTTGGCATTGGATAACCGCTTCTGAAGCTCCTGAAATACAAGCACAAGCATCAATGAAAAAAATATTTTTAAACTTAGCAGCTTATGTTTTAAGTGCATCCACAGTATCCTAAAAATGACCAATGATTTCAGTGGTGGAAACTTAGGCCATGTGAAAAGGAGCAGGAATAGATTATTGTGTCCAGAATTTAGTTTACTTCACAAGGTGAAGCCAATTGGAACATTTCACAATGTTATACTTAAACATACACTCAGTGGTCATTATATAAGATACAAGTGTACAATCTGCTACAACAGGCCTCCAACAAATTCCACCTTTACATGGATACAGTGATCGGGTTTCCATGACACTTTAAATTCAATTATAGGTTTACATCTCAGGTCATCGTTAAAAGGTTGTTTTATACTGAGATACACTATATAATCCTTTTGTCCTTCACTTTTACAAATATGTTGGAGGCGGAAGGGGAAATATAGGGCTGGATATTATTGAAAAAATGAACATCGATGGGTGGATGACACATTTAAAAAAAAAAACATAATGTGAGGATGATCCTTCTCTTGGATAAATCGTTTCTTCTTGAAGTGTGAAGGTCTTGCTGGTTCAATGTCAGCATGAACTTTGGACCACCTTGTCAATAAGAGAAACATCCAGAGGGATGTGGTCATACCTGGGCACTGTCTGTATCCCTTATCCCCAACACATGAGGGTTTTCCTGGGTTAGGAGCTTAGGTCTGCCCCCGCTGCAGATACACAGCTTCTCATAGCCAAACACCCGGCCATCTGCAGTTTCCACACTCTGAGAGGAAATAATGTGAAACAGAGATTCATTGAAACACCCAATTTTAATAGTTAAATAGCTAACTCACCTCTTATTTTGAGAAAAAATTGTGTTTTTATAAACTGAGGTTATGGTTTTCAGCATTAAGGCACATTTTTATGTCTTAATCTTCAAAGTATTACATTGTTTTCAGACTACATGCTGTAGCCACATGTCCACAGGGTGGCAGTAGTAGACAGACAGTAACAGTCACCAAACAGCATATATTGAGCTCTGTTGCAAGGAATCACTGTCCACTTTCAAATATGATGTAATTACCAGTGAGTAAAGAGCGAATTAGAATTTTGTGCCGTTACCTACAGTAGATACAGGATTGCTTTTTACAAGCAGTCATAAATGAAATGTCCTTCCCTGTAAAACACAGTATTTACCAACAATTCTAAGTAACTTTCTTAATGTACCTCTTTAAAGTCAATGTATTTAAACTACTCTCTGCAAACAACTACTTACATGTGACTGTGTGTGAAGGGATTTGACAGCAGACTGGATAACAGTCAGGTTGGGAAACTTCTCCTCCAGAACACTGGATGGACGCTCCTCCACATCAAACTCTTCCAGCGTCTGTGACACCTTCCCAAGAACGACAAAGAACAATGATGAAGGATTCAGTTGCTGACACTCAATTTAAAATGACTAATGTTTGTCAAATGAACATAAATATGGACCGTCAAAGCTCTTATGACAAAGCTGTTGGCTGCATGTAAGAAAAACCGTAACTTGTATGTGACTGAAGCCCCAAGCTCCCTCGATTGAGAACTGTATGGACAAAGTTAATTAAATTTAATAATGGAGAAGTTGAAACATTCCCAAAGAATGCACCAAGAGAAGTTTGTGGTCGGGGTGGATTGACTTTATCCGGCCGCTAAAACAAGATTTAATTTGAGAGAGATTCATTACTTGAATTCTACTACTCCCCCCAGTGATATATGCAACTGTTGTGGTGTATAATTGTATACAGGCACAAACTTAAACATCTGTAATTTTCTTTTGTAAAATCTCTGGCAAATGAAAAAACAAAATACAAAGCAAAATATGTTATTTTTCTGAGTGGCACTTTTGATCTTGCAATTGTTGTTGGCATATCGCCTCAAATACATGAGTGCATGTGGAGGTGGAGACTCAGTAGAAAAACAAAACCATATCACTTTCATCATCCTCCTCATCCTCATGCTGACCTGTTTAAAGTTGGTCACTGCCTTGATCTGAGGACCTGCTGTGATCAGAGCCACCTCAGCTGACGGGATCTGGGATGACAGCTGTCAATAGAGGATAGATTTGTGTTATGTAGCTACATTACGTTCATTAAGGCGATGGAGCATCGGTACACACGTTAATAAACAACACATCTATTCAGCACAGAGCTGAGTTGTTTCTTTTCACCTGCTCAACACACGTCACACCCGCGATGCCTCCGCCCACGATCACGAACTGAAACGTTTTCGCCACTGTAGCTGCCATTCCACTAAGCTAAGCTAAAGGGCTAAGCTACCTAGCTAACACTGGCTGCCAGGCACTCTCCAACAGCAAAAACACTCCTCTTGAACAATACACTGTGTCTGTGTGTCAACATAGACACGCTAATAAACAGGTAAGACCCAGATATTTGTAGTTTAGTCTACATGCTGACAGGGAATTCTTTTGAGAGCGTGTTAGCTAAATGTTTCTGAGGCACATGAGGGTGAGGAGTGAAGGAGCCGTTTACTTCCGTGTTTACAATTAGCTACGGCAAGCAGCAGGGATATAAACCGCACAACTCTGCAGGTCCATCTTTATATACAGTCCATGGTTCATCTTCTGCTCTTCAGAATAATCTGATCTGTTTTTCAGAATTAACTATGAGATTATGAAATCGTTTATTCAGATAAACAGAGCAGATTTCTTTCTCAAGTGAATGTAATACACTTCCGTACAAAGCTGCAAGTAGACCGTAAAAGCATGAATATGATATCAAGTCAAACAATTGTTTCCAAGGTCAATAATTTCCACTGTCATATTCAATTGTTTTTTTTCAAGTGCTAATTTAGTATTTTCTTTAACCTGTCAGCAAGGCTGGTGGGGTTTCTCAAATACCAGACAGTGCTCTTTGATTTATCATTAGTAATAATTACAATGCAGTAAGTTTATTCCCTCTGTTCTCACACTACTTATGCAGACCCATAAGAAATTAGAATCACTGTCCCTGTTTTCACTCCACATCAAAGCTAAACATATAATGTCCCAGTTGTCACGATGGGGGAAAAAAAACAGCCTTCTGTGTCATTAATAATTGAAAATATTGATATGTTCAACCAATACAAACAGAATCAGACTTACTGGACACTAGGCCAATCCATATTACATTACATTACATTACATTTCATTTAGCTGACGCTGTTATCCAAAGCGACTTACAATAAGTGCATTCAACCCTGAGGGTACAAACCAAGAACAACAAGAATCAAGACAGTAAAATTTCTTCGAAATAAAGCAAAACTACAAAGCGCTATAAGTAAGTGCCATTTTAGTGCTACCAAAGTGTTAGTTTTCAAAAGTGGTTAGTAGTTTTTTTTTAATTTTTTTTTTATTATTTTTATTATTTTTATTTTTTATTCAAGGTACAGTCGGAAGAGGTGTGTTTTTAGTTTTCGGCGAAAGATGTGTAAACTTTCAGATGTCCGGATGTCGAGTGGGAGCTCATTCCACCATTTAGGAGCTAGGACAGCAAACAGTCGTGATTTTGATGAGTGTTTAGCTCGCAGTGAAGGAGCAACGAGTCGTTTAGCTGAAGCAGAGCGGAGTGAACGTGCTGGTGTGTAGTGTTTGACCATGTCCTGGATGTAAACTGGACCTGATCTGTTTACAGCATGGTATGCGAGTACTAGTGTTTTGAACCGGATGCGGGCAGCCACTGGTAGCCAGTGTAGGGAGCGGAGGAGCGGAGTAGTGCGAGTGAATTTAGGTTGGTTAAAAACCAGTCGAGCTGCTGCATTCTGGATGAGCTGCAAAGGTCGGATGGCAGTAGCAGGTAGACCTGCCAGGAGGGAGTTACAGTAGTCGAGGCGTGAGATGACCAGGGCCTGGACCAGAACCTGCACCGCCTTCTGAGTGAGAAGGGGGCGTATTCTCCGGATGTTGTAAAGCATGAATCTACAGGACCGCGTTGTTGCAGTAATGTTGGCAGAAAGGGAGAGTTGGCAGTCGAGTGTCACACCCAGATTCCTAGCAGTCTGAGTGGGGGTCAGCACGGAGTTGTCAAAGTTAATAGTCAGGTCATGGGTGGGAGAGTTTGTCCCTTGAAGGAAAAGTATTTCAGTCTTGTCAAGATTAATCTGCTGCTGCAGCTCTAGCAGTGTGAAGCTGCTCAGAGACAGCAAGGAGGGCAGTCTCAGTTGAGTGACCTGCCTTGAAACCAGACTGGCGAGGGTCAAGAAGATTATTGTGGTTCAGATAGGAGGAGAGTTGATTAAAGATTGCTCGCTCGAGAGTTTTGGAAACAAAGGGAAGAAGAGAGACAGGTCTGTAGTTATTTACTGCAGACGGGTCGAGGATGGGTTTCTTCAGGAGAGGATTTACTCTTGCCTCCTTCAGAGAATTAGGGAAACAACCATTTGAGAGGGAAGTGTTGATAAGATGAGTAAGAAAAGGAAGAAGGTCAGGAGCAATAAACTGGAGAATGTGAGAAGGGATGGGGTCAAGGGGGCAGGTGGTCGGGCGGGCAGAGGTTACCAAGGTCAGAACTTGATTGGGAGACAGAGGGCTGAAAGAGGAGAGCGAAGGGGATGAAGATGAAGTTGATGGAAGTGTGGTTCTAGAAGGGGGATCAGAAAAAGAAGATCGTATGTCATCAATCTTTTTTGTAAAGTAGTTGACAAAGTGGCTTGGTAGAAGGGAGGAGGGAGGAGGGGGACTGGGGGGGTCGAGGAGGTTTGAAAAGATGGAGAAGAGTTTTTTGGGGTTAGAAAATGAGGATTGAATAGTAGTTTGGTAAAAAGTGCTTTTGGCTGTGGAGATAGAGGCAGAAAAAGAGGAGAGAAGAGACTGATAGGCGAGCAGGTCGTCCAGGTGTTTAGATTTCCGCCATTTCCTTTCTGATGCTCGCATAGTGGCTCTGTCGGCACGCACCGAGTCAGTCAACCACGGAGCTGGGGAGGACTGGCGGACCTGTCGTGACATAAGAGGGCAGAGAAAGTCAAGAGAGGAGGACAGAGTAGAAAGGAGAATGTCTGTGGCAGAGTTAGGATGCATGAGTGAGAAGGAGTCAGTGGAAGGGAGAGCTGACAAAACACAGGATGCTAGAGAGGCAGGAGAGAGGGAACGAATGTTGCGACGGACAGGAACAGACTCTGTTGATGTGGTAGGATTGTTGTTTTGAGACAGTGGGAGAGAGTAGGAGATAAAGAAGTGGTCGGAGACATGAAGTGGAGTTACAGTGAGGTTAGATGTTGAGCATTTTCTGGTGAAAATATAGTCAAGGTGGTTACCGGCTTTGTGAGTAGGAGGGGAAGGACTGAGTGAGAGAGCAAAAGAAGACATTAAAAGTAAAAGATCAGATGACTTGTCTGTCTGGATGTTAAAGTCACCCAGGAGGATGAGTGCAGGGCCATTTTCTGGGAAGTTTGAAAGGAGAATGTCTAATTCCTCCAAGAAATCTCCCAAAGAACCTGGTGGACGGTAGAGAACAACAATAGTTAATTGTACCGGATGAGAAACTGTCACAGCATGAAATTCAAAAGACGTTGGGGTAAAAAGTGGAAGCGAGTAGACAGAAGAAGTCCATTTGCGGGAAATTAGTAAACCTGTGCCACCACCCCTACCAGTGGGTCTGGGTGTGTGGGTGAAGGAGAAGGCAGAGGAGAGAGCAGCTGGGGTGGAGGTGTTGTCAGCTGTGATCCAAGTCTCAGTGAGAGCAAGGAAGTCAAGCGATTGCTGTGTAGCAAAGCCCGAGATGAAGTCTGCCTTGCGGGTAGCTGACTGGCAGTTCCATAGGCCCCCTGTGACAAGGTGTTGGGTATGTGTGGAACGGGTGGGATAGATAAGAGAGGAAAGGTTACGGTGTCTGTGTGACCGAGTGCAAGGCCTATAGTATCTACGAGAAGAAATTCGCACGGAAACTTTACATATTCAAAAATTAAAAATAAAAAAAATAAAAAATAAAAATCATATATAGCTCCTAATACTGAATGTAGCGTATGAAGAGACTGTATGTATAATAAATATATATATATATAACCAGGATTTTGGCCTCATTTCAGGATAGTTGCAGGAAATGGAGACTTGTGGTCCATCTTTACATACAGTCTATGATACAGAGGATGTTATAGTAAAGTTTAGTCCGTTGGAGGAATGTTAAAGGCTGTTATATACATTGAGCCGTCAGTATCACAGAGCATTGCTAGCTTGAGTTGACTCAGTTGTTGTCTAGTGTATGTCGGTTTGTCAGTGAGAGCAGGTTACAGTGCTCTGTTTTGAATTTAGCTGGCAGGGACGACCTTTTTGTCATTATTTAGATCACAACTGTACCTTAAATGTCAAAGATTAACGGGGTCATCCGGCCATGAATCAGACCCAAAATTCCATCAAAACATGCATCAGACATCATTACCGTGGTGATAAACAACTCGACACTGGATAACAGCTGAAGTACAGAGCCATTTGTTATTGTACATGAAATAATCGACAGATCTTGATCCCCCGTTCGCTGTCACGGCGTTGTTGCGCATAATGGCTGCATTGTTTTTGGATTCGTCAGCAAGAGCCGGCACTCGTTCTATTTTTGAAAAACCTTTTATGAAGGTTTTCAGCATGCATGGGAGTATTGATGTCAATGTCTGAGATGATCAGGTCACAGGTAATTAAAGTCAGGTTAATGGCGTGCGTCATACTTCCCCTCTTGATTTCCATAACATTACCGATTGACAGCAAGACAACACAAGAATACTGATCTGTAATCAAAATTTTGTCTCAAAAAGGAGGAAAAGGTGTTTTTGTAAATTAATCATATAGTTTTTTCTTTACTCTAATTGAAATCCGACCAAAGGACCCATTCAATTGTTACAACACATGTAACCAGGTGCTGGAAGAGGAAACTTCACATTCTCAACTTAACAGCTTCTGTTGTTGATCACATAGAATTAAACTTTACTACGTTTATGTGGGAGTAAAAGCTAAGGGTTTTAATGAACTGATGTAACATGTGAAATATAAAAAGAACCATAACTTTAAAAAGCATACTTCATCATAGAAAACAATTGAGGAAACTACAGTTTTCATAATGCAACATTGAGAAAAAGATAAGTGAAAAAAATCATAAAACAACAAAGAAGTATTGCTGATATCTGCTCTCCACCAACGGGGAGTTATCAGTTAATGATTCCGTGTGAACAACATCTAAACTTTCTTATTTCAGTCACAGTTTAACCACTTATACTGTAAGGTGCTGCAAGATAATATGATAAATACGTTACGTAACCTTAGTCTGTCTAATGATAACATGAATGCCCTGAAATCCTATTTTCTTAATCAGCCTCTTTTTAAGGTTGAAGGAAGCATTTACATGAACTTAACATAGTAACAGGATATACAGAGATAGATGTTTGATATTTTATAGCAAACTGTATTTGAAAGCCAATTCATTTCAACATTGAATTTCAAAACTATAGATTTTTGAACAGTTTCAGTTTAGCTCTGAAATAATTTAGGAAGTATTTTATACATTCACATACAAAATGTAAGAAAATGACATGAAGCCTCACCAGCAGCTGGTTAACTTAGCAAGTGAAAACAGGGGAAACAGCCAACCTGCTCCGATTGCTACAGAATCCTCCAACCAGCACTTCTTAAAAGCGTCATTTAAATGATTACATATCTTTGGTTCAGGACCTTGCACTTTGGGGGGCAGGTGCTCAAGTTAAAAAAAGTACACCCCTTTCATAACTATTTATAAAAGCTAGTCCAGTACCCATTCTAAACCTGCCTGTTTGGAATGGTCTGTTTGCGTGTCCTGTGGTAATAGTCACTTGTCATTAGCGAGTGTTCCTCAAACAGTTCTACAACATACTGTCACTTTTTTATTGTTTGTGTGCTGGATGTTGTGCCCAGAGCTTTTTATAGTAACAGTATATGGTGCAGAATAAAGTTATCTGGTTTATCTGCAGTTTTCTTGTTTTTTTTTTAAAATTTAATTACACCAAAATCAACACTGCATTTTTTCAAGCTATTTGCAATACACATGCAATATGTAAAACTGATTAGATGAACCGGTCAAATTAAACACAGTAGCGGATCTTTTAACCCCTTGAAACCCAGCTGGCTACTGGTGACCTCCGAGCAGAGCAAGGAAAAGTTAGCCTGGAGCTGATTAAAAAGGAAAAGATTTTTAACCGTTTTAATGAACATTTCCTTCAGGATTATTCTGATGGAACCCATCAAATAGATGCTCATAGCTCACAGCCCCTGCATGGAGCTGTCATGATAATCAATAATGTGGCTTGAAACAAATGAAGAGTTTTAAAAACATACTTTTTTCAAATTTTATTATCAAAAACACAGATTAATACATTTATTCAGCATGGCTTTACATCTGTTTCATTTTATTTATTGTTTTATTACTACTTTTATATTCACATCATGCCATAGTGGGATAACACACATAAATAACAGAGCCACAACGCAAAGAACTGACATTAACTTTGATCTGTCAAATTAAAGGCACTGTTTCTTAAAGTATAAAATAAACAAGAACATGGTGATGCTCATAATCATTACCATCATTTTCATCCTTAACACCATTCTCACAGCCGTTGTTACATAAGATGACTGGTTATATCACCAGAGCACTGGGAGTGCTAGTGTGAGGAGTCCACATTTGTTACTAGAGAGGCAGATAGCTGGGCGGCTGCAGTAGGTCCCTCTTGCCGTAAGTGGCAGATCCCACGTTGGTCGGGGCGTAGACGGTACCGATGGTGTTACTGGAGCGCACCAAGAAGTCTGCTAGCCTCTGGGTAACGCAGGTGGCTGTGTTGCACTTCCTCTTCTCTATGCGGTGGCTGGGAAAACACGAGAAACTGAGAGGTGACGTCAAGACAACATATTCATAGGTGATCATACAGATTTCTGTCCATGCTGTTACCTGTTCATAGCTGTGAGCCCCCTTCGTAGCCTCGCACCCATGAAGTCGAGGAATGGGTTAGACATTAGCCCCGGTGCTAACCAGCCTTCACCGTATGGGAGAGCACTTTCCTGCTCGCTGGATGAGCTGGGACTGAAGTACCTGAATCACACAGGGGAGAAGGGGCCAAAGCGTTTTACACTGATAACTGATGATACCCTCTTCAAAGATCCACTAGTCCTGAGAGCAAGAAGAAAAAGTGGCCACTTGGCTGCCCCCTGACATGAACATGAAGCACTCTCACAACTGGCTTCTATCTCCAGAGTTGCCCTGATGCTCTTCTCAGAGATGAACCTTTCTTATTGCACAATTTCCATGATATTCAGCTACTTGTCTGCAGGTTAACCTAAGGTTAAATATTGGTTTCCTTGCTGTCGAGACAATACGATTCAAGAAATAACTATCCCTACTGGTATCCAATCTGATATCATCAACAGTTTTACGTAATGAAACTTGCAAATACACATATTTTATACGTTGCAGTCATTGCAGTTTACCTGTGGCTTGGGGCAGTGGTGACACAGCGCAGCAACACAAGCAGCATGAGGACGAGCCCAGGCACCCTCAGGTGATACATAGTGAATGGTGTTAACCTGAATCAACACAGTAGATAGAATAAAATTAAGTATTTAGCTTCAGACACTTACTGGGCAAAACAGTAAATGCATTTGGTTTTAATTTGTCCTTTTTCATTTTTATCTCAATAGAAAGATATGACCAAAACAACAGCACAATAGAAACTTACTGTTCATATGTGCATAATATAAACATAGAGTTTCATTTATGAGAAAAATTATGAATATCAAGTCATCAATCTGAAAAAAAAGTGTTAAATATACAATATTTGTTTCTAATTTCAGTAATTAGTCATCCGCACACCCCTACCAGGCATTATTCAGCTTCAATTAATAGGCTATTTATTTTCAATTAATATTCTAGTCAATGAAATGTCAGAGGACAGTGAAAATAATTCTCAGACTCCCTGCAGACTGAAATTTATTTACTGATCTATTTACATAACAGGACAAAGAAAAGCAAATCCCACAGATATTTGTTCTATTCCATTGTGCTTCACTAATAATTTATTGCAATAAATCATAGTTCTTATTAACATTTTTATGTGTGCATCCTCAATACAAAAAAATGAAATAATAACAACATATTAAAACACAATAGAAATTAAGTAGAAATAACCCATATCACTTCTGCATCATTTTGTGCCCTTGATCCCTGTAATGCAGCCATAGTGTATGATCTTCAATTAAGAAAATACAAAAGTAACATTTATTTAAACACCAAAGTTGAGTCGTCAAGTTTGGCGGAATATAAAATCAGAAAGATACAAGACAACTATTGTCATTCAAACTAAAACCATTATCCATCTATAGCTCCCCTTCGGTTTAAATGTAACTCTCAGTCATGGATACTGTCCTGTGATAAAGATACTAAAGCCCTGAAGTGAAAGCATACTTACTTTCCGTTTTGTTGGCAGCAGATCCCGTCTGTCGGTGCAGCAGTGCAGGGTTTGTCCGACTGTCACACAAACCGACTCCAACAGTTATAGGCTCCCTGCTCAAACCACTTGTGACATCAGCTCCATCCAAATATAGCCTTGCATTTTCATTTACACCCAATGGAGAGGGGTGGGGGTGTAAGGAAATAACTGGAGAGTCTTATCTACTGTATGTCGCACACACCCTCTGCAATGTGGACTCGTAAATCAGTACACGCACACACAAAAAATTAAAACTTTGACGCTTACATAAATACACACACACACATTTTTGTTCGTCACCACCCTCATCATCGCCTTCGTCATCATTGTCATCAACATCCGTGA
The DNA here is from genome assembly GCF_963576545.1 of Limanda limanda. Lineage (NCBI taxonomy): Eukaryota > Metazoa > Chordata > Actinopteri > Pleuronectiformes > Pleuronectidae > Limanda > Limanda limanda. The sequence continues at coordinate 10,460,312 of NC_083636.1, forward strand.
TGGACCTGACCCGTCGTAAACCCACGCCCGGGAGAGGAGCACTGTCAAAGAGGAAAACTGTCTTCGTATTTACCTTGAGACACTTAATGAAGTTTGAGGTCGTCAAACTTCTGGCCTTGGTTCCTCCCGACGGGTTTTAATGGTGATGAATAATAAATCTGAGGATGAATTATTATCAATAATAAATGGTGTCTCATTAGTTTGCTGGGACACGTCACAAACAATTTAGAAAGTGCTAATTAATGAAGTGATGGTAAAACACGAGAGTTAACAAGCATGTGACCTGGGAATGTGACTAATTCAAAAGTGGATTAGCTAACACGTCTCTTTGCGATTGTTTCCTGAAAACTTGATTTCAAGTGTTGAATATTTCCCCCGTAACATTAATATAATAATTATATCGTGAAGCTGGATTTGTTCAACCAATCATGAATCAGTCTTTTATACTGTATTTATATAAATAACTAATTTAAGACAAGACTTATCCATCAGCTAACATGGAGGACGCAGGGTTTATGATCTATACTGTAACCAGCCACCAGGGGCTGGTCAAGATGCTTTGGCTTCACTTATGGGAAGATAATAGGTTGTTCGGGGCATTATCTGTTGTTTTCAGTTTGATGTGTAGCTAGAAATACCCTCTGTTATATGGTATATGATGTGTTCTCAACAGAAACTGGGACTTGGTTGGAGTGAAAAGAAGATGAACAGTTCATTGGATATATTCTATAGATGCAGTGGTAATAAGAAAGGTGCTCATAAAAATGTATTTACGGGAGAAGGCATGAGAAAAACACCACACGTAATTCAAATTGATGACTATGACTGTAGCTTTCATAACATCACAAGCCATGCTTCTTAATGTCGTGATGATTTGTGTCCATCGAGATCATCCCACTGGCTCACTGGGGGAAATGCCACCACAGGCTGCTGGTAAGTGCAGGTGGTTTTCACCACAGCTTTGAGCTAACAGATGCAGTGCAGTCCTAATGGATGTGTAACACCCCCAAAACCACCAAGGTCCAACCAACACCTCCCTGTGTTTCCTGGAAACTCCACAAGGACGTCTGCAGCAATTTAAAGCATCACACAACTATAACTTTTAAATATACACAGTCAAGGACACACTTAATACTCCAACATTTGCGAAGACCCCTATGGCTAAGACTCTTATTTGTCATTTTAAACCTGATTTCTACTGATGAACACTTAACAAACAATACTTAATATTTAATTGCAGTAATGCCGTAATTGCCAGTGCATAATATATAATAAACCCATTAAATATTTAACCTCATTGGATGTGATGAGGATCTTTAGATATGTTAATATGCAGAAATTTGGAATAACAAGGTGGACAAGGTGGAAAGAAAAAGGAAAAGAGAAATAATACAGTGGGTGATGTCAACGACTAGGCCGTCGTAGGCACGTACAGGACTCAAAAGTCTATTTCTGTAAGTTATAGTCAAGGGAAAATCAACCCTGTGTCACATGCCTTGATTTATTTTACTAATTGCAACGAAACAGATTTTGCATCACAGTTTAATTTGCTGCCTCGTGTCACAGAGATAAAACCATTTATACCACAGAGGATAAAGGATAAAGTCTGGTCTGAATGAGACTTCACGAGGAACAGCTCCTGCCCTATTGGTTTCATGCTCCTCCATTTACAATGGCAGCATTGCCTCTGTTTACATTCAGTGATGCTGAATTTCTGTTCCTCGAGCTTTGGACATAAGAGGGATCAAATGTTAGCAGTGATTTGATTAACAGACATGTGGTCAGTGTCTGTAAAGGGGATCGGTGCTTTGACCTGTAAATGACGGCTCATACTGAAAGCATCCACACCTGGAGGGTAACAGTGTTTGCACTTAACCAGAAATGTGTCCAAAGGGTCAAAAGCACAGTAACACACTGAGCTGAAAAAGTCTGTTCAGTACAGAGAGGCAATAGATTCCAGTCGTTAATGAAATGCATGGAAATGATAAACTCTTTGGTCAGAGATGCTGGTGGTGTGTTTCATTGTTTCATATTGTACTATTTTCCCTCCAGATTAACATATATAAAGTATTTTGAAAGCTTGTAAACGTTATGTGTATTCAGTAACAGAACTGGTTGGAAGAAAGCGATTCTCTATATAAACATCATTTTGAATGCCTCGTGCAACAAGTGAATTACATCGATTTTTAAAATTTGCACTTAAGTACATGACACTTGATATGAAGGAACTTGACAAAAATTATACATTCCATCTTATTTTGTTGTAATTTTACGATGAAGAGCTGAGCGTGAGTCTGACACTGCACGCCCACCTACAAATGCGACCTAGTAGCTTTCAATCACACGGTATCCAGGCCCCAATGCCGATTGTCCTATATTGTCTTCTCTAAACGGGATCATCTTTTACAAATTGATCATCACACTGTGTCGAAGAAGACTTGAAAGTAGAAAATGCGATCATAAAGTCCGTATGAAAATGTTTAATGACGTTACAAATCAAGTGAGACGTCATTTTCTCATCGACTTCTTTTTGCAACCAGTGGAGTTTGAGAGAATGCAGGTTTCAGGCACTTCCACGCCGGCTTTACTCTCTGAACCTTGAGTCTACGTCCATTTTCATATGCAGTTGATGGTGAACACTTTATCCTTGTGGTCCATCAGCTTCTTTGCCATGTTGTGTCTCGTCCTTGTCCTCTGCGCTCTCTTTATCCACCTGTATATTTGACTCAGAGGAGACCTCGTCTTTCTGCTCTCTCTCCTCCTCCTCGGACTGAGGCCCTAACATTGCTCCATTAGCAGGAGAAGGAGAGGGTTCTACTGTGGCCTCTGTCAGGCAGAGGGACTGTTGCTGTCCGCCATCTTTGGCAAGCTGCTCTGTTCTCTGAATGTCCCCTTCCTCTTCCAGCTCTGACGCCATCCTCACCAAAACTCTTGGGATGTGACTTTTGGGAGCGTTGAGCTGGTCCTCAGTGGCGCTCGATGAGGTCTTAAGTTCGATTTCCTTACCTTTCGATTGCTGTCTCTCTGTTTCCCGCTCTGGCTTTCGAAACTGTCTTCTGAGGAGGAGGATGACGGCGATGATGAATATGTATGAGGAGCCACTGAGACAAGTGATCAGACCCAGGAAGATGACCCTGAAAATACAGACAAAAGATGCACAGAGGGCGACACAGAAATAAATACGTGCTGCTGTGTAAGGTGGTGCTGATGGATAATTATGTTCTATTTCCACATTTCATCCAGTGACATATACCTGTACATGTTAGAGTCATAAATGCGGCAGGCTCCTCTGCCGCCGCACTTCTTGATCGACCACTTCAGGCACGTAGAATCAATCAGGGCCCCAAAATACATCGGTGCAGGAATTCCACCTAAAAGGTATCAGCCAGATGTGAACTCTTACTATTATTACCAAATAAATGAGATTCAGATCAGGATCTAACAGATCAAACTTAAACAAATCAAAATCAAATCAATAAAACTACTACTAAAGCTACTTTTCATGAAACGGGCAGTAATGAGGCTCACCAAGAGTCCTGGTTGCCAAGGTTTGAATACCCAGAGCAAGTGATTTGAGCTCTGGTGTGATGCATCTGTAAATAGAAAACAGCACCAGGTCACTCATATCAATCATCCTGCAAGATGCTGCCAATACCATCAAAAGAATGGTATATATGCAGATCTAAAATGGTTAGGAAGAATATTTCCGTCCGGGGTGCACAGACCGTATGATGACCATGTAGCCGGGTGTTGCTCCCAGAGAGTTGATGAAGGAGCTGATCACAGACACGGCCATGTAGGAGATGAAGCTACGGCTGCAGTCCTGGGCATGGGGACACCGACCCAGCTTCACCGATGTACTGCTGCCTGTTGGGAAGGAGGCGGACACGCAACTGCAGTTCTGAAAAACCTGGGAGAAAAAAAACAGAGATAAGTAAAGTAACATCCAGTTATACTGTAATTTCAAACTCCAGTCAGGCTGATATATATTTTTTCAGGGATTTCTTACGTTTTGCATAAAGAAATTCTAGGAACAACTAATTAGATCTCTAGATTGGCTATTTACACACTCACAAAGTAACACTGCATATTTTTGACCCAGATATTAGATGTATATATCTTGACTGTAATGTAAAGCAAGTTGATTCTCATAGGCTACAGTATTTGGATAAAAGGGTCACAGGATAACATTTTTTAAAATGGAGGAACAACAACAAGCAACAAATGTGATAAGGACTGTTTATTTGCTGTATGAAGACGAGAGAGCTGCAGCTGGGAGCTGTAATAGACGACCTTTGACCTTAGTTTATTTTGGTACACACAGTGAACCTAACGTGTGTTGCTGAACCCATTAGCTGCTGTTGTCAAACGTATATATGTTTCAGAGAATAATAGGAAAATAGCTTCCCCTTCATATGTGTACATATGAATATAGTATTATATTGATTTACATGATGTCAGCCCTTAAACAAATAAAAATGAATACAATGATTCGACTTTTATGTTATAAGGTATAATGGATTTTGTAAAAAAAAAAACTGAATTCAACTCCACATTTGGAACTGCACCAAAATTGGATGGATTATTTCCTGACCCAAACCACATCCTTTCCCCAAGTTCCATGGTAATCTGTCCAATAGTTTTTGCATAATTCTGCTAACAAACAAACAAACGCAAATGAAAACCTGACCTCCTTGGCGGCGGTCATTGACAGTGAAGGTAAACTGGATTTTTCCCTGAGAGAGAGAGCATAAATTAATTCTGAGATAAAATAATATATAACTGGTTACTTTATTTAGCTGACATGCAGGAAAAACCTGTCGAGTGAGTTTACTGCAGGTTGCTCAGGCTCAAATAAGTTTTGCATTATTTAAATTGTGAAACCTCAGTAGCCAAGTAACTCATCAAACCCAAATATCTCCAGCTTCTTGTCTGATAAAGGTGAACAGTGTACATTTGTGTGTTCTTGTAGCCCTACTGTGTTTTTGCCGTATCCACTGGAGCCGAGGCAGCCAGCCAAACACGGAGAGATGTAGGTGATGCCGCTGTCTGAGCACACGGGATCCCACTCCTCTGCCGAACACGAGCAGTCTCTGTTACACTCTGAGATGAGCATCTCTCTGTCGTGTGCGACACTCTGCGTCCTGTAGGGAAAATATCACCTATATTTTAGACTCAGAATGAAAATATCCAAACAAGATGGAGAAAATACACATTTACATTTATTCTTTTAAAGCTGAAGTCGTCTTTATCTTTCCACATGTTCATGTCTGACCCGTTGTATGAAATGGTGAGCCCAGCCACGGGAATGTTGTCGCACTTGGTGCCGAACTGCAGCAGCAGGAGGAGGTAGGCCATGAAGGAGGTGGCGAAGGAGAGCTGAGCCCCCGCCACCACGCTCAGTTTGTAGCGCTTCATCAGCAGCCCTCCCAAGAAGATCCCCAACGCCACCACGGGCAGGTTCAACACACCTGGAAGAGAAAGTCCAAGGGGTGTGGACACTGTTGATGCCTAGTTATAGACTTTCTTACAGAATATGTATAAATATATTTATCAATGTTTTTTTATGTATTTGAGCACTTTTCTCAATGGTTTTGGTGGCCTTGTCTTCTGTCTGTGTGTTTATAATTTTGTACTGTTTTGGATGGATGCCTTCTCTTTCTGTTGCTGCAAAAAAAATCTACCTATGGGTTCATATAAAGTAAGCTTAACCTAACCTTGTCTCTAACTGTGAGTTTGAAGTCGTTTTTATTTTACCTATGAGGAAGTTGGCTCTGGATGCAGACTGTCCGAATTGCTGCTCCATGTATTTGGCTTTGAAGGTGAAGAGGCCGATGAAGGAGTTGAACTTCAGGACGCTGCCACAAAGCAGCAAGAAGTAAGCAGGAGTTCCCAACAGGCGCTTCAGCGACGGAACAAACCCTGTGACAGGACATCATCCAGCAAAGTAAAACACCTAATCTGTATCGAGCAGGAAACTAAATGTCTACAGTGCCACAAAGAGGACGATTTTCTCCACTGTACCTTTGGCGATTTCGGTCAACTTGAGGTTGTGGTGGTTGTTGTTGTTACTGTTGTTGAGGGCGACGTCTGTCCCACCCGGGGTTGAGCTGGCCGGCGGGCCCTCGTCTCCCTCCTGCTCGGGCAGAGAGCGGGGCAGGAACCAGAAGGGGACGCTGGAGACCAGCAGGAGAGCAGAGGACACCATGAAGCCCATCCACCAGGCGCCCACCCAGCGGGCGTCTTGAGGAGTGATGGTCACACTGTCTATGAAGAACAAGCGTAAAATGTGTGTGCTTCAATTTTGATCTGCTACTTCCTTTGTGTGTAGTCAACATATTAGACACCAGAGTTTATCTGGAAGACAGTTCCTCACAGGGACAGTTAAAGACCTCCTCACCTGTTAATGTCAAACCTTTGGACTATGAGCAGCAGGGCTGGTCCAAATGAAGCAGAACCAAAGCTCCAGCCTTGGTCACAAGCTCAAAAAAATAAAAGTTCCAAAAACAACATTTTCTGAGAAGCTTTTAGAGTCCAACCCAAATTTGTACAGCAACTTTAACTGAACAGGCAAATGACCCTCCGACCACTAGTGCCTGCATATTTGTTTTGTATGTTAGCTTTTATAATAACAAGGTGGTTAAACATTTTACTTAAGCAAGAGTCGAATATGTTCACATATATCAATATTCAACCACATCAATATGGCTGAGTCTGGACGTTGGCAAATCTAATGGAGCCTGTCCACTCTGATTGGATCATTGAACCAAATCCCCTCTCGTTGTTTATAATCTTTAAACATTTTAAAAACAAGTAATATGTATGGGCATGTAACACATTGCATTGTAAAACTGTAGTGGAGAGGTGAGGTGAGATATTTGAGGATATTTGTGATGGAGTAAAAGTAAAAGGTCCCAAAAAGTATATACTGTACATAAGTAAAGTACAAATACATGAACAATGTTATGAAGTGCAGTGTAAGGTAAATGTATTAATTGTTTTTTTTATGTTAGAATACTAGATCAGACTAGATCAGACTTTAGAAGAGAGCATTGATGGATTAGCATGAAATCAAGATGCAATAAGCCCCCCCCCCCCCCGCTGTTATGCTGTATATAAAGATTGAAAGATTGATTAGATATTTGATGCTATGAAAAAGAGGTGAAACTTTATGATTGACAGCTAAGACCGACTCTCAATTGGTCAACACATTAGGGCAACATGGACGTGATGTAATGAATTTATGCTCTGTATACTTATTGCAAAAGCAACGCATTAAACTTACCCATATCAACATATCCAATGTCAACATACAGTCTGGCACAGTAGGAGCCCAGGAGGAAACCGAACATGGGGCCCAGGAGAGTAATGGTCTGGAGACATGCTGCAAAAACAATCACAAGATTAACATTTTGTATGAAGTTGAAGTGAGGGTAAGAGTCAACTGCATCTTCATTCAATTTAATTTCATCACTACATCTAGTGTTTCTTCAAATGCCACTGGAGACCCAGAAGCAGCCATAATGTCTCACCTATATAGAATGGAGAGTTTTCAGCTTTAGCAAAGTCATCGATGTAGGAGATGCCCAGAGGTGTGACCGGGGTTTCTCCTATGCCGCGCAGAGCGTTCCCCAGGAACACGTAGATCCACATGTGGGAGCCGGACTCCCTCACACAGGCTGCAAAGTCACACACCATACACATCAACTAGTGTGTGACACTAGTTCTAAACAAAAATAGATACATCAAACTTATAAAACCACTCTCTTGACTGTCCTTGTATTTCATTCAGAAAGAGGAAAATAATGTCCGCTACCTCACACTCTGAATAATAGGATTGGTTTTAGCTTTGCATACCACTGCATTGTTCTCCATGAATACATCTCATCTGAACAGCCTAGATCAATATATTGCATTCTCTGGTTGCATGATATGTCTTTTTTCTGTGAGAATAAGATCGAATTATGGCTCAACTATAGAAAGGCTAAAGATACATTTCATCTCAAGGAAACCAGAATTAATAAGATAAAAAAGTGGCATCTCAACATGGTGAAAAACACACGAATAGATGACTAAACTGGATCTGTTACCATTATTATCCCAGACGTCGGCACACACATTCTCAGCTCTTGCTCTGTTTGCTCCGCCGTCTGCATACAGAGTGATCATTGGCTCGGTTGAAAACTGCGTCTGACTTTTCCTATTACAAGGGCCACCATTTTCCAAAAGCAGCTCACCAACAAGGGGAGCTTTGGATTTGATATTTTCTGAAGCTGCTGCACGGGAGGCAAGTTGCTTTAAAGGTCAGACCGGGATCAGTGCATTCCAGGGCCGGTTGAGAGGAAGCCGGTGACTGAAGGGTTTTAACCCGGTTTTATGTTAAATTAGACTCTTTGTTTACGCCACCTCTTTGTGTTTATGTGTTTTACTAAGGTCACCATAGTTATTAGAGTCTCACCTTTCTTGTCCTCTAAAGAAGGTTCTACTAGAATTGCAGGTTCTTCCGGTGGACCCACACAGGCAGCGATGTTTACGCTGTCGTTCTGGAAAAGCTTTATGACCGTGTCATACTTGTAGCTGCAGAAGAAAAGGGTGCCACACTCAGACATTAAACATGTTTTTTTACAAAAGTTTTTAAAATCGAGTGTTGTTCTTTTTTGACATCTACCTGCCCATGAAGAAGTGGGTGAGGCCGGTGAGAAAGGCCCCCACTGCCATGAGCATACAGCCCATGGCAATGAGTCTGGGCCGATGCAGCTTGGCACCAAAATGGCTGACCACAGCGAGGAACAGCAGGTTGCCTGCGTCCAGAGGAAGGGAAACCCAAGAGAGCAAGTGGAGGAAGAGAAGCGTCATAGAAAATCTGCAGCTATAAAATATCCAGAACAGAAGTGAGGCCTGATCGGTGAGGATTAGAGTGAGAGTTGTAGACGGTACCCATCTCGAAACTGCCATCGATGAGTCCGATGTGCGTGCTGGAGAGGTCGAAGCGTCTCTCGATCTGAGTGATGGAGCTCTTCATGTAGGTCCCTGTAAGGGCCTTGGAGAAATAGGCGAAGGACAGCGCCACAATAAACAACTAGGAGACAAAAAGGAAGAAGGAGAATTAATAGATTTTTTTTTTTTAAATGCAACACACAATGGCATGGATCTAATCCTGAGCTCTGACTGTGGGTACGGATGTGATTACAAACCACCACAGGATATTCATCTAAACTTTGAAACTGCTCCACCTCCTCCACCCGCTGTGTGGGGGGGCACCCTGGAGGTTCTTTATTACGAAATTCATTCCCATCAGGGGTTACTGCAGTGCTCCTGCATGGTTTTCATGGACTGTATTTAATATATAATGTCTAATGGCTTTGATACTGCATATGTATGAATAGGAGAGCTCAAATAAATATTGCTCGGGTGTATTTGTTGTGGAGTGTCACTTTACACCCCGACATCTCCACACTGAAATAAACCTACGTAGAGAGAGAAAGTATAAATGTGTTTTGGATGCTCCATTAACTTGCGGGTGATGATGACTTCTGTGCTGTGCTGCAATCAGTCTGAGTCCAAGCTCACTGTCTGATACCGAAGTGTTCCCCACACTGTGATGTGTTGACCTGGAGTGGGATTTATAGATGGGCAACATTTTCCAAAACAACTTCAGATTGGCTCTTGGCTTGATTCTATCTACTTTTGGGGAAATAAACAGATTTTCTCTCCATCATCTATACCAGGGTCAAAGGGGGGGACTGGTGAAAGGTTGTCAGTCTGTAGAACGGGGCTGACACACACAACAAGTAACACCAACAGGGTATTAACAATCAATCAATTTACTTCTCTTGCATGTAAACTTTCAATCAAATCTGCTCAGTAGTTTTTGCATAATCATGCTCAGAGACACACAACAATGAAAACGTAACAACTGCACCACTGCACCGTCTCTTTAGCATCCGTGATGTTCATATCAGTAGAACGAACTTCAGCCCTTAAAGAAATGTAAGTGTTCATAACCAGGCCTGAGAGAAGGGTTGATTAGTCGCAGCTTCAGCACCTTGAGAGTGGAGATTCTGGGCCGTTTGCTGGTCGTCTCGTCTGGGACACAGAGAGCCTGCTGGGAGGTCATCTTGTCTATGTCCTCTTCCATCCTACTGTATGGTCGCACTGCACTGTACTGTACTGTAGTGCACTTTATTGTACTGTACTGCCGGTGTATGCGCAGGTATCAGCTCTCAGGCCACTGCAAGACAAGCGTGTACAGACAAAGATAGACAGCATTAATAGATCTGCTAAGATATAGGACAGATCTGAGGTTCCTGTACTGTATTTGATTATTTCTGCTTTATGTTACCTCATACTTCATGAGTAAGTATGAGCAATGAGTAACAGCAATGATTAATTTGACTTTAGATACTTGAAGTACAAGTTTTTATTTTCCCAGCTCAAACATGAATAGACGATATCTCTGCAACCACAGGGTCTACATGAATAATCTTGGTATAAGGTAACATGAGTTTTCTACAAATACATCACTACTAACATTTCATTCCGTAACAATAACAAAAAATATTGAACTCGAAATTATCCAAAACACTTAAACCTAATAACCCAAGTCAGAACATTAACCAATTACTAAAATAACATCTAAAACAGCTTTATTTAATTTAAACAATCCCATGAATCTTTGGGCACATATTGTCTAGTTCATGTTTATTCTTAAAGATTTATTGTATACCTTATGTCTTTAAGAATTAAGCTGGAGTGTAGAGTGGAACCATTTGATTGATAATTAACCCTTGTTAGGTATCACAGATTAAAACTTCAGACAAAGAAAAACAAGAATATGCGTCAAAATGGGTTAGGACTTAAATTCATCGACCGTTTCTCTGTTTGAACTGAAACATTTCATCAGGTGCCAACGTAAAAGGCAGAGTCTCTCACTTTGTAAAATCACACCTGAGGGGAAACAGAGGGCCGACAGTATGAGACAGTACCTGTGTGAACTCCACCAGTGTCCTCTCGTCACCGTGCTCTCAGCTCAGTAAACGTCAGGAGCTGCTTGTCGAGTCCATGTCACAGAGAAAACCTGATTCCAGTAACTTCATTTGTTCTGAGAGAAAGTTTTCAGCTCCTACAATATCAACAACCAGGTCTGTCCAGGTTACAGCTCCCACTCAGAGTCAGAGGCAAACATCCTGCCACCACAAGAAATAGAAAAGTCACGACTGCAAAGCCCCCGCTGAGGAAGTTTTTTTTAAGCACCTGCTGCATCTCCAGGCTCGGGGAGCTGGAGTCTCCCCTCTCCCTCTATTTCTCCCGTCTGGGTTTAGAGCTGTTCCTCGACTCCAGTGGGACAAAAGGCCTCACACATTTCTATTCTACACACATGCCAGCCAGGAGGGGCACAGCAACAAGAGAACAGCAGGGAGGGTAGAAGTGAAGAATGATTAATAATTCCTAACAAAGGCCTGTGGTATTTTTTTTTTCTCTCTCACAAGGTAAAATATAACTTCCTGTTGCTTTTACATAGGATTTAAAGAAAGGTTTTATTTTGATAAGTCAAGTGTCATGAATGTCCTATCCACCTCTCGTGCATCACCTGATTCTGGACTGGATGTGTTGGTCTAGTAACCCGTGGGGAGCGTTCAGGCAGCCAAGCAACAGGTCATGCAATCAAGCTTTGGCCCCCGCAAATTCCAAAGATTAAGATTTAGCGTCGTCACATTCCTGTACAGAAACAGCAAAGGACGTATTTACCACTTTCCCTCTGTGAGAAACTCAGTGCAGGTCTGTTGTGACTGGATGTGGTTCCAGGTACATCTAGAGACAGGTTTGTATCACAGCAGTTCACCATCACTTTGAAGTGACCTCATGTGATTTGTTTAAAACTCTACAAGACATATTTGCTGATTCTGACTGACTATAATAATAAACGTATGCAACGATAGAGTCTTGGTGGCCTTGCAGTGATATTTTGTTGTGTTGTGCACAGCCCGCTGGAGAAATCAGTCACTGCACTGAATGCTCACATGTTCATCAATGACAAGACATTTTGTAAAAAATAAATGAGTGTTTTGATAATAAAATAAATGCAAAGGAGATAATGTCATTTCCATTTCAAGCTTAGAACAGGCACGTTAACAGCTTGTTCGATCTTATCTACAAAAAGCAAATCTTAATCATGAAAGCAATAAAAGTGACTACCAATTATAAAATATCATAAACACAGCTCATAACTGTTGTAATAAATTATATGACATGCTAAAAGTTTGTTTAAGGAAAAGGAACCATCACTTTTGGTTTAGTTTTTTTCAGAGGAGAAAACCTATATCACAGAGTAATCACACAAAGTTTGATCAGGTCAGGTTATGTAATCGGCTACAACCTTCAACTTTGAGCCTGCATGTGCTGGCGTGAATATCCACATGTGCAAATAGTATGTAACACAGGGAATCTGTGTATTAAAGGGGTGAGTGTGTTTTCGTGGGGTGGCACAAAGTTAAGTGGAAGCATGGAGCATATTGAAACTCTATAACTTGCCATAGTGAGACAACATGATAACAGGTGTAATGCAGCATCAACGGAACACGTTAAAAAAGAAAATGCATAAAAACGGTTTATTGTGAATATTTGGCTTACATATATTTTCAAGGACAATCAATAAAATTGTAAAAATGCAAAGATGAAGATGAAACAAAAATACAACAATATGCATTTTTTCGTATTAACAGTTGTTAATAGTACATATAAATTGGTTTCTCTACAACTATACGGTCAGTGTCTAACAGAGTTAAAACTTACAGTAGCAGAGCGACAATGCACCGGCTCTTAGACCACTGTGCAAACTTTAGTGAACTTTCCAAAACAAACAGCGGAGACTCAGAGGATTGTGTGAATGTTGACCTCTTGTTTTTGTGTTAAATGATGTGATGTAACAAGAAGTGTGTGACAGGACATCCCATAATAGGCATCTCAAATATGCACAACGATTCATGAAGATGATTCCATATGGTTTATTCAAAACCTTTAGGAAAATATAGTATGAGTGAGTTTAAACTAAGGAAAAGGTTGAGCCAACATTTCCTGAAAGATTTGAAATATATTTCAGTGCCTGTATTGATTAGAAAAATGTAAATACAGGGTTCAGTGCCCGAGTTGATCAATGTTGTGTTACAGTCAGAATAATCCTCCTGACATCTGGTGCAATGGACTCAATTCCTCCATTTATATGAGTATATGTGTGTGTGTGTGTGTCTGTGCTTTTTAGAAGAATGTCAGATTTCCTTTACAAAGAACATTTTGAGAATAAATCAACTTGGCTTCCTCCTTAAACACTGTACCAACGACAATGTATCCACCCTTCAAATTTTTACCAGACATGTACACCGATCTATCCTTATGTTTTATTCATTTTAGCAAAGTTTCCGGGTACATTTTCATGAGGGATTCTGTTACAGACTTCGGGAATGTGGTGTAGAGGGCAAATAAATGAATATTTGTAAAAAAGGTGAGCTGTTCAAAGTGGAGACAAACAAACTGAACTGTTCATCCTGAGATAAGGTGTTCATTGGGATTGCAATTTAAGTCTGACATTATTTAATATGAGTTTAAATAAAATTGCTATTATTGTTTTTAACCTTAATGCCAATAAAGCAGATTTCTCTGAATTAATAAATCCCACCAAACATCATGTCCTTTTTTTCCAGAGGCCAAAGCTATCACAGGGGACTCAGCTAATATCCATAGAAAAGTAGTTTGGAAAACACAACTAGATATTTTTAAACCTAATTTTTTCAATTAATTACAAAGATAACCCACCATCCATCCACTATGAGTGATTTCTTACTTCCCTACTGGTCGAGTTGTGTACATTGTACATCACAAGTCTGACGCTCCCTATTCAACACGTTACATACATTCTACGACATGAACAAAGTTTTTACAATTGACTTTTTGAGCAGACTAAACAAACTAACCAGTGTTGAGCCTCTGTGTGCTAAGCTGAGCTGAGCTAACAAATGGCAGTCTGTAGTTGCATTTGTCTTAATCCTCCAGCAGAAGTATTCGTTTTTAGGTGACCCATATATGGGTACCGACTAAAGTGGGATTGAGCTGTAAATATAAAATGGTGATTTAAAAAGATGTGTCTGGATCTCCTCCTCCTTGTTCAAGTATTACACATCTGGTCAATATTCTTTAATAATAAACTAAATATATTTCATTTTTGTGTTGCCTTCAAGGACTGGATCGTTCTTCAGCAATCACAGACTTCACTTACTCTGATGGGTACATGTACCATCTATAATAACTGAATGTACAGTAAGTGATGTTTTTTTCTTAAAACAAAAATAATCATCTGTATGGGAAATCAAATATCTGCCTCTTATAGTGATCCTTGTGAATTTAAGCCGCTTCATTTACTCATCTTGTCTAAACTGGACGCTTTTACTAAACTATCACACATGATTCCCTCAACCACCCTCAGTGTCTTCATTATAGTATAGTTCATTGAAGACAAAGCAGAGGGATCCATAATCCCACAAAGTGTCGGCCGTATATTCAAAAATACTTTGTCAGTAACTCATAACAACACTTTTGTCTTGAACTAGTATTTAAAACAATGTACTGTACATACACTATACTGAGCATATACTGCATGTATGAATACAGCATCTATACACATACTACATAGAAAAAGAGGTATACAATTCTGACACTGTACCATTACTGCATCTGGTCCAGTCCGGGTGCAGCACAGTAGTTAAGTAATGGGAAATACTGCATGTGTCATTCAACTGTATTATGGTTTGATGTCATACCAGCTTAAATGGTGCTCTCCTTGTCTGCGTCCTCTTTGTCTTTGGCGATGCTGATGGTGGCGTGTCCGTTGACCTGTCCGTTCGCCTCTAGTCCGTTCTCTTTAGCCTGATTCCTCAACGCTAACTTCTTCTGTCGCTTGACAATTCGGAGGTAGAGACCCACCCACAGCATGTTGGACAGGAAGTAGAGTCCATTTATCAAGCCCATGTATGTCACCCTGGGGAAGAAGTATGTTGGAACAGGTGAGGTGAAACAGTGTCAATGTCACTTCTTTTATTTGTCTTTCCTTGTAAATCTCTTCAAAACACTAATGTAGGAGCTGAACCCCCGACTGAAGAATCAGTTGCCATTATCGTGAACATGCTGTTGTTGTGATCGTCAACAGTCGCCTGTCTATTCAAAGTTTATTCATATTGAAAGGGTCCAAATCGCACCAAATTTGATGCTGCACTCCCTTGGGCGCTGAAAAATACACTTGTGTGCATCTAAATTTACGTTTGAATAATCCATAAACTTAAATTTTATATTTAAGTAGGTGATGATGAAAAAAGACCCAAGATGATAGAAGATATTGAGTTCCATAAGATGCATAAATGTAAATGCAACAAAAGTAATTTGACACAAACTTTTGGACACACTTGACAAATATAAATATCCTGCTTAAATATGAATACTAGGTTGGTCTAGCAGGAAAATAAAAGATCATAAAATAAAAGCTTCACTGTACCTAAAGGCGTTAGCATCATAGAGCCTACAAGCTCCTCGACCTCCACACTGCTTGGTACCCCACTTCAGACAGGTTCGGTCGATGAGTGCCCCGAAGTAAATAGGAGGAGGGATCCCACCTGGAAGGACACAGAGTCATGCGTACTTACACTTGAACACATGGGATGAATATGATGTTTATCACTCTGTCCTGTACTCACCCAGACTTCTTACGATCAGTGTCTGCATTCCCAATGCCAGGGATTTCAGGTCTTGCTGTATGGATCTGGAACATGTGATGAAAGTCATATTAAAGACTGATGTCAATGTATGTCCCCTTTAACCTTAATTATAACTTAACACAACATATGTTCGATGTCTAAATCCAACAACCTTGGACACTTGAATTCCCCATAGCTAAAGTGGCACGACACTGTTTACATCATATCACTCCACCAATGTTACACATCACTCATATTTCATGCATGTAAGGTGCGCCACATTAAACTGCCATATATAAATTAAATAAAAGAGTTCAATATGTTTACTTTATATTATATATATAAAAACCATTGATTAAATTATTTAAATTGGATAAATTGGGGAATCTACAAAATAAATCTCCACAAAAATTAATAAAGTTTATATTCTTAATGTTTTTTTTTACAAGGTAATCAGACGGTAAAACTAAGCAGCCATGAAAACCACTGTTCTCTATTCACTTCATGAGTTTTGTGTCTCATCGTCTAAAGTGGACTTAGATACATGACATACGTATAAAATGATGAATGTAATGACAGGAGAAATATTAGCTCCTTCAGATTTAGAGTCTCTGACCTGAGCAGCACTATATATCCTGGCGTTGCCCCGCATGCAGAGATGAAGGATCCAATCACAGACAGAGCCATGTAGATTTTAAACATGCCGTCACAGTCACTTCTCCTGGGGCACTGGCCCAGCACTGCAGACATGTTCACAGCTGATGTCATCTTGTCTTCGACACAGCTACAGTTATGAAACATCTGAAGAACCAGAGAAAAGAGAGGAAATGTGAGTTGTTCTATGTTTATGAGTTAGTAATGATCCTGTGGCCCGAACATCACCAACTAGACAAACTTCTGGTGAGGCTTTAACAACATTATAAGCAGGTTATTCATTCCATTCCAACAGCCTTGACAGTTTGTTCAATTTAGCTTGTTATCTCTCCCAAGGAGGTTAACTCCTGTCTGTTAGTTTGTTTGTAAGCAGGATTACACAATAAAGGCCTGAACTGCTTACTATTTAACTTGGTGGAAGGATGAGGTTTGAGTTAAGGAAGAACCCATTCAATTTTGATGAAGAACAAGATCAGAAGAATTTTAACACTTTCTTTAACATCATGGGATTTTCATTTTTGTTGCCTTCTCATAGATTAATTAATGGATCTTGATGGAAAAAAATCTGTCATGTGTATGGGTCTGACATTTCAGAGTGTGAGCAATTTTCTCCAGATCTAGTGACTTTAAATCTGGTTTTACAGGGGGAATTTTGGTCATTTTGTTTTCAAAATTTTCTCGAAACTAAGAAGAGTGCGCTTGAATCAAATGTGGGTTTGTGACAAGAGATAGACACACACATGAAGTGTAATCCTCATGTCTGGTCACATTGCGTTCTGGACTGTGGAGCCAGTGTCGGTGCAGAAAACAGTATCTGTGATGTCTCTCTGCCCTTTTTCGTGCTCTTTTCCTCTGTGACTACTCAGTGTCACTGAAAAATGGTCAGAGTATCATCACAGAACCACAATGATATCAAGCTTATACATCTTGTAAAAGTGATCTCTTGTCATTTCCATTTTGCAAGGTTGTTTGTTTTCCCTCTACAAGTTGCATCACTTCTGTGAGGGTCTCACCATGTCCCTGCCAATGCCAGTGGAGGTCTGGCAGCCGGCCAGGCATGGCGAGGTGTACGTCATCCCGTTGTAGGCACACACCGGGTCCCAGTGCTTCACCGAGCAGGAGCAGCCCACATTGCACTGCGACAGCAAAGTCTGATGGTCGTGTGACACCTGAGGAGCCCTGGTGCACACGCAAACACAGACATGGATCAAATTAAACATACTGTTAAGAATCTTTATTACAATCATACAGCATTGAGAGATGGTTAGTGCTCTACTCACCCCTGATATGAGACAGTGAGACCAGCCACGTCTGCTTGTCCACAGTGCATGAAGACCTGCATGGAAAGCAGACAGAAGGACACCATGGTGGCAGTAATGGACACCCTGGCTGCTCCGACGATGCCCAGCTTGAAGCGTTTCAACACAAACCCTCCGGTGATGATGCCCATGGCTACAGCCGGCAGGTTCAGGATACCTGGAGGGATCAACACGTTGGAATTACTTAAGCATGAAATGGTACTACTGGTCATGTAATTTACACTGGGCAACACATAAACCTGTGAACTGTAGGAGATTAGAAATCTAAAGGGAACCGTAGAGTTTTAAGACCTTTGAAGGTATTTTAGCTTAGGTCCCACCATTATTTGACAGATGAGCATCATCACAAAAGTTGAATAATTGCATCTAGATGTCTTTAACACTATAGAGATGATATAAGATGGATATGGTTTAAATGTTTTTTATATTTTCCGTGACAAGGTCGGTTTGGTGTTTGCATCTGAAGTGGCAGACGCTAGATGCTTGTCTAGGTGGTTTTATGTCGCTTTTACAATTTGTCATCATATATTTGTAGAGTACTTTGAATTGCCTTGTTAAAATGGGTTATACAAATAAACTTTATAACAAGCCTTTTACTAGCAATCCATTTCTCAGAGCAGCATGTTCTCTCCATCATAATCACTTTTCTATTTTTGCATTGGTTTTATCTAACTATTCTGACAGTGCTCTAATGGTTTTTGGTTTATTATAAATACATTAATCAATGAATTAATGATTTATTCAATCTTTTAACAACTCTTAAATTACCTATATCTCCCTATTTGAATAAATACTTTTCATTTTCTTTGATAATTTGATTTTATGTTGCGCTTCACCACAATCTTTCCACATTACAACAGCAGAAGTACTCCATGGAATCTTAGTAATTATGGTTGGTATATAGCTCAGATAAATTACTTCATGCAGGCTCATTAACAATGTTAAAATACCGTGTGTTGCGTTCATGTGTCAGTAAGACGTTCCAGTGAGATAACACTACATATAAGAGCTGTGTTTCAAAGGATTTTTCATTCAAACCTGTTCAGCTGTTCTTCCTGCTACTTTTCATAATCAAGGGTAATTGAACGACAATGGATCTAAATCTATAAATGTTCAAACAGCTAACAGTGTTTACTTGCCTTGCAGGTAAACAGTCATAAAAAGTTAATCATAGCTCAAGCTGATACTTTACAGACACACTCACACACACAAAAGGAGAGTCCACAGTGGGCTACTTGGTTCTCACATTCCACGTTAGCTTTGTCTCTCAAAATCACACTTCCCTTCAATAACATCATTGTTTCAGTCGCCTCTGGCTACAAAGTGCAGAGTTATGGCTCCGTACCTATGAGGAAAGTGGCCCTGGAGGCGGATTGGCCAAAGACTTGCTCCAAGTACTTGGGCTTGAAGGTGATGAGGCCCATGAAGCCATTGACGGCCACGAGGTGCGTTAGGATCATCAGTACGTAGATGCTGTTCCTGAAGAGTCGTCTCAGAGACGGTATGAAATCTGGTGAAGGACAAAGCACAGCGAAAGGTGATGGAAAAGTTTTACTAAGATGTACAATGGTTTCCTTACTATGACTGCGAGAGTAGAAATGTATGATTCTGGTAGAGCAGCCTTTGGAAGGTGTCACATCAATCAAAATTCGTATTATTCTATATATTACAGCTGTATGTCTGTATATTTGTATGGTAACACATTTAGAAATACCTTTATCTATACATACTCAAGTCATACATTTATATACATATAAATCTACTATAGCCTAAAATAATAATAAATATATTAAATCTTTTAATTTAACAGCTGCCCTTATTTCCTCTGACATATGGATGTTGTTAACCTATTGAAATTCAGCAACATAGATTGATTTCACACACATTAAACAGCATCATTAAAAGTATAACTTTTATATTTCCTTTTCCATGGGTTTGTTTGTCATAATTTACCTTTTTGCTGCAAAAAAAACCTCTTCAAATATTGTCATTGTAATATATTGAATAGCATGTTTGCCTTTGCTTTAGCAGCAGGTCCCACATCATTATCTTGACTCTTGCTCAGGTTTCAGGTATCAGGGTTATTGGTCTGGGTTGAGGTTTTACTGGGCTTTACCTTGTTAATGATTCAATGCTTTTATTCCTAAACCTGTTAATATAGTGACACAATTCTCATAAGTCTGAGACTTGGTTTATGCTCATTGTAGGTGAAGCCTTATCTGAAATAACATTCCTACATTCTTGCTAAAATGTTAAGGTAACTACAAGTTAGATGGGGCAGGCTACATGTTACCTTTAGCCATCTCGTGGAACGAGACCGGCTTCTCTTTCTCGTCCTGCTCCTGGTTTTCCTCTGCCAGGAATTTCTCCTGCTCTCCCACTGTGGCCAGCTCGGTACTCTTACTCTGACTCTCCTCCTGGCCCTGCTTGGGCAGAGACTTGGGCAGGAACCAGAATGGGATACTGGACAGCAGCAGCACGATGCCGGTCACTATGAAGCCCAGCCACCAGGCCCCCACCCAGCGGGAGTCCTTGTGGTTAATGCTGATGCTGTCTGTGAGAAGGAGAAGGGAGATAACAGCAGCTTTTGAAAGACGGTTCGAGCTTTCAGACCTCTTGATCAGTGACTGTCAGAAGTTCTAATGTGATGTCGTCCGGCTATGCAATGTCGTAACACCACATGAACACATACCTAAATCCACAGATCCAATGTCTACATAGATCTTTGCCAGGAAGGAGCCAAGCATGTACCCAAACATAGGTCCTAAGATTCCCACTGTGTGGATACAAGCTGGAACAATGGAGAAACAGAAAGGTTAAATATTCCTGTACTGTGACATTAATGGAGCAGGAAGAAGATCAGAGTGTTATAAGATGGAAGATGATGTAGCTAAGATCCACAGCAGAGTATAAATCAACAAAAGAAACTAACCCAAATAGAAAGGAGTGTTCTCCTCTCTGGAGAAATCATCCAGGTAGGACACACCCAGAGGCATGATGGGAGTCTCGCCAATCCCCCGCAGCATGTTTCCCAGGAAAATGTAGATCCACATGGACGAGCCAGCTGCCTTCTCACAAGCTAAGGGAGGTGGACTTAGAATGTGAACTGAAATCTCATGTAAGGTCCAACATACTTATCTTTAAGTGTTTTTAAAACAATGTTCATCCTCGGCTCACGTAAATGTATTGATTTGAACTTATGACTCATGTTAAGGATGCTTAACAGACGGGAGTTGACTTGTACCTGCTTGAGGCCCTAAATCAACCGTCTCATCTGCTTCAGGGATGCTGTGGTTGGACAAGCAGGGCAGGATGTTCTCGGTGCTGTTTATGTCTTTGCTGTGAGTCATACTTGTCTCATATTTATACCTGGAAAACATTGAGGATTATTAAACAACTGTTCAGTTAAGTTCAGTAAACACACTGTAAAACAGTTTTAACTGAATTGAAAGCATTCAGGGTTTGTGCATAAGGTAAACCCTGTGCTCACATGCTACATAGGCACATTGTTGTTGAGTACATATTTGTATATTATCTTATCTGTTGGTTTAAGCTCTTTAAATTTGGGTGACAGTGCAGATCTTATAACTGGAGTTAAACTGGGGCAGGAAAGTAGCATGACCTCTGTCAAGCCACATGCAATGTATTGTCTTCATAGATTTAATATCTTCTTAACAACAATATAATACAACATATAATACTAATTCAAGGCTGGATTATGAATAAGGTGACTGGTGCAGGGCCTCTGACCTCCAGGGGCCCAAACGCCCCTGCGTGTAAATTTAATGAACAGCATGTTTGTCAAGGGATTACTTCACTAAAGCAGAATAACAACTTATGTGGGTCATGCATGATGTCTGACCCTGTCTTATTAAATCTGATTGTTGTGTCAACATCTAATTTTAGTGTCATGTTAACATGTTTGTTTGAAAAATAATTGCATTAATGTGGGACAATTTAAATTATGCACGAGAGGTACAAACGGGGTCCCAAACAAGTTAATCCTGCAGTGCAATTTAAACTCTAATAAATTATATTTCGCTACAGTTTTTTATATTTCGCTTCAGTTTAACAAACAAATAATAACTCATTATTGGATCCAGGCCAATGTGGTTTAATATTACTTTATTTCTGCCTCCACAGCAGCTCTGCCTCCAAGAGCTGGCGTCGCTGCTATATTATTCTAACTGATGTGTATGATTACTGCAGGATATACCTTGATAAGTCTTAACTGTGTAAAAGTCGAATATCGAGAATGAAAAGCAAACTGTGTTCTTACAATCCCTGGAAGAAGTGGGGCATGGCGATGAGGAAAGATCCAGCAGCCATGATCAGACAGCCGATACCGATCAGCCGTGGACGATGGAGCTTCGCACCGAAGTAGCTCACAACGGCTATGACCAACAGGTTGCCTGGGAATGAGATGAATGAATTGTTGGCTGAACAAAGTGCTTTGACATTTTGGCAAAAATGCTTTTTCGCACTTTCTTGCTGAGAGTTTGATGATTCAGCAGATGTGATTGTCACGTTTGTAGTTTAAATTTGTTACTGCACTACCAGCTAGCCGAGCTTAGCAGGCTCAAATGAAACATATCCTGCCTACCACCACCTCTAAAGCTCACTAATTAAAAAAAAATTATTTATTATTATTTGTTCAATTCCTATAAAAACCAGAGCAGAGGACAACATGCTGTGGTTTTACAGGAGTTATGAGACAGTTCTTCTCTTATTTCTCTATATCGTAAACAAACAAACAAAGAGTATATTCACTGTTAATTAGTGAGCTTGAGTAGCTTGATGTTCTGCTGCCATACAGACACAGTGGTATAGATCTAACTCGTGGCAAGAAAGCAAATAAGCTCATGTCTCGATACATCAAATTATTCTTTTAAGAGGGACATTTAGTGGCTTCATCCCCCAATATTTTCACTTTTTATAAAAATTTTATTCAACAAACAAAACATCCCATATCTAACATTGCACATACCCATTTCAAAGCTGCCATCGATAACCCCGATGAGGGAGCTCGGGATGTCGAAGCGTCTCTCAATCTGAGTGATGGAGCTCTTCATGTAGGCTCCACAAAAGGCTTTGGCAAAATACACAAATGCAAGCGAGGCTAGGAAGAGCTGAAAAACACACAAGGAGTTGATGGATGAACCTTTTTTCCAGTGAAACATGTTCAGTGGAAGCAAATTAAATAAGGATAAGAGAAAAGACTACTCAATATACTTAGAATAATGACTGTTGTAAAATGACTATCTTAAAAATAATCTCTCGGCTAAGGATTTTGAGTGAGAGGAGTAAACTACTTTTTTGCAGTTACACTAATCAAATCAGAGGATTTCTTTTCTAAACAAAGTCTCAAAGGTTGTAACTCCCACAGTGAAAGGATCAATGTTGTATTATCACGTGGACGCTTCCCTTCCTTTGATTGATTCCTTGATTGACTAGACTCGTCTATTAATCTATTTATCTTCATCCATGTCTAAGCCATTTGTCTTTGATTTGCAATGATGGCCAAATATCAGCTTGTTGAAATTTCTTATTAGTTTCCCATTTGTCATTTTTACTTGAACACTGACATGTTGTAGAGTCATTAATTGAAGAAAAATGTTTTGCTCTGAGAGACACAGCTCACTAAGTGTTTATTGTGTGGATCAAAACAACAACCACCATCATGAATGGCCGAGGCCTTAGCCACTATATCACAGATTTTTGACAATATGACAAGTTCACAATAAATAAAAGGATTTATTGGAATTTTAATGTTCAGCTCAAACACCAGGTCAATGTTGGCCTTCCATCATGGATGAAATTAATCCATAGGTATCTTCCAATATCTGGCTTTACAATAGGCCACTTCAGAATTGGCTTCAACATTGATCTGATTACCCTCATTTACATTAGAATAAGCCTTTTAAAGATAGAAACCATTAGCGTAATTAAAGAGTAATTACTCAATCACTAAACAGGGGCAATCATAGCCTGACATGTTGCATACTGTCTGTCTAAAAGTTAAGAGTTTTCAGGCTCAAATCTTCTACAGTTATCTTACTAAAAACAGGAATTTCCAACAAGTTATTATTTAACAGCAGCTTAAAACTTTAACATTAGTCACACGATTATATTTTGTGATGGACAAATGAAGAGGGTTTTGGATCGCATTGGACAAATACAATCACCCGGTATTTTTGTGGTTAATTTGCTTTACCAGTACAAATACGGCTTGCGTGCAGTCGTATCCTTGCCCCCAACAAAGTTAAAAATTGAAAGGGACTCACTCTGGGCTGTAGGTCATGGACTAGTGTGTTATATATAGATATGTGCCACTACTTACCTAAGAGTTAACGTTCCCAGAGTTAAGCAACATGGAAGGCTTTGTACTTGAGGATGACTGGGAATTTCCTCCAAGAAATCAACATCATCAACAACTCTAAAATAAATATTTAAAGAATGTCCCCCTTCACTTGTATAGTTAGTCGGATATTATAGAGTGTCTTGTAAACATTCATCATACTGACAAAGAAGTCAATGATATGAATCCAGGTCAAAACAACCATTTCACTGTTATTTTTTTCCCATTTACCAACTATCTGCCTTATCTATTGTCGGAGATTAACCTGCATTTTAGTGACTTTACTGTGTTAATGCTTTACTTTTTTACTGCCCAATCAGGTGCAGCATTAGTAGGACACAGACAATAAAGACAAAGAAATACCACACAGAGACAAGATGGAAATCAACACATTTGGCTTGGTTAGTTTTTTTGTCATTGCACGGTCTCAACACTGATTAGGACGCGAATATGAAGCAGTGAGTGATCAACCTAAAGGTTTCAACACAGGGAGAGGGTGACATTTCACCTACCTTGAGCTTGGAGCAGCAGGCCTCACGTGTTTTTTTGGACTCTACACTCATGATGCTGTTCTCGATAGATGCGAGGAGGCAGAAAACACAACTCTGAGAGGCCTGCAGAAACAGACACAAGGAGATTAGGAGCAAACTCATTTCTATGTTGTGATAAATCTGGGAACTGGAAACACACAAAGACACAAATTAAACACAAAGTAAATAAGTGAAGTTGATTCATATACCACTTTTCAAAGACAAGAGTCACAAGTGGATACGCAGGGCCAAATAATTTAAAAACAGAGTTAGAAAAATACTAATGTAAAAAAAGAAACAAACAAACACAAGAACTAAAAAGAAAAATACAGAGTCCAGTAAAGTGCATAAAGAGACAGACCTGGTACACATACCTCACCTTAATGCCTGTTTAAAGATGTTGATTGATGAAGATTCGTTGATTGCTCACACACACTTTAAGATGCTAAACAAATTAACTTTTGCACTCGGTTTACTGATCATAATACACATATTACACTAAATCAATCCTTTTATATAACAATGTTTCCTCATTGAGTGTAAAAGAAAAATGTGCAGATTTAAAAAGGAATAAAAAGGAATAAAAAGTAGAGTCAGTATTTACCTGAGCAGCAGCAGTGGTCCTGAGAGGGATGGGTGGGATGTGCTGAAGTAACCGATGGCTTGTTATACCTGACAGGACTTTGTTCTCAAAGCGAGAGTCTTATCACAAACAAACTACAGCATCACCTGTAATGAGTAACCCGGCTACTAATGTGCACTTGTTGGTCATGTCAATAAAAAGTCATGAAACCCCTAAAGCCACTGAGCACATAGGCACGCGCACACGCACACCCTGCACTGGTTGGCTAACGTCCAACAGGAGATGTGTGTCCGACCAGCACCGGAAGCCTCAGGAGGTTCACTGAACGCAAACGCACACGCAGACAATCACGACTCGCTTGCACTCGTACATCCTCCTCTGTGAACATCACAATGCCTCCAGAGTATCCATCCTTTTGAACGCACAACAAACAGCAGCAGCGTGAAGCTGGTCAAAGCTTATTTTACAAGCCCACTGTTCCTGGTAGTTTGCTGTTTTCAAAGAGTGAAATGCTTTCCTCTCCTGAAGAAAGTCAGCTTTTGTAAGACTGGGTGTTTCCTAAGCCTGATCAAAGTCTTCCTGTCCTATTGATAGTTGCTAACAATGGCTTTCTCTCTGAGACCCTATGGCTGATAAACTCACATCAACTCACCTGATTAGACTTGCTAAGAGTATACAAGATATTCAGTCATTGATTTACATTTATACTTAATGATACAACACAAGAGAAATGTCCTATAAAGATAATAGACACGTATTAAAAACATTTTCACCATGTCAACACCGAATACCCATATAACATGATCATTTTATGGTGAAATGGTAAGTAGAGGTGAAGGGGCAATTTTGGGTTCAGTATCTTAATAACAAATGACAAATAAACCTCAAACAAATGAAACGAATGAAACAAACATGACCCTTTACCCTCTAGAAACAGGCCACTTGCATAAAAATGAGAGCGATCAATCCAGAGCTGACTTGCTGCCAACAGGTACTTAAGGTGAAAAAGTTGGTAGTTTTATAACATTAAACTTGAAAAATGATACAAACAGCCAGCAAACTTTGGTGATTATGATGATTCATTTTATTTGATAGAAAACAGATTCTGTTATTCTTTAAAATCCCAAAACATTGTTTTGTGGAATTATCTATTGAATTAAAAAATAGACAAATTGTATCCGGAGATCAAATGGATATTTTCCCTAATGATTCACTCCTGGTTTTGGTGTGTGCTGTCTGTCCTCCTCAGTACACTACACTACAGGCTCTACACTCACAGCTGGTGATATGCTTGTAGTGGTAGCGTCTGGTGGTGAGGCCGAGGCACTGCAGGGTTAATGATCTCCTCTCTGCGCTCTGCTCCAGACAGCATCGGCTATTATGCTCCACCTGAAGGTCACTGTGTAGCACCACCCTGAGCGAGTCAAAGAACAAATAAACACATGAGTCCAGCATTGTCATAATCATTTCTATTGATCAGTGATAGATACAATGGAATTATTCTCACCTGGGCTGAGACACACACAGGCCCTGGCACACAGGCATCTCTATGATCGTGGTGCAGTTTTCGATGGTGATGTTGAAGCTGGACAGCTTAGGAGCACAAATCTGATTACCTGGAGTTGAAGGAGATACATTTGCAAGTCAGTTAATGTGTGCAATTCAAATTATTTGAATCAAAAATGTCAAGTAATCTTTGATTTATAGGCTGATTCCTCAATGTTTGTTCCATTCTTTGGCTGTTATTTCCGCATTGATAAACAGTAAAAATTCAAAATGTACAGCAAAATAATCGTTCTACAATTGACAGTGTTGTTTTATACTTACAGCATTTATAGCTGACAGATTTTATTCATCTGGAGTATGGTTAGGTGGTTATTATTTATAATTTAACTTATTGTTTTAGTGTTTATGTGTTTTGTTTAATCGTTTATGTGCTTTTGCTTGATAAGTCTGTCTTTACATTGTTTCAATTATCACTTGTACTTTCATGGGCTACATGGCTTTTTCCATGTTTTCATTTGACATTGATTTATAATGTCTTTCTATGTTTTTCATACATGCTTCTATATGTCATTGAATGTTTGGTTACCATCAACCTGCCAGGGACTGCAGATGAAACAGGCCTGTGTGGCAAAATCTGGCCTATTTACATGTTGGACCTGAGTACAAATCTGCATTGTCCCTAAAATAAACAAACATACATAAATATATTTCATCTCAACTCACACGTAAAGCAGCAGTGCTGGTCGTCCCAAACTCTGTCGCCCTGTAGAACAACAGATGGAGTTCATGGGTAAAGAAGTACTTCACTATTATTATCATCATGTCCTTGCATCAGCTTTCTAAGTGTATTATTGGAAAAAAAAAACATTCTTCATTTATAATAAACAGTTGTCATTTTACAGGAGAAGCCTTCCTCCCTGTGCAGTTTTTTCAGTTGTACTATTAAAAACTGTTCATAATACATAATCACCCTCAATTAAATCGTATATGATGTTACAGGTATTAGTTTAGATGAGAGATGAGGGGTCCAGTACCTCAGAACAGTTTTCTTTGGGACAGTTTCTTCTCTCAGTCTGAATGCCCTCAATGCTACAGCTGAATGACATGCAGGGATGGGCAGCGTCTTTCCATGTGTCCCCCACCTACACACACAAAGACAGATATCATGACAAGTGACAAATCAAATAATTGATCGATGTCAGAGACTCTTATACAGGACCTACAGTATAATAACATGAGATCCACTCATCATACCTTGTATGTCTTTTCATTGTAACTGCAATTCTTCTCAGCTGAAAAACATCAAAATAAGACACAGAGGGTTAAATATTTACTAGTATTCAAGGAAAGTCTGATTTAAGCATTAAATCTTTAAAAAAAAATCTTTAAAACTGACTAAGATTATCAACTTAATGTGTCAAAGATCCTCTTGGTGGGAAAAATAAGTTTACTCAGCAAGTATGTTGCAAAAGCAAATACTATACATAAAGCAACTTTCTACAACCTCTATTTTGAAACGTGATGAAAGGCCAGTACTCACGACCACAATTGTAACAACGAGGCGCCAACAAGGGTAATTTTGGAAAACACTCCTCTGTCCAAGTCTGGTTGTTACATGAACACTGGTGACAGTTGGACTGCCACACCTCACCAGGCTGGACGACAGGTCAAAGAAATACATTTATATGAAAATAAATTAAATCTAAAGTTACCGATATGACTGTTTATTTTTCCATTGACGAGACAACCATTCTTACCAGTCTGGGCTCTCCGAGAGGTCCTTTACAATCTGTGGAAGAGATTATAAAACATATAATTTACCTGTTTAAGAGTTGAAATGAAAATATTCTAGAGGTCTCTTATAGACCATGTTACTCACATCGACAGTCAGACACACAGTTGTTTGAGTGATTTCCTGCCCTGAAGAGGCTGCTGGGACAGAAACAACCTATGGTGTTTTTTTCGAGGGAGGCTCCTGTATATCGTACTCTGTGCAGTCAAAGCAGAGAAGAGGAGATGTGAGGATGGAAATAATCAACATCTTGACAATCTCAAATATTCTGGGTAATGTGAAATTAATGTGAAAGGACATTATTACTTCTGCCAAGCAGGTTATGTTTTCATATTTTTTCTCTTTGCACAATCTTTTCTGCTGCCTGATTCAATTTAAGTGGACTGTTGGGCCTTGGCAGAGGTATTCACATTACTGAGTATCATTCCAGTGTGTAAGAGTAAAGTCTCCAAACCCTCCATAGCAGAAGTCATCCAGCTTGTCATGACATTCTCTGTAAACCAATCCTTCTGGACATTGCACATCTGAAACATGAAGAATGAAACGTCAGGATCTGTCAGAGCAATCAGGTCCATAAAACAGAAAAGTGTGAAATACATCAAGTCAACAATTCATCTCCTGCTTTGACTGGCTTTGCTTTAAAGAGGATGATTAAATTTAAAAAAAGATAAATACCACAAGTTCCATTAGTCAGTTCTCTCCAGTTAATGCAGATACCGGCTTTCTTGCATTCCTCAGCAGCTTGCTCTAGTGAAGAGCAAGGACTGCTTTTGCTCCCGCATGAATCAAACTCACAGTTCTTCTTTTTAAGTTGCAGATTGACATATGTCCTGCAGTTCTGAAAGACTCTAAGGAAACAGATTAGACCAGATTTCAGTCAATAGATAAGAATATACGAGTCAAAATGTACCTTACAAGAAAATCAGCTACCTCCATTCAACCAATGAGATGTTACAACAGCTACACTGCTGATTAATTATTGGACCAACCGCAGGTTGGGTTAATCCAACACACCAGGATTGGTTGCTGGTTCAACACCATAAGACGTGTGAAATATTGTACAAAGAGTTGATTCATATTAACTCAAATGTTGGGTTCATTCAACCTCAGAAATAGGTTAATATAATTTAATTTAGTTATAGGTTTAACCTTAATCTTCAATTCAAAGTCACCCATTCAATCACACATCATTCATATATGGCACAACTGTCAGGGGCAGTCTGTGCTGCAGTGCCTAAGGACACGTATGCAGACTGGAGAAAGCATGGATTAAACCAACAACTCTTGAGGTAACTCATCTCCTGGTTCAAAGCTGCCCATTTCAGACTTCACCCTAGTGAACTGATAAATGACTTGTACTAATGTACTCATCTATACAAAATACACCCAAGGTTCAGTGAAAAACACAAGTTTTAAAACATGGTGGAAGCTTTTAATCATTTTTTTCTCAAAAAGCTTCTGAACTATGCAGAAGAGAACACTGCAGCTGGCTGTAGATCTGCTACACCAGCATTTGGGTCAAAAGCTACCCACCCCCCGATTCATGACCCAGAAAAATTGCCAAACATGCTTAATCCAGTATTTTTGCACAAGATGAGAAGCTATGAAGACTCATTGTTTGATATTATGTATCAGCATTAGTCACAAAGGTAGTTCTTGAGTAAAGAAAAAGCTTTGGGACTCACTTCCATACCATATATTTTCACCCAGAATTCTCTTATTAGCATTTCTGACATCAAGCTCCTGATAAGAAGTGTGTAGTAGTGTGTAGAGCTTACGGGTGGTCTAGCAGGTCACATGGTGGGCTCGGAGGGCCCCTGGTGGGGGGTACCGGAGGTGGCCCATCAAGACAGGTTACATCCCTCGGCTGAGAAACACATGCTGAGTTCAGAGGGTCTGCAAACACCCAGTCATAGGCCGTCTTATCACAGCAATTGTTGTCCTCGATCTGCCCTCCTCTGCGGATACACGATCCACCGCCACATACACCTAGAGAGGAGATGGAGAGTAGAGTCAACAAAGAAGATCCTTGATCTGCTAACTAAAACATTTAAATACACATTTAATAAACGCAGGTTTGTATTTACATCTTTTTTTTAGTAGTTTGATGTCTGAGAGGAGACAACTCAATTAAACCTTCATTAATTATAACACTGGATCGAAGGACTCTAAAAATATCAACACCATCTAAGCTTAACATGTTTTTGGTTCCCTGGCTCCTACTTAGAATAGTTGTATTACCCTTTTCCATTATAATTTTCAATATGGTACCTACCACATTGTCCCTGGGTGTTGTTGAGGAAATGTTCCATTGCTAGATTGACCACCAAGGTATAAGACGGACTGAGGGAGACATAAGAGCGAACCTCAGGGAGATAGATTGACACAGCGTACCCTGTGGTTTCAAACCTCAACCCCTGCTCCTCGTATGGTGGCTGTATGGTCACATTGTTCAGAGTGGCCTAAGGAAGATTAGATTGGTATCAAACCAACTGTATTTGAAACAAACATGTCCTATATCACAGAAAAGCCTTACATACATGCTTTATATTGTATCTACCTTTACTGCATTCATTTCTGGGACCTTACTAAGTGTAGCCACATTGTCCTGATATTTGAGGATGATGCCTTTAGCACAGGACCCATGGAGGCCTGGGACACAGTAGAAGTTGTCCACAGCTATGGACAGAAGATGTTGTGGTGACTGCTCCTCTACCAGGATGTAGGTGCATTCGTCAAGGAAATCAAAGGTTACACCTGCAAAGGAGATGTAGTGGGGGTCCCCATATAGCTCACAGCGACCTGGGGATATGGGAAATGATCAAATATGATTTTAGTAGATATTGGTCACAAACAAGACATAGAGGCTGAACCCGAGAGATCGAGATCGTCCCTCCATCAATCACTCTCCTGGTCATGAGCATGTTAGCATTTGGGTTAAAGCAGCCTTACAGGGGCACAAACTTAGCATAGACAGCCTATTTAACAGGACAAATGGCTTCTTTTGGATTGTTTTAAGGGAACTGAAAAGGAACAATATATATGTATAACGACATGTTACTGTAAACACAAATGAAAGCAAAAGACAAGGAAAGTCGTTGAGATACACTTACAGTCACATTTCCATGTTTCGCAGCATCCGTCGGAGACTTTTGTGACTTGACCTCTGGGGCAGATGGGAGATGTAGGCTCTGGACAAACCACCGGGGTCAACTCTATCTTGCCATTATGACAGGTGCTGTGGAAACAGTCCTCTGTCCACGTCTCACCACAAGCCCAGGTTTTGTTCCTTTTGAGGTCGGTACAGTCAATGCAGGCTGATGAAGTTGTAACAACAACTGCAGAGGACAGTGGACATAGACAGGAGATAAAACATAATTACTTCCAGAATAATTCCAAAAAAGACATGGTATGCACCTTGTGCTGTGCTGTGATATGCTGTTGATGGTGCACCTGTCTCAACTACATCAGTTGTTGATTCTGTACAGGGTGTGACAGATGTAGTCAGTTTTGGTGGCACTACCGTAAATGTATATGTCACTCCATTAGAACTTGACTCTGAGGAAGTGGGAGAAGATTGAGTGCTTGTAAACAAGGTTTCAGTGGAAGTTTCTCTCATGATAATTTGATTCTTACCTGAGGTTGTTGTCCATGCTTCAGTAGTAGTTGAGGCAGTGGTAGTTGGTGCAGGGGTGGTTGATGATGTTGTTGGCCATGTTTCAGTGGTAGTTGAGGCTGTTGTAGTTGGTGTGGGGGTAGTTATTGATGTTGTTGTAGATGTTTCAGTGGTAGTTGAGGATTTTGTAGTTGGTGCAGGGGTGGTTGATGATGTTGTTGTCAATGGTTCAGTGGTAGTTGAGGCAGTTGTAGTTGGTGCAGGGTCGGTTGATGACGTTGTTGTCAATGGTTCAGTGGTAGTTGAGGCTGTTATAGTTGGTGTGGGGGTAGTTATTGATGTTGTTGTAGATGTTTCAGTGGTAGTTGAGGATTTTGTAGTTGGTGCAGGGGTGGTTGATGATGTTGTTGTCAATGGTTCAGTGGTAGTTGAGGCTGTTGTAGTTGGTGTAGGGGTGGTTGATGATGTTGTTGGCCATGTTTCAGTGGTAGCTGAGGCTGTTGTAGTTGGTGCGGGGGTAGTTATTGATGTTGTTGTAGATGTTTCAGTGGTAGTTGAGGATTTTGTAGTTGGTGCATGGGTGGTTGATGATGTTGTTGTCAATGATTCAGTGGTAGTTGAGGCAGTTGTAGTTGGTGTAGGGGTGGTTGCTGATGTTGTTGTAGATGTTTCAGTGGTAGTTGAGGCTGTTGTAGTTGGTGTGGGGGTAGTTATTGATGTTGTTGTCAATGGTTCAGTGGTAGTTGAGGACTTTGTAGTTGGTGCAGGGGTGGTTGATGATGTTGTTGGCCATGTTTCAGTGGTAGCTGAGGCTGTTGTAGTTGGTGTGGGGGTAGTTGATGATGTTGTTGTCAATGGTTCAGTGGTAGTTGAGGATTTTGTAGTTGGTGCAGGGGTGGTTGATGATGTTGTTGTCAATGGTTCAGTGGTAGTTGAGGCAGTTGTAGTTGAAGTAGGGGTGGTTGATGATGTTGGCCATGTTTCAGTGGTAGTTGAGGCTGTTGTAGTTGGTGTGGGGGTAGTTATTGATGTTGTTGTAGATGTATCAGTGGTAGTTGAGGATTTTGTAGTTGGTGTAGGGGTGGTTGATGATGTTGTCAATGATTCAGTGGTAGTTGAGGCAGTTGTAGTTGGTGTAGGGGTGGTTGATGATGTTGTTGTCCATGTTTCAGTGGTAGCTGAGGCTATTGTAGTTGGTGTGGGGGTAGTAATTGATGTTGTTGTAGATGTATCAGTGGTAGTTGAGGATTTTGTAGTTGGTGCAGGGTCGGTTGATGACGTTGTTGTCAATGGTTCAGTGGTAGTTGAGGATTTTGTAGTTGGTGCAGGGGTGGTTGATGATGTTGTTGTCAATGGTTCAGTGGTAGTTGAGGCAGTTGTAGTTGGTGTAGGGGTGGTTGATGATGTTGTTATCCATGCTTCAGTGGTAGTTGAGGCAGTTGTAGTTGGTGTAGGGGTGGTTGATGATGTTGTTGTCAATGGTTCAGTGGTAGTTGAGGCTGTTGTAGTTGGTGTAGGGGTGGTTGATGTTGTATTTGTACACGCTTCAGTGGTAGTTGAGGCTGTTGTAGTTGGTGTAGGGGTGGTTGATGACGTTGTTGTCCATGCTTCAGTGGTAGTTGAGGCAGTTATAGTTGGTGTAGGGGTGGTTGATGATGTTGTCCATGTTTCAGTGGTAGTTGAGGCTGTTGTAGTTGGTGTAGGGGTGGTTGATGACGTTGTTGTAGATGTTTCAGTGGTAGTTGAGGCTGTTGTAGTTGGTGTAGGGGTGGTTGATGACGTTGTTGTCAATAGTTCAGTGGTAGTTGAGGAGGTTGTAGTTGGTGTAGGGATTGTTGAGGATGTTGGTGTCCATGTTTTCGTGGTAGTTGAGGATGTTGTAGTTGGTGTAGGGATAGTGGATAAAGTTGTTGTCAATGTTTCTGAGGTAGTGGAGACATTGGTAATGGCTGTCGTGGGTGTTGAGGTGGCTGTAGTTAGTGTAGGGGTTGTTGATGACGTAGGTGTCCATGTTTCCCTTGTGGTTGAAGAAGTTGTAGTTGGAATGCTTGAGGTAGAGGTGGTGGGTGATATTGTTGTGGGCAAAGGAGCTGTTGGGGCAGAGGTGGTAGTAAGGTGTGGTGTTTTTAACGAAGGCTCTGTAAAATCTGTAATCTAAAACCGCAGAACATCTTTTTTTCAAATTATTTACACATTTGTTAATTGACACATCGAATAGTAAATATGATTCACACTTACGACAGGTAATTGTTCCATTTTCACAAGGGCTGACAAGAAGAATAAAGAAGTAAGGAGTATGTTAATTTAACATCTTAATTAATGTTAAGAGTAAAATTTCTCTTAATATTTACACTAAATTACAGTGTTAATATATAGAAATACTATTAATCTTACCACTTAATAGACTCTAGCATCACCACTGCCCCAGGCTGAATGATAGTGTCGTTGAAAAAGCATGTGCAGTTCCTCAATTTGGTGCATTCCCCAGTATTTTCATCATAGAACTGTGCATCTTTTGGACATCTGGGGTAGCAGCCTTTCACAAAGAGAAACCCAATGTTTATTTTTATGTTGATGTTTGTGTTTATTAACATTAAACCATATTTCAATTGACAGATTCTGCAGAGCACAAATCAAGTTTAGCTGTTATATTTGAATACAACCCAGAAAGCCTAATTACCTTCCAGTTTGTCGGTGAAATAGTGGCCTTTGCCGCAGGTGAGCACCTCACCACAGGCTTCATAGTGCCAGCTACACTGGCCCTGCTCGTTGTAGTAGTCACAGTAGACCGCTATGAGTGAAGGCATTACAAGTGAGATTATTATAGACTGACTCATAGTACAATGAAAAGAACCACATTTTTCTACATATCGATTTCTGGCTGCAAAGGTTGATTCTCTGATATGTTTCCTCGCAGTTCTTTGTGTGTGAAGTGTGTCAAATTAAAAAAAAAGTACCCTAAACAAAACATCATGTGTCTTTGGTTTTCCTTACATAGCTCACTAAAAAGCAGGCTTTGTTAAAATGTCTCCTGGTATTTACAATTGGCCACATTACTGTTAATTCTTTTAAGTAAAACTTTTGTGTTGTAGGAAAAAGGGTCTTAACCTACGGCACAAATCAGGTGTCCTCCATTTGACACACACGTCCTGCTCGCTGCAGGCCTCTGCGTATGCTGCCACAGCTGTGCAGAAGCCCAGAAACTTCCCCTCAAACTCACAGGAGCAGGACTCCTGCACACAGGCGTGGTAGTAGGGCTCTGGGTCCACCTGGGGAGGGTAGATTTTCCAGCAGAATGGGGCTTAAGGTGACATGTTTAGGTGCTCAGAAATCTATCCATGTCCATAAAATAGCTACAGGGGACAATTATTTCAATATTATAGTGTTGACTGTTAACTCGTATCTGTTATTGGCTCATTAACAGTCTGACTATACCCTCATTCCCTGGTCACTACTGCACAGACTTGGATCTTGAATGTGAGATGATCGTGAATGTTAGTGCCATGCTAAATATATAAATATACACACTTTTAGATGGCAGTCTTTGAAGGTGTCTGCTGTAATGATCATACAGCGCCGCTGAGCCCAAGCTGAGCAGTAGGAGTTGCGTTCACATGGGAATATCTCAGTGGTAACATCAGAACAAGGAGGTGAGGTGGCCTTCCAGTTGTTGCCAAAGGCCATCGGACTAGACACCACTAAAAAGAGATTTTTATAATTATGATGTTATTTTGACTATGATGACAAAAGTATTTCTGCACCATGAAAGACAGAGACCATTAATTTACCTGCTGAGCCACTTATCTGTAGGTCATTCATCTCACTGGAGTCAAAATTCCCACAGAGGCCACACACTCGGTTCTATATGAGAGATAAGGAAAATTTCAATTTAAAAACTTTCAAAATGGACAGTACATAATTATAGTAAATGTGCAGTGAGGAGGTGTGTTAGACACGAGAAAAAGTACGTTCTAAATCCAAATTAACCTCCTAATCACTCACTCTCCAGTATGGATGCAGCTCTACGGTGATCCTGGTGTGTTTGTCCCAGATGAGTGTTATGCCTCTGCTCGGCACAGATATAACGATGTAGAGTCCCACAGTGTGAGTGGTGTAAAATGAATCTTCTTGCAGAGTCCAGCCTTTTTGGAGACGTCTGGTCACCCTCATATCGCTCAGTGTCAGGGTGACTGTGCCCTGAATGGTATAAGAAATGAAAGAAGTCATGGAACAAGATTATTCAAACATTTTGATGAACCAATTTATTGTCCGAAAGATGAGTTGATGAAAAGGACGAAACAATAGAATAAGTAGATGATAAATGAATAGAACACAGTCAGCAGATTGAGTGAAGAGAAATTGGAATCATAGAACAAATCATCAACCTGCAGATCCAGGACGATGGAGCGAGAGCAGGTCAGTGCTTCATCACAGCAGGGTACACTTTCCACTCTGACAGAGAAGGAACCGTTTTGGTTTCCGCAGTAATCCTGAAATAAAAAGAGCAGATTATGAAAAATAGTTCTGAAATACAAGGAGAAAAAGAAATATTACAAACTATTGCCTGTATGTAAAAAATGCCACATTTTAAACACAAAATCATGCTATTGAGTAAAGTACCCTGCAACATGAGGGCAATTTACATTGATTGTGTTATTGATTTAGGATTTCTTTAAATGTTTACTTGTGAAAACAAAGTAGATGTAAATATTAAATATATATGAACAAATAATAAATATTTGTGAATTATTCCTCATTTGAGAATTATGCTAAACAATACACACATGTCATATCACCAGTTTGGTCTCACCTCAACCAGTGTGTACTGGCAGTGTCCATTAAAGCGGTACCATTTAGAGTCAAATGTCTGGTAATGCCCATTTCCATACACTTGACACTTCCTAGTACATGGCTCGTCTTTGCAGTGCCACTGACCTTGACCACAAACACTGTGAGACAGAGGTTACTGTTAATAGTATATACAGTAGGAAAGTAAAAGGGTACAGCAGTAAAGGAGCATGCATGCAGATGTTACCATGTTTTACAGTTGGTTTTGACATGCTGTCCTGCACTGAACATTTTGCCACTGTACACACAGGTGCAGTTGTCCAGAGAAACACAGTTTCCATGGTGATCCTCATACTGGTCATGTGGACAGTGACAGCCACTCTCACAGGTCAAACTGGAACCCTGGAAATCACAGAGAGAGAAAACGTTAAAGCTCAACTTTAGATTTCACAATTAGATACATATATATAAGTTAAAGGTTCAAAGACAAAAAAGTATAAAAAAAGAAATATGCTCCATAATAAAATAATAAATGGGGTGCATTATATAGCTAGTTAGGTAAATACTACTTCCAAATGAAGAATGAATAATACAAATACATGAATAGATAATCTATTGACTCACCAGTGGTTTGCTGAGACTGTCACAGGTTTTCTGAGCTGTGTTCACTAGGTACTCTGAGCAGTGAACACAAACCTTACCATTTCTGCAACCTGACAAAAAAAAAATGAAAACATATTAGTGTCATACGTCTTATTCAGACATTTTACTAAGTGACAAAATGTTGTGAAAATGTCAAAATTGTATAAATAACACAAATCAATGTAGATTATTTTTAAACTGAAATTGGTAGAGGTTAGTTAGTTGCATATTCATGTTTAGAAAATATGGTTTTAAAATATATAAAATAGTTTATTTACCACAATCCTTCGAACAGTGCAGTTCTCCATTCTCACAGAGGCTTAAGAAGACAGGATATTGAATTTGAGATGAGAAGCAATAGCTTTTGCTGACTAATATCTACACTTTAGATTAAGTTGGGCTGTCAGTCACAAAACGAAGATGTTAACATCAAATGTATTGGAGAAGTTAAAATGGCTGCAATCCCTTCCATTTTCAACTTACCACTGTCTTCCGTCAATAACAACAGGTCCCGGCGGCGTTGTACCGCCATAGTGGTGACAGACACACTCTCCCTTCGGGGTGCATACTTGTCCTTGGTTCAGGTGAGTTCCTTCAGGACAACCACAGCCCTCCAGAGGAGCATCATCCAACCAACACCGAGGGTCAGGGCCAGACAGTAAACGGCATGTGTGGTTGCAGGCCCGCACGTCGTAGGAGAACTCTTGGTTTCTTTGACAATTCAGAGCTGGGACATAACACTTTGATCAACATTAAACATACAACTACACTTTGTTATTATTGAAGTGATTAAAGTGATTTGCTACTTCATATTTGCTGCGTGGTGTCTCTGCTGCCAAAATAAAAACAATGATAAATAGTTGGAAGCAGCGATGATCTAATTTCAGCTTTAGATAATTATGACTTGGATAGTTGGATCATAAGTCACGTGGTGGCAGTTGACAGATTGTATATTCATTATTGCTGAACTCACTGCAGTTGGTCGCTTTCCTCCAGTCGCCAACTGCAACACCCAGACTGGCGCAGGCTTTGGCGTAGCTGCCCAGAGCAACACATAAGCACTGCTGCAGATTGTTGCCACAGTTACAGGTTCTTTGGATGCAAGCCTGAAAGTAATAATCAATTTCATGTAAACATGAATCAACCAGTGCTGAAATTTAATTGAGAACTTTGATTTGGTTGATATGAAAAAGTCTTACGGTGTGGAAATTATCAGTTGGGATATGAATGTGGCACGTAGCAAATATCCCAGTTGCTTCATTCAAAACAGAACACCCTTCATCTGCAAATATTTCTGTAAAATACATATAAATAAAAATGGAATATATATTTTTTTAAACAACATCTTGTCATTCATTTGTCCAGAACTGATGTTTCATTTGGACTGTATCAATGACTGGTACCACTGTCTGTGCTGCTGCAGATGGGGGGTATGTTCACTACACAAATGCCAGCACTCCAGGACAGAGCGAAAGCTTGAGGTGAGTTCTCGATGATGCCGCTGCTGGTGGTGAAGTCATCGGTGGTGTCATTGTTGCTGTTGCCACAAAGACCTGAAAGAAAGATTGACTCTAATAAAAAAAATCCAACTTCATCATATAACAGA
Source organism: Limanda limanda (assembly GCF_963576545.1). Classification (NCBI taxonomy): domain Eukaryota; kingdom Metazoa; phylum Chordata; class Actinopteri; order Pleuronectiformes; family Pleuronectidae; genus Limanda; species Limanda limanda. The sequence continues at coordinate 10,499,443 of NC_083636.1, forward strand.
GCATACAGAAATATTTCTTTTAATGTTTTAGTATTGACTGCTCAACAAAAACTCAACGTGAAAAATGATCCCTTGTTTGACCTTGTGCATTAGGAGAAGTTGATGTGCTGACCTGATATAACATCAGTGTGGTTTTGGGGTAGGGTGATGTAGAGCTGAATTTCAGGAGACATCTGGACTTGGATGTTCATACCAAAGGATGTCTGGACTTGGATGTACATGGAGGACTGCCAGAAAACCAGGGCGTGATCTGACATGTGAAAGAAATCAGTAAGCGACAGAGGTACATGAGTAAATAAATCATTACAAATCCATTACATTGGAATATGCTTAATGCAGATGTTTAGTTGTTTTAGTTTGCTTTTTACCAGACTGATGAAGTTCAGTTATCTCCTTCTCTCCCAGTTTAACACTGTTGTATGAGAATGTATACATGTCCTAAAAAACAACCATATAATATTTTCATTCAATCATGAAACTCTTTCTTGACATTTGATTGCATAGATCAGATGGTTTTGAAGTCACTACTCTGTACCTGAAAAAGCTGCAGGACAGCTGTTTGGAGGGATACCCTTTGTGTCGAAAACTGAACAATTATTTTCCAGTTGTGACCCTGAAAAAATAGAAGTCAGATAGAATAGTCAGTATCAGAGAAAGATAACATAATTAAATTGAAATAAAGCTTGACATATGTTCAATCAATCAATTTTCTTTGATCCGTTCATTCACTCTCTCCGGCTTTTAATAATCAGCTGACTGCAGCGGTTTTTGGCAAAGTTCTTATACTATGCACAGCCTCAACCCCTTTCAACCATGATGACTTCACGAGGGGTCTAAACAACAAATTGACCTCTTCATATCACATCACTCTCCTTAATTTTCAATTGTTGGTGTAGGAGTGAACATTTACCTGTGATACCACATATGTGCATTTACCAGGGACGACATATTGTTTTCCATCGAATGTTGTCACAAACTGTCCTTCCATGAGACATCTGGCTGGGCAGGAGTTTTCAGAGCAATGCCACTTCCCACCCTCACACACACTAAGAAAAGATACGACAATTCAATTTTAAGGAAAAACTTCAAATAGAAATTTGCAGGTAATCAGTATAAAGAAAGTTTTTTCCGACTCCTCACCACGACTGACACTTGGTGCTACGTATGTGTCCGGTGCTGTAGCTTCTCCCAGCGAACACACAGGGGCAGTCGGACTCTTTCACACAGTGGATGCCCTCTGCTTGGTCATTAACCACCGTACCTACACAGAATGTACAGTATAAACTCAACATGCAGCTTATAAAAAACTGTCTTCTAAATCACACAGTCAGATGTTGCTCACCCTCTGGGCACACACAGGAGCTTGTGAGGTCCTGGTTGGAGAATCTGGGGTTGGGGTTAGAGCAGCTGGGGACAAAGGCAGGGCCCTGTTCCACAAAAACTAGGTCACCTGGACAACTCGGTTGAGCTGCAGTCACACAAAGAAACACAAGAAAATGTCGATTCAAATGTATTAAATTGTTGATTAACAATATTAAGTGCTAGTCAAAGATCACCTACCACAGCCGGTTACTCTTCTCCATTTGTTCCAGATGTAGCTGTTATTTCCACACTCCTGGACAACTTCTTTGAAGAAAGCACAGCTGATGTCTTTGCTGCTTTCAAAGCTGTAAATGTTCTCTTCACAGAGTTCGATATATTGAGGAATCCCGACTTGCAGGCAATCCAAGGTGTGGGAAAAGAACTCTCTGCACGGCTGCAAAAATCACAAGAGAGACAATCTGAACATCGATGGACCAGAAGCATACTGCAAAGTGTGAGCATGGCTGTTCAATCTGAGATATGTTTTCTTCCATTATATGTAAGAAAATGTGACATCTGTGTATTAGTACTTTAAAATGTATATGGTATCCTGTCAAGGTCATGCAACACTATGCAACTTTTTTGCTTAATATTGCAGCTTTGCACTTAGTTTGATGGTGACTTGGAATAAAGGGAATGGTGCCACTTTCTCTATGTAACGTTGGTGAGAGGGTGCAATCTCCTGTGAGAAGTGTGTAAGTCATGCTGAACTGCACGTCAGTTGCAAAGACTTTGATACCATTAAGAACTGTTGTAAAAAACGCCAACAGTGCTCAAAACAAAATATACTTGTAATATAGAAATCACAATATACAAAATATAATTTAACTGTACAAAACTTAAACTACAAACCTGCATAATATAAGAAATTATAAAACCAACATGATTATTTAACTATACACACAAACTCTGCATAATGGGTCTTACAAATATCTACTATATTCAGTGAAGAAACTTAAAATATAAATAATTGTAAACTGAGTTTGGTGTATTTGTTATAGCCGCAGATCTTCTGATACAGGAAGCTGGGGATCATGGGAAATATCCCCAACTCGGTTGTGTTTCAGTTCAGTGAGTAGGATTACATATTCAGTGCAAAAGATTGATAGGCTTGGCTTTGTTTTAGTTTCTATAGAGACTGAAACCCACTTAATTGCTTGATCACAGAGCCCAACATAATGAATCCCCATGTAAGGCTGCAGAGGGAGCTGTTGCTTAGTAAAAGTTACATGGTGTTTTTCTAGCGTCAGTTATTGTCTGTCTGTCTTACTGTGAGACTGTATGTGTCTGTCTGTCTGTCTGTCTGTCTGTCTGTCTGTCTGTCTGTCTGTCTGTCTGTCTGTCTGTCTGTCTGTCTGTCTGTCTGTCTGTCTGTCTGTCTGTCTGTCTGTCTGTCTGTCTGTCTGTCTGTCTGTCTGTCTGTCTGTCTGTCTGTATCTCTATCAGTGTCAGTGATTTTTTTCAGTGTTCAGTGAAAACCTCATCACCACGTCCTGTTAATACATGTGTTTTTAAAGTGATACACTTCCCTAAAAATAAAACTTACCATGTTCACAGCAGAGACAGGATCTCGGGTTTGACATGTGTCCTCAGTGAGCACGCTCGCCGCAATCAACTGCTGCTTGTTGCCTAATTTCATGAACAGTGCATTTATAAGGCAAGTTGTAACAAAAGATGTATATTACAAATTTTAATCATTCAAATTTAGCAGATTGCTTAAAGTGAAATTTTAAGAACCTTTTAGCTGCACTTCTTATTAACATCTAACATCCCCATAATACTCAACAAAGGCAAAATACATGACATTTGCTTAAGTTTAATTTAATGGATCCACTGCTGCATGCAACTAGTAGTACTAATAGTACATCTACTACTAATTTAGCGGCCATACTTGGAACATTCAGTTTCCCACACAATCCGGTCATGTCAATGTTCAGCTCCTTCTCCAGCTCCAGCTCCACCTTGACAGCAAGTCAACAGAAAAGCAGAAGGGGTAAGGTTGATGGCCTGCGGTTTTAAATTGGATGATACACCCAGAAATATACAGTATGGAGAGTCCTCTTACCCTCACAAAGTCGATTCCTCCAGATACATTGTGCCAGGTGACGGACAAAGGAAGCAGTGAGCTCCTTAGTTTAATGTAGGTACCATACTGAAAAATATGCTGGTAGGTGTGGTCGTATGGAAGGGCAATACTGTTAACAAATAAACATAAAGAGGTCTCAGTGCAGAAACTGTGTAATTCACAAAAGATTCATTAAAAAATAATAAATGATTACACTGGTAACTCTCCCAAAAATGTCACCTTGCAAACATTGATGACCTCCAGTAAAAACCCCATAGTATGTTGTAAATGAATCATGCACATTGTCAAAGCTAATAATGAACTAATAATGATGCCATTAAGGAAATATAAATATGCCAAACCTAACTTGTGTCACTGATTATGATAGCCATTAGAGTGAATGATCTGAAATGCAACAATTCATGACTGCTGTCTCACCCTCTTACTGTGATTGTTTTGGCAGAATAACATGATTTAGCGAGGTTATAATCTTTTATCTGAAGGAAATTCAGACTCTGAGGATGAGTGATAAGATTTAATAATCAGTAATTAAGGTTCTCATGGTGAGTTAGGATTTGGGTCCAAACCTTTTCTTCTCCACCTCGATGCTTCCACCCTGAACGATCGTCCTGACTTTATTGACGGTGATCTCGAGTTGGGTCAGCAGCCCGCTGTTGCCTCGCCGTGTGGTGATGTCATATTCAACCCGGTTGTGTGTGAAGCGGGTGAGGGTGAACGGGCAGTTTGATCGCACATGGAAACCTGAACCGTTGAAAGGCTGCATAACCCCGCTGCCCAAAGTCTTGCAAACGTCTGACCAAAGAAAAAAACTACAATTAGGAATACTTTATTCAATAAATTGTTTTGTTATCAGAATTTAAAATCAATAACATTAATGAGTAATTATAATTTCTAAATATTAATTAAACTGATCATAATCCATCACTGATTTACTTATACTCACATCTCAGAGTTTCTGCTGTTGATAGTGTTGAGACTGACTGAGATTCACCTGTCCCTAAAACTACAAAAGAAATATAACATACATTTTCATAAATTATACATTCATTTTTATTTGGTTTGCTCAAATGGATGAAAAAGTAATTCATAATCCAGATATAACTATTTTAAGACATTCAGCTTCATAATGAAAACATTATTAATAATCACATTCTTCAGGAATATCAAGAAGCCTATTGCCATATAGACACACAGTATTTGATCAAATTGACATGTAATACCTATCAATGGTGGAGAGGTAATACTAGTAAAACTGCAAATATTTAATATATTTAATATATAATGTAATAAAATGTCACGAAAGTTACCTCACCATTATAAGCAAATAAAAATGTATGAGGTTCTATACCCACACGTCTAAAATATTGATTTGCTGATTTATATTTACTGATTAATTGTAAGGAGCATTTTATTGTTGTAGTTCAGTTGCAGCGGAGTCAATATAAACTGATTTATCCTGTTTCATAAAAAGTTGAGTGGATTTAATCAACACGCTAATATTCTATAAGCTCATGAATTTTTTACGGGGCTAGATTTAAATTTGTGCATTAACTAGCAGCTGATTATAGTAAAACAAACAAGAATAGTAGAGTAAAAATAAGAAGATTATTTAAAGGGCTAGTTCTTAAAAGTCTGCCAAATTTGATTAAAGGCTCCAATTCAACATGTGGTTACAACTAGAAAATGTATAAATGAAAAGGTGAAGAGAAGAACAATGGAAACAACAGTAAAAAGGCCCAAATAATTTTTTATAGAATATGACAAATTTGAACATATTGTATCTTGACCTTTTTCTAAATCTAATTTTTGGTCAACTTTCTTGTGATATAATAGATTAATAAATCCATAAGAGTTTATCCTTATTCAGATAATTAAATTTAAGATTGTTTGGTACCTGAGACCAGTGAAAAGCAGAAAGCCAGCGTCCATCTGTGTGGGGTCATGTTGCCTGATGTTCCCTTGCTGCAGGAGAGCAGGTTAAACCAGGAGGAACTGCACAAACACACTACAGGGGCTTATATATGCAGTGTCCATACACACACAATGCCTAAATCATCACCTCTTGCACACACATGCACACACACACACACACACACACACACGCACACACGCACACACACACACACACACACACACACACACACACACACACACACACACACACACACACACACACACACACACACACACACACACACACACATGCACATCTTTCAATGAAAAGACCAGGAAACAAAAATCAGGGGGGGCGGGTTGCATTAAACATTAATCTAGACGTTAATTAAGCAGTGACATGGAAATTATCCTACATTGTTGGAAAAACAAACCTACTTTTATCCTGCTTTAATGTTGTATTTACAGTTAAACTATTGTATGGTAACAACAGTCCCTGTGATATATATTCTGGTTGAAATGTGAGTGTGTTCATGTTTAAGCAAGAAACCCACACACAAATGGATACAACAAAAAAAAACAAAAGTTTGAAAAAAAGTTTGAAACTTCATGTTTACTTGCACAAAAATCATCAGAAGTTAAAACATCTTGTAAAAACTGTGGGTTTGTAAAGTGTTTTGCTCATATTTAATTTTTTACCATAAAACACTAAGTAAAAGTAAGAGAATCAACTAAAAGAAAGTCAATATTCCAAAGTCATCAACCTCGCCCTTAATGGGTAAAATATTAAGTATTGTATTATGAAGTGAGAGGGATGCTGACTTTTGGTAAACAAACGGTGACCCAGACAATGTCTTGCATGTTGGGAAAGGACAAAGGACAAATGACAAAGTGAGGCTCGGTAAATGATCAGGGTGCATGAACCAGGATATAGGTTAGTTATTTCTGAGTTTGAGAGCTGAAAGAAAAAGCCACACGATATCTAAGACAGATGTATTCCGATACGCACCAGGGTTAGTTACAACAAAGACAAGCCCTGGATCCTAGCAAAACTCAAAAGGCTTAGTTTAGAGAAAGAGGTTTGGACTGATTAAACTGATTAAACTGATAATAAGACTGGTTCAGAAGCTGGAACCACAGTTTGCAGCCAACGACTCCTCGTCAGTCTGGAAAGGCCTTCCGGTGATCACCGGCTGCAAAACCAAATCCCCCCACTCCGTGGAAGACCTCAAACTAGCAAACTACCTAAATTACTTTTACTACAGATTCGACAATTAATGGACCAGGTCTAAAGGCCGGTGCATGCTTCTGCGTTTTCACGGGCCTGCAAGCACAAGACCCCTTGCAGGCCCCTTACCTGCTTACGTATCCCTTCTTACGTGCTTACGTGCTTACGTGCGTTGCCCAATTTTTCTAACTAAACGGCAAAGCTCCGCAAGCCACCTGCAGGCGGATCACTGACTTCCTGACTGACAGGAAACAGCGCGTGAGGCTGGGCAAGCTTGTCTCTTAGTCCTGGTCCATCATCACTAGAGCCCCACATGGTTGTGTGCTCTCCCCTCTTCTCTTCTCCCTCTACACCCACAACTGCACATCCAGCCACCCCTCTGTCAAACTCCTGAAGTTTGCTGACGACACAACCCTTATTGGATTAATCTCCAATGGGGACGAGGCCGCCTACAGAGAGGAAGTTGACAGCCTGGCTTCCTGGTGCAGCCAGAACCACCTGGAGCTGAACGCTTTAAAAACTGTAGAGATGGTAGCAGACTTCAGAAGAAGCCCAGCCCAAACCGCCCCCCTCACCCTGTGCGACTCCCCAGTTAAAACAGTGGAGTCTTTCAGATTCCTGGGGACGATCATTGCACAGGACCTGAGGTGGACGGAGAACATCACCTCCACCATCAAGAAGATCTATACAGCCATCATTGAGTCCATCCTCACCGCATCAATTACCGTCTGGTTTGCTGCCTCTTCTACCAAGGACAAGGGCAGACTGCAGCGGATCATACGGTCAGCTGAGAAGGTTCTCGGCTGCGACCTGCCGGCTCTCCTAGACCTGTTCCTCTCCAGGACCAGTAAGAGAGCAGGCAAGATCATTGCTGATCCTTCCCATCCCGGTCACCACCTTTTTCAGAGACTTCCATCCGGAAAAAGGTTCCGGGCTATCACCTAAAACCTCAAGCCACCTGAACAGTTTTTTCCCATGGCAGTGGGGCTCACAAACAAGCTCCCTGCATCACACTGACTCTGCAGCCCCCCTCGCACATAATTTATCTCCATAACTTATTGTTTTGTTTGTATGTACAGTGCGCCAACCACACCATGGCAATTTCCAATATATGTGGCAATAAAAATAATTCTGATTCTGATTCTGATGGATGCGTTCTGCAGCTATTCAGATTTCTTTTCAGGCAAATATATTTAGAGTAGGAAACTGGGTCAAATGATATTAGCTAAAAATCTCTGAGGTTGTAGAGGGGGTCTACATTAAACCAGAGATCTTTTACCAGAATTCCCCTCCTGTCACTCAAGACAAGTATTAATTCTCAGTGTGTGTTTATAGAACCAAAGAGTAAATTCACTGCATAAAACGTAACAAAAAGCAAATAATAATAAACTATGACTTGACATGTTGAGCTATCTTGTATGTGGTATCTTGCGAATTCAGAAAAACTAAATTTGATTTATTTTTCTCACAAAAACCTTTCTCATAATTATGTGATTCAGAAAAAACAAAGCGATTTAAGACTTTCACTCACTATTCACTCACCTTTCAGACGCTGCTAACTTGCTAGCTTCCTTCCTTCCTCCGCTTGTTGCTAACTGCCTCCTGTTTGCTGCAGGTCAGTGGGTTTCTCAGAGGTTTGTCTTCATGGCTACATTGATGGTTGTTTTCCTCGCTATTGAAGAAGAAGAGCTCCAAAGCAAGCTAACACGCACACACAGCCCTGACAATACATTGCCTTAAAACCCAAGCTAGTTAGTGTCAAATACCAAGCAAACAGTTATCTACTCCTTTTTGCTCTGACTTGGTCTCTGCAAATTTGTTTTTAAAGGTTATTTGGATAAATTGTATAAAAAATTGCTGTTTAGCTTTGTCCACCAGCTCTGTGTTGCTAACATTGCTGCTTGTTAAAAGTGCAACTTGCTAAAAATGCTAGCTGGCATTTGCTAGCATTTGGAAGGCTCATTAAAGATTACTGTACTTTACGATCATATCAAAAGTGTTCTGCGACCGAAACAGTAACCTGAAAAAGTCTAACATAGCCTAGCATAAAATAGCATAGCATAATTAGGGCTCCTTTCCATGTATAAAGGACCCTGCTGAATGGTATTATAGTTAAACTTGTGTTGCTCTCGTCAAAATAGCTGCTGTGATTTTGCACGTCTGGTTGGAAATCAATAAACAAATAAAATTCTGCTTCCTCAATTATTACAAAGGGGATTTTTATCCTCCCTAGCCTACTTATAATTTTTTACTGGAGCTAAACTTCCCTGACACTGATTCAAGTATTTCCTTATGGCGCTGCACATGTTCATGGTGGTGGTTTGTTTGATTAAGGTTTATAAAGGTTGAGGTTAAGCCCGATTATGAAGTCTGGGTTAAGGGAGGAAATTATTAAGTTCTAGTGTAAAAGTAAAAAGTAAAAAAACTGTAAAATAGCCCTTGTGCTGAAACAACACTTCAGATTATGGAAAGGGAGGACAACAGAAACACTTGTTTAGAGGGTGTACAGAACTCTCCACGCTGTGCCTCTGTGAGTTACATAGGACGGCATTATCTGAATATCTTATCATATCAAAGCTGTGTGTTTTTAGGGCCTTTAGTACGAAGCATGTTCAACATACCTACGACATATTTAGATTATCTGGATTTCCTTCACAACATTGTCCTTCCTGGATAACCTTTACTACGAAGCTCATTATCAGCTGTCTCCATTTTCAGCTGTCTCAATTTTCAGCTGTCTCCACTTTCTCTACTTTCAAATTGACAGATGTGACCTTACTTGTTCAAACTTTTTAAACTGTCAGAGACTACCAGTGGGGGGAGCTCTCTAGTCTTTAAATAATGGTCAGTAACAGATGTTTCCTGGGTGGATGTATAAAGTATAGGAGAGCAGCATCTGTGCGTGCTTCCCCTTACACATTTAGTTAGATCAGTGTACAGTTTATTTGTTATCCATTTGAGACAAAAATGTGATCATCAACAAATCTCAGAGCAGGAAGGTTTATGAGGTTATGTGAAATCAAGTGATGCAGCTGATGTGGAAATAGTTTTCTTCAACCTCTGAGGATTTTCAGTGTTTAGAAAAATCTATGGGATTCTGCATGAACATTTTTAGTATTCCTTGTGTATGACTGAAGTGGAAACTGTTGTCTGATATGGTTGTATGATGGAACAATTTAAGCCTACAATTGTTACCACATACCACATAGATCAACATCAATTCCCTTGGTCCCTGCAATCAGTGCCCCCAAAACTGGAGTCACAAGGTTAATTTGCCAACATCATAGGTTTTCCCCATAAAACCTTGTGCACCACTGTGTGTGTAAAAACCCTCCTCCACTATTTCCCTCCTTCTCTAATGGCCTCAACAATGGGCCATTATCAGGCCAATCCTCATTCTCCACATTGTGTGACACCACTGTCCACATATTGATCCACTCTGTACATGAATGCACATGAGTGCATTTACAACCATGACATTTCTCTGGGCTGCAACCGTACAGAACATTCACAGAGATTACTTTTTGTCTTTAAGTGTGATCAATAATGGAGGAGGTAGGCAGTGATAATGGTTCAATGTGTGAAGAGAGTTCTGGAGAGATGAGAGATGAAGGTTGTTACTGATCGGTTTTGTGCTTTAACAGTCCGTAGCTAAGGAGAGTGAGGCGTTTTTACAACATTTTTCAAGGCTCCCTACATTGCATATAGTTCAAGGTTCTCATGTTATAGTAAATGGAGTATTCTGAGTTGTGTGGTGTTGGTTGGACAAAACATACAATTTGAAAACAGTGGGTTTGGGGAAATTATGATTCTTCACCATTGTATATTACGTTTTATTGACGATAGTAAAAATTGTAAAAAATAAACACACAGCAGTTTAATACAAATAACCATTAGTTGCAGTGCAAATAAAAATGACTCAGTAAACTGTTTCATCTACTATGTGCTTTTTGGCTCTATGTTCACAAACCAAAACTAATATTAGCAGTTTGAATATGTCTGCTTCGCCTTTTAGAAAATCACAATAGGCATTTTTTCATTATTTTCTGACATTTTATAGTCCAAACAATCAATCGATCAATCAATAAAGTCATCTAAGGGAAGCCAGTAAAGTATTTATGTCTCATAGTGAACCTCCCAGCAGTGATCATAAAGGTGATCATGAGGGAAGGAGTCGTTTAATGCAATAATGCCACTTAAGTAAATGTGAATCAGTTGCTCAAGTAACTGCAAATCTTTTCGATGTGAGATTACTGCATTATCTTTATGAATGCATAAAATGGAGGAGACCAGTCGAGTGTGACTCCATCCCCTTTATGCACGGTCGACTTTAATGTTTCAGGGGAGAGAAATCCTTCTCCAGCTCATCTGTTGTTGTAGATTTGCAAGTTAAACCTACCAGAATTAATTTTTGCGGGCCTATGTTTAACAGCTGAAATCTTCAATACAAACCTGGAGCCAAATCTATAATTTCCTCATTTAAAATCACTGATCTATAATATGCATGTCTGGTTCTTTTCTGATCATCAGTTATTATGTTAAGAAAAGTGTGTGATGATTTTTACTCCTTTAGCAGAGAAACGTTGACCTGAAATACTTTAATAAATCCTGCAGAGGGCAGATGATTTCCTATTTGGCAAGACACAGCCTGCAACATAATGACAGGAAGACTGTCTGAAATGTCTTTTATCATTGCGAATCTTTATTTATATTAATATAAACAAATGGTCATTTTATTCAGTGGTTGTATTGCATATCTATATTTCTAAGTAGGGCTGAGCAATAATACAATATCAAGAGAGTTTTCATCAATAGCAATATAATAAAGGTCAATTTATATTGATATACTGCTAAAACAGTAAGGAGGTATAACACATAATTGATATACTGATTTGTGAAGATTTGTTAAATGCTTTGCTGGTAATCGAGTGTCATTCTCTGCTCATATAGAAGATTGTTAAAGCCACGACCTTCACTCAGGAGAAAAAGTCAGTCTTTAAACTTAACATAAATAATAATGTGGATGTTGCTTGTGCCCCCAAAATGAAATCCTGGCATGCATCCTAATGAGCTCACGTTACAACAGTCAACTATCCCTTTAACTCTACCCAGATGCATTTTAGCCATTGTTTCCAAATACCCATATAGCCTATATGTAATTCTTGCATATTCTTGAATGAGATTCTTAATCTTCTTTGCCCCTAAATATGTAAAGCATCCTTGGTTCCCCTTGCAAGGCGCTATTATAATCTGTATCATTGTGAGTTTTTTTATATTTCCGACATCTACTTCCCACATTTCATTTGTATCCTATGAGACTAAAGCCTCACCACAATCGCTCCACACTCTCCACTCCAGCATCATGCTTCCAAAACAACATTTCTTTCTTTGCGTCATGCCGACGTTGGTGGTGACGAGCTGCTCCAGCACCACACTCCTCCTCCTCCTGTCTTACCTTTGCTCCCCAGTCTCCTCCAGATCTCCCAGCAGGACCACATGATGTGGATGTGATGCTCTGACACTCACACACACACACACACACACCAGGCTGCAGGACAACTTTACCCAGCAGCCAGTGTCTTTGGGAGTGTGTTGTGTTTGGGAAGTACCGGGCAGTAACTCCAGACTGAGATCGGGGGTCGCATTAGTTTAGTGGGCGAGTGTGATTTTGTTCTTTTACTTTTCTTTTCTCAGTTTTCTCCCTGAAGCACCAGACACAAGCCAGCCGCCCTGTCCCGTCTTGTGTTTCCCACATGTCGCGAAAGCAGGTGGATCATGACTACAGCCTCCGTAGCATGAGCAACCTGATGGGCGAGCGCTGGAAGAAAGTGGATGATGGAGGAGAGAGGAGTCTCATCAAGGCTCCGTCCAGCGCCAGCATGAGCAGCCAGGGCGCCGCCGCCGCCGCCGGAGGGTCCGCTGCCGGAGGGTCCTCCGCCGGGGCCCCTGGAGCTGCTGCCGGGGGAGCCTCCACTTCCTCCGCCGTGGACCTGGAGAGGGCTGCCCGCAAGCAGTTCCAGCAGGATGTCACGCCGGGCTTCGTCTACGTCCTGGCCGCGTTCTCCGCGCTGGGGGGCTTCCTGTTCGGCTACGACACCGGGGTGATCTCCGGGGCGATGCTCCTGCTGAAGCGGGAGCTGGAGCTCAGCGCCCTGTGGCAGGAGCTGCTCATCTCCTGCACGGTGGCCGCGGCCGCCCTGTCCGCGCTGCTGGGCGGCTTCCTCAACGGGCTCTTCGGCCGCAGGGTGTGCATCCTGCTGGCCAGCTTCTCCTTCACACTCGGGGGGATCGTGCTGAGCACCGCCCCCGGGAAAGAGGTGCTGCTGACGGGGAGGCTCATCGTGGGAGTCGGGCTCGGTAAGACTTGTGTTCCACCTGCTCTCTCTGTCCCTTCAGTCGTAATTAAACTATTAGATGCTTGTTGTGAACTCCCACTTTAGTCTTTCAGAACATGCATTGAATTATAATCAATCCTACAGGCAGTTTGGTCTTGATTTTCTAAAATGTCACTGGGTCAAACACTGAAACTAGTTTTAAATAGCATTTTAAAAAGACTCGACTGTCACAGAACTCAAATTAGTTTAATCATCACCCTTCATGCTGGTAACACTAATAACAATGTGATATTGATTTTTTTGCTTTAACCTTTCCCCTGCACGTTTTCTCAATTAGAAAGTTCAAAGGTCAGGACCATCAGAGCCATATAGGTCTTAAATCCTGTTTTGGTTCACAGTGGTTTGGTTCGTCACTCTCTGTCTTCCCTCGGCCTCCGGCTTGATATTTGGAAATTACTCACAGCTTGTGATTGCACAGCATGTCCCCTCTGCTCACTGGGGCTGCACGCCACTGGCTGGTAGACAACTTACTGTCTATGTTATTATAGCGAAATTGTGATTATGATTTGATTTGGTTCAGTACCATTAAGTGATTAAGTCAGTCTGACTGATGGATAAGAGGCGGATATTATCCCAGCATGTCTTAAGGAAGGCAAGATCAAACCACAAAGTAAGCTGGAGACTTTAATTGTCAGTAAAACCCCCATCATTGGACATTAATGTTAGAATTACAGTGATCTGATCAGCTGCCACTTCATTTCTTCTTCCCCTAAACCCATACTTTTGCACTATACCTTCCTACTACTTCCTCTCAGCTTCCTTGAATCACCCCTCTCTTTGCATATCCCTCCAACTGCTGCATAAAGGCTTTTTCATGAGACATGCCTGTTGTTCGGTATTCAATGTTTCTCATGAGTCACATCCTCTGTGCAAAGGGCTGTTAAAACTGGCTTTCCAGGCTGAGAGCCACATGCTGATGGCACTTGTCCGCCACCGCCTCGTTTGAGAGTATATATTCTCTGTGATTCGTGGAGGCATTTCATTCCAGTTTCTTACCTCAATCAGTCTCTGGAATGGAAGAGGAAGGTGACCAAAGTGAAGAGTTCTGTGTTTCTTCCTCTACAAGCCCTCTAGTATTAATGTTTGAATCAAGATTTGCTTCAGAGATGTTTCAGTCGCATTTCTAATTTTGATTTTTGTTGCATGACATATAATCCTTCCACATCCTAATTAGCATATGTTTGTTTTTCTGGCATCAGGAATATGCAGATGGTGAGTGTTTCTAGGTTAATTTTCCACTATAGGTTGGAAGATGTGAGGGGGTTACAGCTTTATAAATGGCTATATGGGGAAAGCAGGAGATGATAATTGAAAGCAGAATACCAGAAATACTCATGATTTCGGGCTCTAGCAATCCCTTTAACTTCAATCAAGACCGCAATGTTATGTAATCGATGTTTGATCAGGAGCCGCACCAAAATTGAATGGGCTCCTCCCTGAGCCAAGTTTCCATCAAGTTGCGTGGAAATCCATTCAGTTGCTTTTGTCTAATCTCGCTCACAAACAAACAAATGGACAGGGGTGAAAAAATAACCTTCTAGCAGTAGGTAAATATCCCATCTAAAGCATGGCCATTCCTCTGGCCTTCTTTAAGTAAAGACAAGTAATTGATCAAGATGTTAAAATCCAACTAGACCAGTTCTGAATCAATGGCCATTAGTGACAGCATGTTTAGCGGTCACTGCGTCATCCTGATCCTTATATTTCATTTTTAATCCTGGACATTTGTGAGGGCCACTGTCAATCGAAAGTGGCAGGAAGCGTGGTTGGAACTAGAAAGCATCACATACCATGTACACACAATGTAATCTTTGTAACATCACATGATTTAATCTGCTAATTTACAACATTCAAACAATTTCATAATCATGCAACACTTTCAAAATCACATCAGAAAAAGAGCCTAATAATTCATCTGCGTTTCGCTTTATACTAAAACAGTTCTTAGGCAAAGGTAGCTTTGTAAAGACAGCTACTCAGGCTGCTGCTCTCTTTCTTCTTTCTTATTGTCACTTTGCTGTAAGTGAATTCTTCAGAAGTATTTTCTCGGTGCAATCAATCAGAGCAATTACAGGGCATTTCACAAAGCAAGCTTTCTCCTGTTCGAGAACTGGTGCACTTTATTCAACCAAACTGCTGCCACTTTTTCTGTCGAAAGTTGTTAAAATAGTGAATTAGACAGATGGCTTGGATCAGTCTAATTCTACCAGTTGTCTGGAATACAGAGATGTGAACATGTTTACAAAATTCTCCATCTCGTACTTGAATCTGCCCACCCCTTGAATCCCATCCATGGTGTTCTCTTGCACTTTCCATCCATTTCAATTTGCACATATTGAATCAGAATGAAGCCTTATGAAGTGCAGTTTACTTTTCATGGGGAGGACTACATTACATTACCTGCAAATCTGATATAGTGATTGTTGATGTTAAAAAATTATAAAGTATAAACCTTCTCAAACTTTTTGTGTACCCATTGCAAGCGGAAACACTTCCTCAAATATATATTCCAGAAGATTTTAATATTAAAAACATAATAAGTGAGGAAATTATGCAGCCATTTCCCAAGCAAACACAGGAAATGAGTTTTGAAAATGCTGCTATCACTTACACACACACGTTCTGATTGCTAATACAGCGTGAACCTAATCACCCGTGTCATTTGGGCTGTAACATTATAATTGGCTGTTTCATTATAAGTGTGTCCTCCCCTTTATGCCATCAAAATCTTTTCCCGTACAGTAATCTTCATTACACAAGTATGCACGAGCCAGGCCCTGATAGATTATCAAACACATTCTGGCACCACAATTAGTCAACGAAGATGCTTATAAGGCGGCACTTTTTCATTGCACGCAATTATTCCGGCTTGTCACTCGCACTCGCACACTCACATCAACATGACTGCCTCAGGAAAGCCAAACTGCTTAGCATGTCTGAGCTGAACTTGCCAAAAAGGTCATCAGAGCTGTTTGTCAGACCAGTAAAGGCCATTTACCCATAGCCTGCCTCCCTGTATTTCTACACATACGCCTCTAGTATGTCTGCTCCTGGCCAGTTGTTGTTGATCTGACCTTTGCCTGAGCGCAGGGACTGTTGCTTGTCTCAGCAGACAGAAGGAATCGAACCAGACTGTTAGGATTGACATGGATTTATGACTTGACATGGCAACTGCAATCAAATTAAGAGGTTTTCTAGCTGCACTGAGTATTTGTGGAAAGATGTTTCAATCTTAAAGTGGAAATCTGCTCTTGTTTGCCATCTTGGAAGCGTTACCTTGTCTTATGCATCATTATTGATTCCAAAAAAAACATCTCTACATCCATTTCATCATTCCTCTTACTCAAACTGAATAGATTATGACAATTTTAATGAACATTATCATCACAACCGGATCATATTTCTCTATGCAGATGTTTCAAAATAAGTTTGTTCTGGAAAACAGACCCATGTAGGTTTACTACAGCAACCCCACTGCAGCTACTATGGTGTAAAACTCATACTCTTTTAATTAAGAAATCAAAACATATTTGCAACCATGATCTACATTTTTTGTAATTGATCATGGTCAATGCTAACTGTATTGACCTGGCTGCTTTACAATACAAGGCAGCCCCTGCTCCACCATTTGAGCGTTTTTATATTGACCCAGCAGTAGTAGGACCAATTCAGTATAGATACCCTAAAAAAAATTTAAAGTATTTGATTAAACATTCTGTGATAATACAAGAAAATTGTACTAAGAGATTCTCAGACAGGACTCCCAAGATTTTTAAATGAATAAATATGAAGGGTGTAAAGTGGAGGGAGGTTATAGCCTACTTTTTGACGATATGATTGATAATAATAATAATAATAATGTGATTTATCTGGACAGAACTTATAACAATGCTCAAAGAGGCTTTCCATAAAGATTAAAAACAGAAAAAAGGTAACAAACTAGAAATATAAAAAGCAAATACACATTTATCTGGTTAGCTTCGCTTATATATATTTTTTTAATTTATTACATTTGGATTACGATGATTAGGGACTGATTTGTTGGATCTAAGTGGAGTTGAAATAAAATGATTAACAACATTACTAGTTCTTCAATGTTATATATACAGTATATATAATAGTTATATTGTGTGACCGTTTACCTTCCTTTTGTGCAAGTCAACAAGGTAGTTCCTTTAAGAATCTCCCCTTAAAACACTGGACTCTGTGTGAGCTGTTTGGCGGAGTGAAAAATTAAAGGGTTACATTTGTTTTTGTTAAAAAGAAATCGGCTCTGCCTCTGATCCCTGCAGCTTCATTTGGTCATAATCCATTCCCTCAGACACAAACACACTAAAGCATTCATAGTCACGCTCACTGTGTGTGTAATCAGGTTTTCCAGCGAAATTATCCAGCAGTTGAAAATGTTGAATTGTTTTGTCCTTGGAAACAGCACATGAAGGGTCTGCATTACAATAGTGCTGTTAATTACATTGTGATAACATTTAATTATTACCTGGAGGCTTGCTAATTAATTGGTTGGTTTATATAATTAAGTCAAAATTTTTGCACTAACTCGACAGGAGTTAAGTGCAGACTCAATGCAGAGTTTTTGTTTGAGTGCATATTTGTTTTGTAATGTGCAAACAGCATCACTAAAATGTCAAGTGTTTAGGAAATTAGTTGTTTTTGGCTTAACATTTGTCCACCTTCCTCTTTTTCCACCACAAAATGGTTGCATAAGAGCAGGAAGTAACTGAGGATGTGAAAGTTACAAAACTCAGTCACTATATCTACAGGCAAACAAATTTGTTGACAGAATCCAATGGGAAATGAGGCAGACGTTACTGAATTTAATTAAGAGAGGGTACAACCTCTCCTGCTTCTACCACTGAATCAAATCACCGCTCCCACCACTTACCCATTTAAATGGCAATAGCAGCTTTATCTGGTGGAGTTTTCTCTTTTTCTCTGTCTGCATTTTCAAGGATCCTCCATTAGCCTTTAATTATCTTCCTCCATCACAACCAGCTACTTAGCAGCAGAAAATCTCCTGCCGGTGTCTTTACTACATCACAGTGACGGAGGAGCAAGTGAAGTGTCTGCCTTGTACTCTGATCAAGTGAGTCAGTCCCGAGCTTTGTACTCTGCGCCTAGAGGCTGCTTTCACAAGACCAGACAGACCCTTTGTTTAAAGGGACTCTTACCTTTGTTGCATTTTTACACTTTTTTTGGATAAGGTTAAATTGGTATTAATAAGGTAATGACACTCTAAAATGCAAGACAGACCCACCAGGAGTAAAAACAAACAATTATTTCACTCTCATAATATTTAGTGAAAACTTCAACCAATAAAATTCTTCGGACCGAAGGACCTTATTGGCCGACAGACCTGTCTGTTTGCTGCATGGACATGCAGGTTTTCCGTCTGCTTCTTGTGGCGCATTCGGGCCCGCGTCATCAAGGCATGTGAATGTAAATGTATATAACTTACCGAATCCATTGCTTTGGTAAACAAAAACTCACGTACGTGCGCGGAGGCAGTAGCTTGTAAGTCTGCTTGTAAATAAAGTGTATTCAAAAAAACACCGTGGATGGGAACGAGGGGGTGGGGCATTGGAGGAAGGCGGGATGATTTGAATGTGCTGTAATTCTCAAATGCAACAAAGGTAAGAGTCCCTTTAAGTGTGCTATGCTGCTTTGAGGCTGATCCTGACCAGACAATGACTTATTTTGTGTGTTTGGTGTGTGTGTGTGTGTGTGTGAGAGAGAGAGGGAGAGATAGAGAGAGAGAGAGAGAGAGAGAGAGAGAGAGAGAGAGAGAGAGAGAGAGAGAGAGGGTGCTGGGAGCTCTCCGTGGTTCTGAAAAGAGAACTCATTAATGAGAAAGGATGCAACTGTGTTTTGGAGGGATTGAGGCAAGCTAGGAAACTAAGCCTTTATTCAAGGCAATTCTGCTTGTTTTTAGTGCAGCTCCATTTCCAGCGGAGAACTTCAGAGGGATATGAAGTCTCTAGTTTTTTATCAAAATGATGCTACTTAACCCAGGTTATGTTCTCTGTGCAGTAATAGTGAGGTAGGACAAGAGCAACTCCTGTTGAAACTAGTTTGCTTATTTGAGCTGCCACTATCTCCTTGGACTGTTGAATCAAAGTTCAGCTATTGTATGACTAATAAAACATACATTTACACTACACAATATGTGATTCAGCAAATTCATTATAATGGTCAAAAACAATTGCAGCTCTGGAAAAGAAAGATGAAATCTACATCTAGTGATGATCTGGTTCTTTTTACTTAATAAAAAAGGAAAACGCTGCTGTTTTCAATTTGATGAAGGTCCTATTGTCTCAATGGTTTCCATTTGGTTCATGCATTTTCTTAGACAGAATTTGTGTCACCTGTTGCTTGATCCTAGCTTAAGGTCTGCTACAGATCCATTTAAACACAGAAACCCCTGGGCATGACTCAATACAAATATACGACATAAATCTATAAAAAAACGTTATATATGATATAATCCGCTTGTGAACTATAAATAACATGCAAAATAAAATAAATGAGAGCTAAATAAATTTCAATTTTGCTTAAACCATTAAACCATTTGTTTGTGAGTAGACACAAAATTTCCTCATGGATTAGCAATTTTTTGCTAATGTCTGATTAAGAACAATCATCACTCATTTCATTTGCAGAATGATGCTATTTCAGTAGACATGAAAAATACTAGACATGTCAAAACAAGACACTCCTGCAATAGCAGCTTAAAAAATAATAAATACTTACTTTAAAAATCCAATACAAAATAAAATGACATTGTTGGACTCTAGAGACTCTAGCCAAACATATTACATTTTAGATAGCAACTGTAAAGTATTGAATTTGACCTTTTTACTGGCCTGTAATGGTATTAGCTTTGATGGGCTGCACCATACTTTCTCTGTCACCACCTGCAGCAAGATGTGAAATGGAAATGATTCATTACTCAGTAGATGCATTAACATCAGTGTCGTATCTCACTAACAGGCATACAGGCTGCCTGTAGCAGCACACGTGGCTTGCATGGAGACAAGCTGCTGATGCATATTGCCAAAGTAGATACTACAAAGGTAACAAGGAGGGAAAAGGTGGAGGAGGAAGAGGGGATTACAGATAGAGACAGTGCAGCTGATGAAGATCTTGAGGACTTGTTTGTGTGATTTCACGCTGAAATCTGTGCATATGTCTGTGTGTGTGTGCATCTGCTTAATGTGACACAAGGTGGATGAACATAGAATGCAAAAGCACAGTTACAATTCATCAGGCTGATAGAAAGGAGTGAAAATTGAAATATTTATCTGATACTTTTGTGTCTCTAACTCAATGTTGCATTAACTGTCGATTGGTGTTGGTAGAAAATGCGATTGCAAGTTTTAACAGGTAGTTTCTACAGTTCTGTGACATTTTATTGTCCAAGTCATTTTTGAGTTGATAACAAAATTCTCTGCGGATTAATCTTGAATCCAAGAATATCACCTGCAATTTAGGATATGCTTCACAGCAGTCAGAGTAATCAAGCAATTCTTTAGTAATTTCCCCTCAATATAAATACACACATTATATAATCTTTTGATGCTATCATGTTCTTCCTTTGTACTACAATACACAAGAGGCAGATATAACCATGTATGTATTGAAAGATGATGCTCACTTCGGAATGAAACTTGCCCACCTGGTGCATGAGTCAAAAAAGTGTTCTAGCTTCTGGGCTTGCTTCTGCTGTGATTCCCCTGTTGACCCCTGTTGGTCCCTGCAAGCCCTGAGGTATCTTTCCAACAGCTGTCAAACAGATGTCTCATTTACAGTGGTGGTCTATGGGGCTTTTTTGGGGGGGGCCGCAGGATATTTTTTTGTTGCAACACCACAAAACAAACTGGCAACAAGGCTGAGTGGTGACGCCACATCCAGCGGTCTTCAGAAATCCATAGATGCATGAAGATGCTCCTTACTTGTTGGGAATATTCCTCATGTTCACGGCACATGGAACAGAATTTTAAGGTCTATGTTTGGATGTTGTTGTTTTTTAAACCAAACTGCACCTTTGAAGTTGTAGTTGACTTTTTCCCTTATGTTTTTATACATACTGGCTTCTTCCTTTTTAAAAATAATAAACATTTTTGTAACATATGTATTTCATGTTCATTTAAGCCTTGGGAGGTTTCCAACTGCCTGTAACCTAACATTAGGCAAAGCAAGTTTATTTGTATACCACATTTTAACAACAAAGCAATTCAATGTGCTTAGCATAAAATAGTCAAAGTCATTAGACAATACAAAAATACATATTTCAAAATAGATTAAAAAGAGTTACAATGCAGAGATTGAATGAAAGCACAGAGGAGATTGTGACTATCACAGCTCTAGTTGAAGCTGTTCTCCTAAATACTCAACAATAAATGTTGTTTCCTAAAATGTCTAAGATTATAGATGCTGTCACAGATGCTGCATGCGCTGAACAAATGACGGAAATATTCTGCATTTATTACAAAAATGTGTCCTAGCTCAATTGTAAACTTCCGTCACAGAGGTTATGGTTTTCCTGTGTGTCTTTCACCCGCTTGTCTCAAAAGCACATCAATGGCTTTCCCTCACATTGCCCTAAGCAGACAGACTTCATGCCAGATAGCAGTTGATTTGATTCTGGCGATGATCTGCATCTTGGATTTCCGCCATCAGATGATAATCCTTTTTTAGCCATAACTAAGATAAAGACTTGACTCTAAACCTTTGGGGTAAGTTTACACGGTCAATGAATTGATTTGGAAATTTTAAAAAAATGTAAGGGACTTGATTGATATCTCGGAGTGTAACAGCAGACAGGGAAACTGGTTTAGGTCGAGGAGTGCCTCTTGTCTGATCACTCAGCACTGAACGCTAGACTATGCAGAGACATGACCACAGGGCTTTGAACCATGACTTTACTGTGTCGTTGGAGAAATTTGTCTTTTTTTAGACAATGTTTTTTTATGCCACAATTCTTTTTAACCAAACCCAAACCAAACTTTAATGAAAAAATAAAATAAATCCTTTTCTCTCCCGGTTATCGATCAGTCTTCTGAGGGCTGCCACAGTGTGGTGCCCGCTCAGTGACAGCGCGGCCGGTTTCCCAGCAAGTGGTTTCCATAGCAACAGGTAGCCATGTAGCCATGGCGGCCGCTTAGGGCAGGGAGGCAGCAGAGAGCGGAGTGGAGGGGAGGGCAGGTGTGTGTGTGTTTGTGTGTGGGTCTGGGTGTGTGTTTGTACGTGTGTGTATATGTGTGTGTGTGTGTGTGTGTGTGTGTGTGTGTGTGTGTGTGTGTGTAGAAAGCAGTGGCAGACTATTAATAGAGCTTATCAGGAGCCAGCTGCAGAACGCTGCGGTCTCACAGTACCTCGTCAGATTCATCCTGGGCAAACACACACAGTTTGTTCTGCGTGTGTTTGAGTACACGTGTGCAAGTGACTGTGAGTGTGTGTTGTTACGAGTGTGTGTGTGTGTGTGTGTGTGTGTGTGTGTGTGTGTGTGTGTGTGTGTGTGTGTGTGTGTGTGTGTGTGTGTGTGTGTGTGTGTGTGTGTTTGTGTGAGAGAGAAAGAAAAAAGAGAGAGACAGAGAGAGAGTGTGAGACTGGATGGTTGCCTGAGTAGTGCACCACCCATTACTGAGATGGGCCATAGTATTTCTCTGTGTCTGTTTACTCTACATCTACATGACGTGAATGCTGCTGCTGTGCATGTTATGGTCAAAGGTAAAAGTAATTTACCTTTTGGCTAAAGTAATAACAAAAGAGAAAGACGTAACAAGAATTTGATTATGACTCATAGTGTATTTTTACTGTGGTTTTTATGACATCAAATCCCATATCCTGAGATAATAATGTTATTATCTCTACTTGTATCATGTATAATGTCTACAAGCTCTGTAAAATTGCCATATTATCCGAGCTTAGTTTAGTTTTTCGACCAATTGTGGGATAAAATATCCAATATTCTCTCTGCTTTTAGCTTCTTTGCTATCAACAGATTCCTTCCTAAATGGTGCCTACTCCATGTTAGCGGATGGATGGAACTAAAAAGTCAAAAGTAAACATCAAATTAAGATGGTTTCTGTTTTTTTAGGTAGTTCTTATTACACTGCCGTTTGTTTAAGTGTTCATGATTCTGATTGGTTTTAGTTGGTTTCGATTCTTTAAAAACTTGGTGATCGACACAGCATCCGTATCCGAGATAACAGTTTTGTACAATGTGAGAAAATGGAGTTGTGTCGTCCATCTTTATATGTAGTCATTGGTTTAGACTGAATATGAACGGTGAAGTTGCAGCCATAAAACCACAACTAAAGGCTAAAAGATACTAAAAGAATACAAGTACAGCAAAGATTATAAGAATTCTCTGTGGGTTTGTTTAATTCAAATGATCCTTCTCACATTACACATGGTTATTTCATCCATCCTTTTGTAAAACGATTGCTTCTAGCAGCTTTGAATTAAGCCTGTTTATGGGTTTAACATTAGGATTTAGTGGTGGATTCGTTTTTAAATCTGCTGTGGTAGGTTCATAAGTTTTACATCGCATAGAGTTCAAATAAAATAAAGCAATCTTCTTACATGTAGCTCTGTATTTCCACTGAGAACAAGAACATATACGCCACTTCAGAAATGTGTAAGAGGACCGCTTGCTAACCCTACCCTCTCCTTCCCCCCGCTGCGCAGGCATTGCTTCGATGACAGTGCCCGTGTACATCGCTGAGGCCTCTCCGCCCCACCTCAGGGGTCAGCTGGTGACCGTCAACACCCTCTTCATCACCGGGGGACAGTTCACTGCCAGCCTCATCGACGGCGCCTTCAGCTACCTGCAGCGCGATGGGTGGAGGTGAGACACACACACACCACGTGCAAAAACTTTGAAGATACAATTTAGCCCAAAAAACTAAAGAAATCACTGCATTTTGTCTGTGCCAATACACACACTTGAGATAAGTCTGCAAGGAGCCTCATCTTCATACATGATAGTCATATGGTGAGATATGATATCTTTTATTTAAGTTATTATCATATCAAATGCCAGGAAAAGTCGCCATGGCTTACACCCTCATTTCAAATGTCACCACATGCACGGGTGAGCCACTATCATTTGCTGAGAGCAGCCAATCTTGGCGTTAAAAAGATACAGTATGCTTCCCTCTCTCTGTCCTCTTTTATCTGCTGCATCTTTTTTCTGCACTGTTTGCGTCCTTTTTAGCCGTAACACAGGACGCTGGTTCACAGCCTCCAGGGTGGTTGAATATTGTGCTTTGAGAGGATGCAGATACGAATCGTCCTTTTCACGAGGATTTGCTTCAGCTGCAGTTCTGACGGAGATTGCGTCGATCAAGATACCGTAGATTTGTGTGATTCAGACCAGCTTTCCGAAGCAATTTTTGAGTCAAGATGATGAAGGTTGTTTTATTAACGTCTTTGAGGGCGCAACAGAAGAATGGCCTTGGTAGTTCACACAGTATAAATATATATATTTCTTCCACTCCTTGGAGTTGTATTAAATGACTGCCTGCTGCGTCTCCACTTCTTCTTCTTCTACATATTAGGCTTTCATTATGGTCCACTCCTCACTTGTTCACCTCTCTTATACCCTTTTGTGCTTCGCTGTCCTAACACATAATTTGGGGGATTCATAGAGTGAGCCTTTTTACAGAATGATTTGGACCCTGTCTCTTACTGTGCATGAGTGGATCCAGAGAAGCAATTTTCCTCTCTACAAAATAGTTCAGTGTATCCGAGCTTCTATTTGGGCAAAGTTATTCTGTCATGATATCAGAAATCGTGGCTTAATAGTTTTGGTTTGTTGTCAGAAATGCAATACCTCATATGTGTTCAGGGTTCAAATTAAATACTAACTAAATATAAATACAGTATGAAAAAAATATTTTAAGCAGATAAAGATGAATAAAGCCTTGATATTTTTTCCAGTCTATACTTTAAATGAATTATACCACCTGATGCTTGCTTGCTATAAGCGCAACATAAAAATAATACATATATATATATATATACACACAGAAATAATACAGTCAAACCCCAACTTACAAAATTTGTAGTTAGCTAAAGGAAAAGGAAAATCGGAAAATGTGATGATGTAGGTTCTCTCCTTCCCTCTCAACCTCCTCAGGTACATGTTGGGTCTGTCAGTGGTTCCCGCTGTGCTCCAGTTCATTGGATTCCTGTTCCTGCCGGAGAGTCCTCGCTGGCTAATCCAGCGCGGACTGACCCAGAAGGCCCGCCGCGTGCTCAGTCAGATCCGAGGCAACCAGAACATCGACGAGGAGTACGACAGCATCAAGAACAGCATCGAAGAGGAGGAGAAGGACAGCGGAGGAAGTGAGTGGACGAAGGAGGATTGGTTCAGGGGTTTGGCAGTAATTATTAATATGTCTTTTATTAATTTATTTATAACCATTGAAACAGCTGTCTAGCAGGTGTGTCCTCTTTGCAAGCCAATGCAGAGGGTTTGATAATTCATCAACAATCATTGAGCAGCTTTCCTGACTCAAATCCTACTGATTTGATTCTCTTGTCCAAAAATTCCAAAAAGGTCTGAGGACGAGTGTGAGACGTCTTCCATCGTAAATAGCTTGTCCGGCTTCAAAACTGGGATTTGAATTCATGAAAATAATTTACAGCCTTATACTATTTCCTTATCAAGTCATGCGTCATGCAAAACACAACAAAGTGAATCCAGCAAATCTGCAGATTTCTATTGATTAGGTAAGTGCTACAGTTTAGAGGTCATTGATCATTTTTCAACAAACTTACGACCTCCTCCACTGAGAACAGTGACTTGGGCATTGAGTGAGACTTGGAAGTATGTTTGAAAGGAAGTGACTTTTTCATGATCTCCTATTCTTAACACCTGACAGCTAAAAGAGTCACAACCCGGGGCCTTGAATGCAGCAGCCTCCCTTTCAGTAACTTTTATTTCTTCAGTGAGGCTGATTAGTAGGTTCATTTCCACCTCCTGCTGTGTGACAAAGTCTTCGCCGACTGAAGAAACAGCAAGTCTTTCACTTGCTCTCTAACATTCCCTTGATTCCTAGGCTGACCTGTCATTAATGCAGTGTGAGTACGGCGGCTGCTGTAGTTTGAGTTTCTGTGGGTAAAGATATTATATTCACAGTTTCCTGTGGTAGCCAAGATAACTTTGTTGTAGTTATTCATAAACACCTGCCACAGCAAGAAATGACAATGCTTTCTGTACAACAGTGAATGTTTCAGTAGCATATTGTTGAGTCTTCTTCTACCATTCAAAAATATCAGAGATTAATACTTTGAGTTTAATTATATTTTCAATTATTGCTTTTATAGTGCTACACCATAGGTGCATCGGCCCTGTAGATAGAGACCTATGGTAGAAAGCGGCTAAATGGTAGGATGAGGTTTATGTTACAGAGCGCGTAGAAATGTTCTTCCTCATGGTCATCTACTGTGTGAGCTGACCTTTCCCCGACTGCCTGGATTCTGCTGTTTGATTTAAGGCTTTGGTGTGAGTGGACGTATTGAGAGAAGTTGTCAAAATGATGGCTGATTGAGCTTTATTATCTAATGTTGCTGGTTCATTTCCAGCAAATTCCTGAGAGACCGTGTGTATCCTTGTTCAAACCAGTCTTACCAACACAATTTATGATCTTTGATGACCACTCAAAGCGCTTTACAGTTCAGCTTTTTCCCCTTCACATACACATTGCATCAATGTGCAGCACTCTTTTCTATGGGGTTTCTTCCCCTTTGTAATATTGAAGACGCTTCAGTCCATGTAAGTGAAAATGTATTTGAGGCTCTTTTGATCTGCTGGTTGGTGTAAAGAGGCAGAGAACAAACATGTATCCTTGTTTTAGACAGAGCTTGTTGACATGAAACCAGTGAATGAACGCTATGAATCAAATACTGAATTTCATTCATGTGAGAGTTGAATACACAAAATCAGAGCCTTTCATCTCTATTCAATTTTACTATGAGGGTATAAATGCAATTAGATCCTCTCTTACGCTGCATCATGTAACACATCACGTTTTGCAAGCACCTCACTAAAAAAAACAAATTTTCAAAAGGAGTTTCAGCAAAATGGTCCAACTGTGTCCGTTAAACTGCAGATGCGAAATGATAAAACATTACATGACCTCCAGCCAGCTGATTCAAATTGAAAACACATTACTTTTGAGAACTAAAACTGCCAAAAACTTAAGTACTAAAAGATAAATAAATGGTTATTATATATCAGTATAGATATAGATACAATAATGTATAATGGAATTAAGAAATATACGAGTTAATACAGACTGAAATATACAGTTTGGTTTGGAAGAAGGTTATATATGTATTTCTATATATGTATATTATCTATTAATTTATATACTTTTGGCCATTTCAGTGCTCCATACAGTATATTACATGATGAATCAGCTGTTTCTAGAATATTGCTGTATGTTCAACTTACCGCAGTTCAGACCAATATATAAAGTCTGAGGAGGTTTGTAATATGAAAATAAAATCGGGAACATTTTTAAACATTTGACAGATCTAACTTTGTGAGGAACCAGCCAGAAAGGTCAGAGAGTACATGACACGTTACTTGACCTTTTCAATTTATTGTAGATTCCCCCACTCTCTGCAGAACTAAAAGTCTGCTCATGTCTCATCCTTTTTTCTAAATTCACTGTAGTTCTAACCTTTTGTATTTGTTGTGCACATATGTGCAGATCCATTGTAGCACAACTTGGTAACGAAACAGCTTGTGTTTGGTGTTTGCTTTTTGTGAGGTCTCAAGGTCTCTCACGACTAAATCCCAAGTGAAAATTCTTCTAATGTGTGACCACCATCTGCGCCGCATCATTTCATGGCTCCACAGCCAGTACGTTTTGCAATTTACATGCTCTTTTTTAGGGCCGACATATGACCTGGAGACCAGCTGTCGCCTAGCAACCAGACAGCCATGCAGATGGAGAGGACAGAGATTGTTAGACGGATGAAGTAAAGAAAAAAACAGATTTCTCATATTTGTATTTTTTATTAAAGAAGGTCCTCTGCCCCCATTTCCAGATAATAATCTCTGGAGTTAGAATGTTTCTGCGGAGCCCTTTTATTCCAACATGCATTTCCTCATATTTCGTATCGTGTCATGCATATAATAACATGGAGCAATTCAAAAGAGGGAGTGCTTGTTCATGTCATTACGGGATTCCTAATGTCAGCATTCTTATCATCTGATCATATCTGGCTTAAGCATATGTCTTGGGTGATCTGATCACAAGCACACCTCTCTAAGTAGGCGTGAACAACAACATCCAAAGTCTGTCTGCACTTTGATGAGCCCAGGAGAGAGAGATTTTATAAATGTAAATAAGAATGATTAGAGCTGTCACATTTTTTTTCCAGATATACTTAGATCAAAAATCGATGATGTGTCTCAACTTTCTTCTCTTCTTCTTCAAAAATTAAGCTAAATGATCTTATATACTTTATACGAACGCTGCCATCTTCTGCTTTTGACAGAGAGAAACTAAATACTTTTTACTTGCAGGGTAAAGAATCTTCTGTCAAGCTAAGTATTAAGGGTTGGAAGGTAATGTGAAGGCCAGAACAGCATAGATAAACGAGTGAAAAGAAGAGCAGGCCGTCCATCATCTTGTCTCTGCTACCCTTTAGAATACTTGTTAAGTCTGCTGTTACTGTTAAGTCTGAGGACTCTCGCTGAAACCTGGATCAAACCTTACGCCCCATGATTATTCTTTCCCCTGAGAGAAAATACTCCTTCGTGATTGGCCCTTGGTCTTTCTAACTTGTGGTCTGTGGCCCCCAGCATTGAAATATGTGTGAGGTGTGTGTGCGTGTGTGTGCTTGTGTGTGTGTGTGTGTGTGTGAGTGCGTGCGTGCGTGTGTGCGTGCGTGTTCTCACCTAGAAAAACAAAGGCGTACCATGCTCCTTCGCTGACATGTCAGTTACCATGGAAACAACACTCACTTCCCTTTTTCCTCTCACCTCCGACGTAACACTGATTATGGTGTGTGTATACCTCCCATCTTCCCTGTCGCACTCACACACTTTGACACAAAATTAATTTGCACATTTTCCCAAGTCCCAGTGGTCAGAAAGCAGATAATAATAGAGGCATTATTATAGATATAGATAATAGGGAGCAGATAACACACATAACTTTTTCTCCTGTCAAAGTGCAGCCAGTATCCTATTAAAGGCACATTTATATGTGGTACAATTTTCAAACAAGCATGTGCTGACATTAACAAAGCATGACCTTTAAATACTAATCCAAAAGCACATTGTTGATATTTTGTCCTATTCTTCTAGAAATTGTTGATTATTACTAAATATAAAATATAATGTATGTAAATACAACTAAGTAGTGTAGGTTGTGGCCTTTATTTTTTCTGAATTATTTTCCAGTGATTCAAGTATTTCTTCTTGGGGGTTTAATTTTCAGCATGTCACATTCAAAGCTGATTATTTCTTTGTTTCTATGATTGATTTGTTGTATTTTGGGCGCTAAAATGTCAGGGTTAGCTGGAAGCATAATGAAAAGAGCTGTGAGTGCCTACTTCATCCTTTGAAACCAACTCAAAGTAGTGATGATGATGTGGTGTCACCCTCGAGTCAATGAGCTACGATCATGTCCTTTCAGCCTGAGAGGTGCACAGGCGAGGAGGAGGAGCGGGAGGGGGAAGTCTGGTGGGAGGAGAGGTCGAAGACAAAGAGAGAGTGAAGTGGAAAATTGAAGTGATGGGGCAGCAATTATGACGGAGAAGCAATATTGTGGCAATATCGCAGGCCAGTGCTGTCAGCCATTATATTGCCATTCTTCATGAGAAACTTCACAGTACACCCTATTGCGCACATTGATTTCGTGTTCATAACAATCCTTGTTTCGAGCAACACTGAGCCGACAGATGTAACCTCACAAAAACAAAGGGCGTGGATGGTCGCTGAGTGATGGGGCAGCTTCAAGCAGTAGATCATTCTTAATAGAACTATGGGAAGGTCCGTTTTCATTTCTGTAACAAAACCATATGGAGTGTATTTTTAAAAGAGGAAAGCAGTAAGCATTTAAGTGAATGTAAGTCTGAATACATTTAGTTCTATCTTTGGGAGATGATTATTGTTGATTCCATTTAAATTCGCAGACTGGAACCAGCTTATTGAGCTTGTTTTCTATGTATTATTAAGGGCCTTTTACACACCTGGTATTAACATGTGGTTGAACATGTTTGTTTGTTTAGAGCGGGGAGGGGAAATCCGATGTGAGATCCGATTACGAGACTCATGTTGAGTCACATTTTAATGAAGACACGCTCACTCAGAGTCTGTCTACTTGTGATAGGATCACGAGCACCACATGTTAATATAATGTAATATGTTTAATGTAATATAATATAATCTGTGTTCAGGATCAAAGCCTCACAGTTTGCTGCTTGAATTTATGAATCGAGGATGTAATCAAGGAAGTTCTAATGGATTCTATAATGCCCAGTTTTCACAGTACATACATATTATGTAGAAAATGAGCATTCAATTGACTTTTGAGCTTCAGCAGATGATAAAATGTATTACCACATGGATGCAGAAACCATAGAACTTAGGGAAAGCCGAAACATACTTACTGGATCTTAATGAAAACATCTACATTGATTTGTTCTGTTTTGAGGAGCATGCACAGGTGTTGGGTGGAGTATTCCTTTAAAGCTGGATGACTTTCAGTCTCCTCACTCAGTCTCCATAAATCAGCTTTGGTTTGAAAAGGAGAGATGAAAGAAATCTCTCAATGTCAAGTCCATTGAACTCAATTTAGCAGAGCACAGACGCTGCTTTATATAAGACAGGTTGGTAGGCAAACAGACACAGCCAGTAATCAGGATGAATGGAAATATTGTTTAAAACAAATAAAGCTCCATTTGAAGGTCATATAAGCAGAGAGTTTGATTCAAAGTAGAGACTACCATTACGCGCATAACCACAATATCAGCTGAAGTGTAGGGATTCAAATAAGTGTATTAATGAGCCTGTTTTATGTATTTTCCTCATTGTAGCTCAAATATTTTCATTGCTATTCATTATTTGCTTTTCTCTCATATATTTGTGGTCCAAAGTCATCTCTTACACCTGCCTCTCTGTTTAACTTGTGATTGTTTTAACCATCTGTTTCCAGGTTATTAAACAGTACACTGTGTTAGTAGTCTGCATTTATGTTTCTGCTGCGAGTTTCTAAGTGTTATATGCTTTTATTACCTCTGCACACATACTGTTCCTGATTTATATCTGAAGGAGTTTCAGGTTCTACCTCCATCACAGGCCTAATTCTCCCGCTGATCTTTAATAATTTATCATATTTAAACATTTTATGAAACTCCACTGCTGCTCTGAGTCTGTTTAAAACCCACGAAGAAATCGTAATGAGGCCGGGGCCTTTCTTTTCGTGCAGGAAAAAAAGTATTTGAAGTCAGGGTACAACAAATTTAAGAATTATGAATTTAAAATTAAGTTCATACATTTCTCCTTTGGTCAAAATAATCTTAACACGGCTCTACAGATAAAAGACTCGAGGGTCCCTATTTGATAAGTTCAACTGGCTTCAAAGTTTGTAGCAGTCGGCTCACATCAATGCATCGCTATTTCCTGACATGATCTGGGTTGACGGCCATGCTCTTCAATCAAGATTTAATTGAATCCAAACCTTCCAAAAGGCACTGTGTCCTCTGCTAATATACTTTTCAATAAATATGCTTTCTGCTCCCTTGTTCTTGTGTTAAATAACCCAAATGGGCCGCACGCCTGACAAATAGGGTCACGAGGGGAATATGAGCAAATATTTAGATTAGTTATAAGAGTGGAAAAGACACATTTCTGCCCGTGTTGCCGTCAGTCTGATGAACAATGAGCTGATGGCAAAATGAGCAGCAGGGTGGAGTGCAGGGAAATTAAACCAGCGTCCCATGTGGGATATTATTGCAGAGACTGCATTAGCAGAAGATGCAAAGCAAGGCAAGCGGCTTCTGATGAAAGCAAAGAGAGGGAGATTAGGGAATTATCTTTATCTTTACTGCAGTAATTGGTTTCTATCGAGGCCTACAAAGTCTAAAAAAAACAAAGGTAGCCCATGAATGCATTAAACTCCAGATTCAATTTATCCATTATTATATTCCTCTTGCAAATTATTAATTCAC
This sequence comes from Limanda limanda, assembly GCF_963576545.1. Lineage (NCBI taxonomy): Eukaryota > Metazoa > Chordata > Actinopteri > Pleuronectiformes > Pleuronectidae > Limanda > Limanda limanda. The sequence continues at coordinate 10,531,625 of NC_083636.1, forward strand.
CATCCATCAGCTGGAGTATTTTATTGATCTTTAAATAACTAGCAGGCGCTTGTAGTTGTTCACAGTATTCATTGCGGTTTTATTGAAAAATCAATGAGGAGCATGGAGATTGTTTTTGTTTTTTTCTGAAAGTTAAGAGCAGAGTTAGATAAATGTTAAGCATCTTACAGATTAGATAGTTACCGGCATGAGAGAGGTTGCCGAGGATACAGGGAATGGGAGCTTTTTTTGTAGTTTTCACTTTTGTACTTTTCACTTTTGTATTTATCGTAGCAAAAGAACCAGAAATACTTAAACCCACAGCCAATTCATTTCTCTCTGGTTCTTGTATGAATTATATAAGATGAAACAATCTTTGAATGAGTGAGTTTTGGAGGTGCCATTCTGCTCCGATAAAATCACTTGGAGCAATACTGTGCAATAGAGAGGGGGCCTCCATGGAGTTGGATTTAAAGACTTTGTCACTAGTAGAGAAATAAGTAAAATGGGTCTGAAAGTTTGAGGTGATTTTCAGTGTATTGCAGGAGGAGGAAAAAGTAAAGATTATTAATAGCACCTCCAGGGGTTTTCACTTATTTGAATTGCAGAGCACCATGTGATTAAAATAAAGGCCACTCTAATGTGCAGCCATATTCTTCTAAAGATGCTTTTCCATGGCCTCAGTATCCTCATGCAGCGACGGCAGAGAAGCAGTGACTCATCCCGGAAATGCCGTGTTCAATTAAATACCGCTTGTTGAATGTTTATGTATTCGGTACAGAAACTCCAATGAGCCCTGACTGAAATTAACAAGCACAATAATGGTTATGACTCAAATTGTCTTTCGGTAGATGTGGGTTTATTATCCAGTAAATTATTTTGGCAAAATGATTATACAAATAGGCTTTTATTGGGAAACAGGGAAATGAGAATTTCAGATGACATAGGTAACGGCACCTAGGTTTTCTTTCTCCCTCCCCCAAGCCTATCCAGCTCTCGCATACTTGTGTGTGTGTGTGTGTGTGTGTGTGTGTGTGTGTGTGTGTGTGTGTGTCTGCTGCGTGTCTGTGTATGTGTGTGTGTTCCCCTAAGGAAGATTCCTTTCATATATATATAGGGCAGGTGTGCAGCTGGGATGTCATGTATCTCAATAACTCTTTTAGATTAATTACCAGCAGACTGACTGAATGACCCCAGAGATTTCATTACAGGCTAAAACTCATACATGGGAAGGGGTAGATAGATGAAGATATGTGCCTTTGTTTGGTTGCAGCTTTTGCAGAATGCACAGTGATGATGCATTTAGAGTTATCACGTTTGGAGAAGTTTTCTCCAAACCAAGGAGAATTTCCTCTGACCCCGTTTATTTTACCTGCAGTTATAAACTTGGTGGCATCATTAATCAAACAAGTGCAGCGAAAAAATGACCTCAATGTTTCATGTAAGCTGTAAGTGGAAGCCTTAACCTAAACCACCTCCACTGCAGGTTTCATTATGGAATCACGATCTTTGGCGCAGTGTTAGCTGCAGAGTCTCCCTCAGCTAATTAACTTTATGTTGTCGCAGTAGATGCATCTATTAAGAACAGTTATTACCAATATAATTGCCTGAATGCTAAGAGCATTATTCGTAACCGCTCCCTTCCACTGTACACTGTACAAAATACACCAGAGATATGCTGTTATTTGGACAATAAGAAACTCTTATTAATATCAAATTACCAGATGCATGGACACATAAACATACATCAGTGTTATAAGAACCACCTGAAATAAAAATAACTATTTTGATGGAAGTTTTCTGTCCTCATGTCTTGCCACTGGTCTAATATGCAAAAGAGATGGACGTGTGCCTCTTTGTCTTGGGGATCTCAGTTAGATATGAAAGTCCATGAGCGTAGACACTACAATATACTGCTAGTTGGTAGTATAGTATCTGTATCGACAACTACATTTTTGGTATCATGACATTCCTTGTGGGTAGCCTATCTGCTGACATCGAGGGGGTGGGGTTTATGACCTATACTGCATTTAGCCACTAGGGGGCAATCAAGATATTTTGGCTTCACTTTTGGAGATGTCATGTGATCCATCTTTATATAAAGTTATTAGGTATGAGTTGATTTATTAACAACTATATCATAGACATTTTTTTCCCCTCATATGATCTGGAATAATCAGCTTGTTGCACAATAATAAGCCCACATGTCATGAAAAAAAAACTGCACTGAACTTCTGTCAATCTCATTTATTGCATCTCATACAGACAGCTGATGGTAAAAAGAACCTTGACTTTGGCGGAACGAATGCGTAAAGGTTTGCACGACCTAGGAAATGTCTTGAAAATGCTGCCCGGTGTACTTATTGAAAATTCAAGTCAAACTCTACTGTGCACTCTGATTTTGATGAAGCAATATTCACATTAGGGCAGCACCCTTCTCTAATCGCCTTGAGGAGACGAATCTGGGACATCTGTCTCTTCAACACACATTTATTTCCTTGCTTCACAGTGAAATGTGCCTCTGGCCGTCTCAAATAACTGCGCCAGCATTGTGGAGGTATGATAAGAATTTTATCGACCTCCTATCTGGCTGTTACAGCATGTATCTTTCCCCTGAAATGAACCTTTCTGGTGGTTCATCTTGGGTCTTCAAACGCCTCCTTTTTCCTCCTATTCATTTGTCAATTTGTCTGAATCACAGAATATTCAGAGTATTTAGTTTCCTTGAATGTGTCAATCAGACATTGATTTGTTTACCAAACTTTCTTTTCTGTGCTTTGTTTTGAGCAAGGCTGTCTCGGCACATCATGAACCGCTGCCTCTCCGCTGTGTGCTACAATTGTTATAAGTGTAAACTGGTGTAAGCCCACTCCGTCTGCCTCGAGGCTGCTCAGACAAGAAGTGTGAAGTGACTCATGCAGAGAGGAGACGACATTTAAAAAGATTTTGACAAGCTCGAAGGTGAGAAGCTCTTTGCCAGTAAACTCTTCTCTGTTTTGAAGGAGAAGGTTGAACTTTTTACTTGAATTTACTGTGTGCCAATATAGACGTTCTCTAATGGTGTTTGGATATATGTCTACATTAATTAAATAACATCTGTTGAAGCTGTCGGAGTTATTTCAACTTAACAGTGCATCAGTGTGCCGCGACAGTTAAAACACCAGTGGGTTAAATATGGATGGCCCCCAGGTGACTGCTGTTTCCACTGACAACAGTTCCTTTCCCCCCCGTGGTTTTCCTCTCACCTCCTCTTAATTGTGTGACAGCAGCTTTTTATTTCCCTTTCTTTTCATTTCCTCTCCTCTCATTGTTCCCATTTATTATTTATTTTAGTTTTTTTCATTCATTTTTCTTTTTCATTCACCTCCTTTTCTTTTATAATTTGCTTCTCTGTATTCATGTACACTGGGCATGCATGTAGCCAATGGACTCACAGATTCTTTGAATATTAGCCATATTCTTGTGATTGTAGGAAGTCGAGTACTTGCCATTTATTTCTTCCAGAAAAGATCACATGAATCAGGAAGTGAACGTTGCTGTCTATATAAGTTATACACAGGTTTTTCAAATGTGGATAAACACGCAAGGAAACAGCACACAACAGGAGAAAGCAGGGGCAATTTTACAGGGGTTACACTTTTATATATATAACTTTAGCCCCTCAATATTAAACTCAACATTGATTGGACGTCTTGCCAGTGTAGCATATTGCATGATTCAAAGAAAAAAAGCGCTATTGCACATAAGATGTAAAAAGAAATAAGTACACAGTTTAACATGGTTATTAATGCTGAAGTCCAATACACATCATAGCGTTATGCCAGGCAATGTTTACTGTCAGCATCTAGACTGGCAAAATAAAGAAGAGAAGAAAATGCAGTGCATTCACCCGATTGTCATGCTTCAATTTTTTTGATTGTTCGATCAGAGTCAGGTTGTGGCCATACCAACCACACAATATTCAAACTAAAACAGGGACAGCAGAGTTTCCAAATATCTCAATTTCAGGGATTCGAAAACTCCAAATGCATTTTAAAAGTAAAACGTGATTGTCTGGATGTAGCCTTTAGATCAGCAACCACATCACCCATCAGGCATGAAGGTCATCGCTGTACCTTTTGAAATGCAGATCCAGTCCTCTCCCCTGCGGCGGAACAGACTCTTTTACCAATGAGTCTCTTGGAAATGCTGATGTCGCCAATCACTCTGCGTTTGTGAGTCATGTTTGCTGTTACTCATCCTCTACACAGATTGGGGTGCAGATTGAACCCACTGTCTGCATTCAGAGTGTGTGCCATCTGTTTAGTGATTGACTCTTGACTTGAGTGGAATGTGACTGAGCATTCATATCGTCCTGTCAGTATTAGCTTGATTTAAATTCTATTGTATTCCATTTTGTATTCAGCCTGGCTTGTCTAGCATTAGCGTTTATGGCCATGCTCTGCAGTACAGGAAACAATTATAAAATTCTGAAATCCACATGTCAGCTATACAAGGTTAAAGTTAGTCTAATCAGCAGTAATTCACTTTTTTCACAGGACATGTTGTCAACCCAAGTTTTAAAAAGTGCCTCAATCAGAGTAGACTTCTAGAGAAACAAGGGAAAATAGACTTTGGCGCTGAGACTCCAGTAGGAAGTAGATCACCATGGCAGCAGCTTCTATGAAGTAGGTGCTTCGGATATGAGGGAGACTTCCCACCCAGAGATCAGACACTGGTGGTGGTGATGAAGAATGGAGCACGAAGTTGGGACGTCTGACGAAGGGCTTGTGGGTGTTTGAGGTGGTGCAGGGGTGGAGGTGGATCACTCAGTGATCGTGGTATTGAAATGACAATGAATGACAGGAGGGAGAGGGAACATTACAGCGTAGAACGTACAACAACAGCAACGCAACATTACTGACTTATTCTGCCGATAGGTCGAGAGGACATGCAGCAGGTCAAGCTGATAGTGAGCGCCCTCCTCTGGATCCCGGGGCAAACCTTAGATGGTCTGATGCACTTCTACACTGACTATTTTATTCATAGTAGTCTGAATATGAATAAAATGCTAATTATATGAACAAATAGTGACAGCCCAATTGAAAATGACTGATAAACACAGGTTTCCCTGAGTTTGTCTGGTACAACATATTTATCCTCTAAATACAATCTGAAAACAAACGGTCCTCTAACCCACACTCAGTTGTGCCTTGATAAGAAACCATAGGATCATAGGATAAAATACTGATGTCATAGAGTCAAGATAGGAATGATAGTGTTTAGCCATTAGAGTTGTTGACGCTCCTGTGAACCGTGTGTCAACCACTAACAGTGAATAGTCTGTCATGCGGGTCATCGTGTTGCTGAAAAAGCAGCAAGGAAAAGCAAAAGTGACAAACAGAGAACAAAAGAGCTTCTTCCTCCGAGCCCTTCACTCCTCTGTCCCCCCCTAGGTTTAAAGCAGGTCATTAATAATTGAGCGAGGGGAGTTTTGCGGTGGCAGATCTATCATGAATCCTCCTCTGCGCCTGTCACTGCAAGGATAGTCGATGGATACTGGACCAGCCTCTTTCACATCCCCACATGGCAGATAAAGACAGGGTGTGGAAAAAAGAAATACAGGACTTCGCTGTGCAATATGTTGTTCAAATGCAGTTTTTACTCAACACTGTTTTTCACACGTGTTAAGGTAAAGTGTACATGACACACAACACCATAACATGTCAACATTATATATGGGACTTGTGATTACAAGCTGTGTATGGATGTGATTGGTATGTATAGACTGTAGTATATAAAAATGAATGTCGTTTCTAGGTCCGGCAAGTGAACCCAAAGTGGAAGTTACTGAAACATTAATCCTGTCATAGACCAGCATGGGGCGGCTTCATTTCAAAATGGCAAACTCACCTCTCGAAAATGGCAGTTCACAAGCCAATGGATGAGTTTCCACTTGGTTGTCGGTCTGTTCTATGACTGCTGATAATGCCTCTTTGAAAATCTAAATGGGAATCATTCTGAAGATGCCAGGTGTTGAGCACCCACCATTATGCGTCAAACTGGCAATGGCAGCGGCTGATTGTTGAGCAAAATTCGCAAGCGAGGTTGGAGTTCACCCACTGAGCTGTCATCAAGAGGCCGGAAATTATTTCTGTAGAGAAAGTGAAAAGCAGTAACATCCTTGAACTTTTAGCAGTGTCACCTTCCATGTGATGATGGACAGCGTGTCTGCAGGGAGAGCTGCCTTACCGCGGAATAATAGAAATCTCAGCTGGAAAATCAAATGGAGTTTAAAAATGTATGCACCTTTGTGTCGCTTCCTCTGCTCAGCTGCAGGTGCCTCTGCTGGTATGATTCTAATTCAGCCAGAGACCTTTCCAACATGTCTCAAACCCAAAATGGAAAAAGTTACACTGCCTGGCTCAGTTGTTGTTTCCATTTCTATCCCTGACTTTTGCTGTATCTGCCTTGGTGCAAGTTTGAGACTGATGGGAAAACCTCCTTCCCTCTATTCATCAATTACTTTAATTGAATTTATTTCAAACAGGAGCCATGGTGGTTTAGTTGTCATGAACACTGGGACTCCGGAGCTCTCAGAACCACTGCTACTCTAGCCTCAGTTGTGACAGCAGCTCCCCTGCATACAAGGGTTGCAACATTTACTGTAGCTGCTTGTTTTTTCACATGAAAGTACCACACTTATGATTCTTTCAGCGTTAAGAAGTACAGGCATGATTTGGAGTCATGGAACATGTCTAAATTTTAGCCAGAAAGTCACATGGCATAACAGCTTGATTTATTACATCATCCAAGGACGATTGTTGACGTTTTTCTTTGTTTTTGTGGGATTTAGAATAGAAATGTGTTTATTTTGGAACTTTTAGTCAGATATACTCACTGCAGTAAAACAAAACAAATTAGAAGTTGGGGACTTTCATTTTATGCGTATTTTGACTTTTTTGCTTGGTCCATATTGACTTCACTTTTTGGAGCTATCATCTCGTCCATCCTTATATTAGCTTTTATCTAACTAAATCTACTATTAAATTAATCTGAAGCTGACATAATTATCTTGTATTAGTGTCAGGTCCAACCACCCTTTTGTGTATTTGTCTGTGTCAGTCCCTATATGTCTGATGCTTGTCTCCTGGCAACCGCTGGCCCCTCAGTGCCCTCAGATGGACACAGCTGCTGCGCTGCACCTGCAGACAGGAGTCATTTACACAGGCAAGATCTGATCCGATCCGCTTATAATGCTGTTTCTATGTGACGCTACATCCTTAGTTATCCAGGAAAGAACTGATTAAGATTCATGCTCACATGTAGTTTCTTCTTAGCAATATCTGAACAACAGACAGCACGTGACCAAAAGCATATACAGTATGTCAGCTCTATAGGGGACTTATTGACACAAGAATTGCCTCTTACACGTACTTGACAGCCTCTTCTTTAGCAGGTTTGATTTCCACTTCTCCCTTTCGACATACCTCCACTTTGAGTTCAGTTGTGGATAATAAAGGCTGCTATTGAAATTCAAAGAGTACAGATATATAGGTTTCCTCAAGTGCTGAAGAGGAGAAACATTGATAAGGCTCCTACATGTCTGAAAATCCCTTGCCTCCAGGATCCCCACTGTTCTTAAGACCATTTGTTTCAGACTTTCAGAGCTGTGGAACCACGGTGCCAAAAATCATGTGATTCAACAGCTCAGAGCTTTTCCAGCATACATGCAACACTTTTCAGATCTCCAATTACAGGGTTTCAAACCCAGTAAACAAATGGATGCACTGGAAGAACATTGCAAGGTTGAAACCCTGAAAGTAGGTTGAAGAAACACTGTAAAAAGAGCTCTGCAGGTTTGAAGAAGGAAACTTGAATACAAAATACCTTATTAAAACATTATACAAGGCTTCTAAACTTCATTTCAATCATGCAAAGCCTTTTTTTATTATTTGATCTCAAGCTTTCAAACACCCAGACCCTTTTTTCTGTTTCAGAATTTGGTATTAATTGATATTTATCCCATATTGCTATAACCTCACTTTATTTCTTTAAACACTACATATTACAGGACATTGTAATATTTACCCACACACAGATTAAACATTTAGATGGTCAATTTGAGCATGGAGATATTCTATTATTAATAGTTGTAATATTAACATTAAGAAAACATGATTTCTTTTGTAATTTAGTGAAATACAAAGAATGCTGCACTGTGGTTTTATAAAACAGGGCAATTCCTAGTTTCCATTTTCTCTTAGTCCCGACCTTCTCTTCTAAACTCGAGTGTGAGGAGTGCGAGGTGTCGTGATCCTGCTCTGATGAAGAGGTGAGAAAGGGGAGAAGCGGGGAAGTATGTGGAAGAAATAATTAGAGGAGAGGTGGAGGGGTTAGGCAGTAAGGCTGCATGTCGCCTGCCCATGGCTACACTCTTTGATTGCAGCCCGCTCGCTGATACAAGCGAAGCCCAATTGAACCCACTCACTTCCTCGGGACGCGATGATTGGACGGATAGAAAGTGCTATTCCTGTCAACCTTAACACTTTGAACTCTGCAATGGAAATTACCAGTGCAGATATTGGTATTTTCGCATACTGTGATGTATCTTCAAATGCCTCATATCACTGATCCCAACCTAAGCTAAAAGAATATTTAAGTCAATAAACTATCAGAAATTATTTAAGTAATGGATTATAACAAAAATCCCAAATCTGACAGGTTTTTGCTAACTAAATGCATACATCATACTGTTGTAACAGATTTCTAAATATAGAAATTTAAACAATATGTATCTTAACACTTCATATGTTATTTGAACGATTTTTCTCTACTCCTCGCTCTTTTTCCACCTCACATTCTCAACACTTATTTCACCGCATGTAATGAAACATAATGACATCATCAAGATCAGACAACTGCTGCAAAAACAAGGAATGTTCTAAGTATTGTAGTTTCTATTTTATATAGATTACAAGAGTGTTAGAGGCAGTGGCATTTCTCTTTAATGTACAACTTCTGTCTGTATAATTCCCCCTCTGCTTTCACCGCTTTACAAAAAATGTTGTAAATCATTGTAGGAATCACTTATCATGAGTTCTGCGAATAGATTCCCACCAGTGTTTCTGGAAAGAGAGCTTCCATCTGATTCTTTGTTCCTCTTTTTGCCTCTCTTCTCTCCCTGCTGTATATTTCATGAAGCTGTGGCACGTGTTTGCTGAGTGAATAATAAGAAATATCTTCACGGGGCTAACCATGCTAAACGGGCACTGTAATTGGCCGCGGGGGTTGCTACACGGAGAAGTCAGGGCTTTTCCCGCTATCAAAGCAGGTAGCCAAACAGGAGAGCTAATTGGAGATTCCATTGCTGAATATCAAGAGGAAAAGGGTGACGGATCTGGATCTCATTAAAAGCACAGCCCCGTCTTCCCCTGCGCGCTACACAAACAAACTCTTTTAACGGTCTGAGAGTGATGCTGTCTGGAATGAGTGCTGATAAGACGGGGAATCAAAGTGGATCTGTGCAGGTAGAATGATCACAGAGCTCATGTGGGTAGATTGATATAGGAAAAGAGTCTTTGTAGTGACCTTCGCCTATGTGTGTGTGTGTGTGTGTGTGTGTGTGTGTGTGTGTGTGTGTGTGTGTGTGTGTGTGTGTGTGTGTGTGTGTGTGCGTGCTGTCTTCATTTGAATCTGTGTGTTTCACATTCACTGCTCATCTCTCATAATCCTAGTGATGCCTTTACTTGTGTGTTTCATCTAAATTGTAAGAATTGTTGTTTTCTTTACCCTAAAACATTTTAATTTACATCAGGAGCAGGTCCTCTCTACGGAGGCCGACATGTTTTTTTCCAGTTGCCCAAACTGAGTTTTTATGACAACTGAGAACTGAAGACTACCACAGGTTCTCTTTCAATAAAATTCAATAAATGAGATATAAAAATACATAAAAAGAGATATTGGTTGAAAGCATCAGCGTGAATGCTGCAATTACTGCAGCACCGCAAGGCATAATCAGTGTTCTTGTGGCTTGCTGGTGGCTCACTCACATGTTTTTTCTGTGCCATCCTTTTTCAATATCTCATCTGATTAAATTACAGTTGGGTGGCGTTCAGCTTGAGGAAATGAAGCTGTGTGTTTATGCGTGTACGTGCAACTGAGTCTCTACACATGCACTGTATGAGGGGGTGTGAACAGGCTTTGGAAAACATTTGATCAGCCCCTTACTTGTACTGTTTCTTTCGTCTTTTGTAAGTCTGTGTGGGGAAAACAGAGTAAAAGAGAAAAAGATCTGCTTCTATGATTGATTGCATCATAAATGTGTCTTGGGGCGAGTAAATGTAGCTCTTCTTCTTCTGCTTCTTCAGGCAGCCATCAGGTCTCATGATAGTTGATTCGGCCCATGAATCTTCCCTGTTGACTAATCAGATTAAGAGTCCTCTGCTCTGGTCTCTTGGGCTCAACCAATCTCGCTCCACCTGGTTAGTGAGATGGAAATGGCTCAGCCCATTAATTACTCACTTCCTCTTCACTGTTTCAGGTTAGATTTTAAACATTGACTAAATCCGAGTCTAAACACAGCTCCTGGAAAACTACAGTAGCTCATTGAGAATCCAATAATACCAAAAATAACCTTTCAAGGTACATGTCCCTTCTGATGACATGGAGGATTTATGACATCTGCTGCAGCCTGCCACCAGGGGGAGATACAGGTGTTTTGGCCTTATTTGATCCATATTTATATACAGTACAGTTTATGGTCAAATCTAAATCCTTTAGTAGTTTGTTTATTGGTGAATGAAGACATTGGTTAAAAAACTTTTTTATTTGACTAAGCGCATTAACCAACCCTTTGTGCAAGCAAAGGTATTAAATAATCTAGGTCCTTCGAATCACCCTAATAACACAATCTGATAGAGCTGATTGGTTGTCCTAACTGCTGGGAGGGAAATCAATGTTTTTCTTCCTGCTGCAGCTGCATAGGCTGCAGAAGCTTAAGTAAAATTAACACTGCGATTAGCCGTTTTCTTTTCAATGCTGAAAATCTTAACATGAATGATACATTTTGTTTATTATATTGCCCAGTTGAATAACAGGAACCTTGTGGAAATAATTTCAGAACGGCAATTTTATCTTATGCTTATACAAGATACAAAGAAATATACAAGAAGGAAAAGTATGTGTTCAATAAAGTAATTATAAAAGTTATGTTACTGTGTCAGAGTGTGCTCTGAAAATAGCTTCTCATTTCTTAAAAAGAATGTGAAGTGGCATCTGCGGCGAAAATTTCCAACAACAAGTGAAAGTTACAAAGCCTCTTTCAGCGTCTTAGAATCGAAAAAGGAATTGAAGGTGATAGTGAAGCTCAGAGCCTGACGGAGCAGCCATCAAAAGGTGTGTGTCAGCCGGGGCGTCTGGTCTGGTCTGCTCGTCAAACAGCTAAAGGAGATGACCACTGGTCCAGAGCCCTCCCACACACAGCTGCTCCCACATAATCAGCCTGCATCTATGTGTGTGTGTGTGTGTGTGCGTATGTGCGTGTGTGTTTGTGTCATTTCGTATGTGCAGGATCATGTCATGCTTGTTTATGATAATATGTATGTTCTTGTGTATCCTGGCCCGACCTGTGTGTTTTCTTTGTGTGTGTACTCAGGCTTGTTGTCTGATCTCTCTGCCCTGGGTGTGTCTCCCTCATTATTTGACAGCTCCATGCCTGACCCTCATCCCATTAAGATGTTCTCATCCCAGAGGGGAATCGCTTCCCTCTGTGTGTGTTGGAGATCACAGTCTGGCTCAGCTGCTGCGAAGTGGGACTCAGTGAGGCCAAAGCTGGCATCCAATATTTCTTTCATCCCAAACTTGAGATATCCTTCTATTGAAAAAGCATCAGAAAGCTTCTCCTCAGGAGAGATATTTAGTTTTTACACTTTTCCAGCAGCACAGGGAGGTCAGAGTCAGCCACAGAACAGTATCACATGGAGCTCACAAAGCCTCAGCATAATGTTAAGGAAACCTCAGTGAGGCAGATGGTTGCTATCAAAGGAGATTGAATATGGCTTAAAGGTCTTTATATTAACCCAATGCCCAAATCATTAATATGCTTTGAATATGGGAATTTATTTGCTAACAGAGGTGACAAAATGAGCTATTACTTCACCTGGATTTGTTAGGGGGAGAGCCATAATAGCCCCTATAGGCGTGTATTATGCAGGGGTTTGTGATGTAAAGTGACATCATAATGGTCCAGAGGTATCTGTTGGACTGATAAAACAGTTTAGGAGCTTCAGCAGTAGTATTTTCTGTGAGGGTGAGGAGGTCCCTTTACTCTTAGCTTTTCAACTTTGCAAAGCTTTTTACACAAAAATAAACCTGTAACATAGATGACAGAAAAACTAAATTAAATAGGCTCTATGTTAAGAGAGTAGTTTCGCATTTTACGGACATTGCTTATTCAGATATTTGGCAAGAATTACAGTGGATGAGGAGATCACTATGTTTGTATGAATCAAAAATATTAAGGTACAGCCAGTAACTGCAAGAAATCTGGTTTCACAGTTGTGATGACCTTAATTTTGTAGCAGCCAGGGTCTTTTTTTTTCCTATGATCTGTATTTATTTTTTGATTGAACTCTCCTAAACCCAGGTGTTTTGCAGTGAAGTCCAGTGGAGTTTGAAATTAATTTTTGCTGTGCCTCTGCTTGTGCCTCCAGATGGCCCGGTGATCTGGCGGATGCTGACCTACCCGCCGACTCGGCGCGCCCTCCTGGTGGGCTGTGGTCTTCAAATGTTCCAACAGCTTTCAGGGATCAACACCATCATGTGAGTCAAAACTCTCTTTCTTAATTGTCGCGGAAGTATGTCAGCTTCTGGGATTCAAAGGTGGCCTGTCCAGTCTGCCTTGAGGGAATTTCTATAAATTTTGACCAGTTGGCACTTGGACTCAAAGACAAACTGATTTGATTCCAGCGGTCAGTATAGTCAGAAATAAAAAATGTACTGGTTGGCAGAGGCACACAACTGCAGGTTAATTCAAAACATTCAATATTAATCTGATAAAACATACTTAAACACACTTAATAAATATATATAAATTCCGCTAAAGAAAATGTACCTGAGCTACTTGAAGATATGTGCCTCTGTCATTTCTCTTAACCACAGGTCAAAGACTCCATCTCTTCCTCTCTCTGGGGATTAATCAGAATAATGACAATACTTGACACTGAATCTGCGTGTCGCCTGCCTCTCCTTCCAACACAAAAGCGGCCATCCAGACAGATGTATTTCAGTTATGCAGCACTGTATTAAATCACAAAACATTTCTTTCATCTTTCATAACACAGCGTACACTCAGGAGCAGGAGCCTCATTGCATTACTGCCCACTTCCCTCTTTTACTCTTCTTTATCTTTCCATCTGAGGAGATTGGGTCATCCGTCTCCGTCTCACCCCCCTCCTCGGAGATGAACTATATTCCAGGCTCTGTAAACAATCTGTGGATATGTGCTGTTGCTTAGCAACCGGTGGAGGTGAGAGTAATAGGATAAGTATGTGTGTGTATGTGTGAGGGAGAGATAGTGTGTGTATGTGTGTGTGCATCTGCATGCATCTGTGATTTAATTTGGCACTTTAGTATCTGCGCATGTGCACCTGATGGACGTGTGTCCGACATATGTGTGGTCATGTGTGTACGTGTGAGGCTGAAGGTTTGACTGTTTGCATATGTGTGCACATGTTTTGAGAAATTCAGCAGCAGTGACAGTGTCGATCTGTCACCCATCTCTTTACGCCTCACTGAATGTCTCACCATTGACTGTCTGCCCCTCTCACTGTATATCCATCTTCCTCTCCTGCTGCTGACAGCAGAGGGGACAAACTGACTCCGTCCCCGTCCCCCTTCTCTCTGAATCTCTGACAGTCTTCCAGTATTTCTGAAAAGCCTTCACCTGCTAATTTATCTGTGTCAGCAGTGACCCACTTACACTGAGCATGAACACCTTTTCCACGTCTTCTAAACGGTGCCAGAATTGTTTTCTGTTCACACTTGGCATTAGAATGTGTCCCTGGTCGACAAATTGAAATCTGATTGTCCTTTTATTTGGAAAAACACAAGCTTCCCTTGGTGATAATTACTTCTTTCAGAAATGACCTCATCATGCTAATAATCCATTTTTGACAGTGTCTCAGTTTGAGTCGCTTGCTGTTTTGTATGCTGTGGTTGGTTCAAGTATTAGAAGTATATCAGAAAAACAATTCTGTGTTAAAGACAATCAACTCAGTGACTCAGTTCAAGTCAATGTACATTATATGTCTTATCCTAACAAATACAGCTAAAAACATTGACCTGTCCTAACTAAAGCAACACAATTAACAGGAAAGTATGGAACATGTTAAACAAGGTGAACAGTTCTTACATGCACACACAGTGCTGAGTTATCATAGTTACAGATACAAACTAGAATGAAACTTTTTAGAGAGCATACCTCTGCAGTCCCTTTAAATTTCATCAATAAGCACCAAATTATACACCTATAGATATCAGTGACCTAAATATATAAAAAAAATTTCTTCAAGATCCATGTATCATTTCCTGGTAAAATGTAAAGAATGTAGCAAATACAAAATTCTTCCTTGGCCCAAGTCTCATAATTCTAACAAGTTTCTCTGGAAATCTGTTCAGTAGTTTTTAAGACCGTTGTTAAGACAAAACTTCTGTGGTTGTTTAACATATAGCTTTAGTATCTGCAAAAGAAATGCGTACAGCGGACACCTCACAGGAACAATGATAAGACACTTTACTTCTAGATAAGGTTATAATTTATACAGGATGATAGGAGCAGCAATAGACAGACTGGTCATAAAAACAACAGGCAGCCATGAATAGAAGGACGAGCAGAAGCACTTGTACAACCCAGTGATTCAGGTGACCCAGGGCGCTAATAGGGTAACAAGGAAACAAGGAGCAGCTGTGGAGGCAGCAGCAGGTCAGACCTATTCGTTGAATGTGTTAAAGGTCCACAGCACAGAGAACTTTCCACTGTATGTGACACATAAGCAGCTCTGAGTGTATAATGTGTCCAGAGATTGAAGAATATCTTCAAAAATGAAAAACATTAGTATAAAGTATTGAGAACAGCAGTTTATTTGGCAGGAACACTCTTAAGTCACAGTCTAAGTTAAATTCAGAAGATGAATGTTGGCTGCTGAGAACGATTTACTGGTTGAAATTTGCCATCTGACACACTATGCTTTCTTTTTACTTTTTATTTCTTTGTGTGGGGATTAACAAAGAAGTGTTTTTAAACAGGGAGGGTGTCTGGCAGATGGGTGAGGAAAGACTGGGTCAGAGAGACACAACACATGGACAACAGGCACAGGGAGAGAGAGAAAAGGGAGAAGCCATGGCTGTTATTCAATAATGAACAATATTAAGATATTTAATCATGGCTGAATCCAAATGGAACCCGTGAGCCCACGGTTACGAGTCAAGTAGAAGGTGGGTTTGTCATTAAAGTGTTGAGAAGACTCCTCCAGGGCAAGAGCAAAATGAACACTAATATTAACAGTGCTGTCGGTGTCGAGAAGCCACAAAGATCACTTTAGCAACTTAGCCAGTGGGTAACCTAATACAGGAAGTGCAAAGACCTAATGACGGAGCAAAGAGATAAGGCTGTTGGAAATATTACCATTTACCTCAGACGTTTTATTCAGATAAACTTTATAGGATTAAAATTACAACGTATTAACTCATCATGCAATAAAAAAATTAACTCTCATGGCCCGCACCATGAACGTTCTGGAAACACATCAAAGCGCATAGAATTTCCATGGCGAACGTCACAAGGAGGAGTTCGGCAACCGCTATCCCATTTCGAAAGCTTCTTAACGTGGCTGACTTATGTGTCCTTCCATTCCCGAGCAACGAAGGCTCCGACAGGTGGATCCAAACCGACCTATCCCAGGATTCATTGCCTTATGTGCAGCTGTTCAGAGGGTGCAACAAGCTGGTGACGTAAATAGGAAATCAATCAGAGGGATTTACGAGGGGTTGGGACACAGCTATGGACTCATATAAATGCAGCAATTGATTCAATTTTCAAATTGGATAGATTATCAATAACTTCCTGTCTTCCAGCCTTCTTATTGTTCTTTCTTTATGGAGATTGCAGTCCTTGTCTGTGCAGTGTGTACCTGTGTTTTTTCCCCCAGCTCTGATGTGTCTCATCCTGTGTGCTTCTTATCTCTGTTTACTTTCCCAGCTGTCTGTCTCCTACCTGGCTTTTTTTTCTTTTCTTTTTTGTTACCTTGCGAAGCTGCCAGGACAGCCCTATTAGCCGGGGAGATGTAAAGGAGGTGTGGGGAGCCAGTAAATCAGCCGGGCTTAGAGACAAGCTCCTCTCCCCCTGTCCCCAGCTGCTTTCCCTGATTAAAACAACTGGGCTGCACAGAGAAAGAAGCAAAAGGGCAGCAAGGGAAGCCGGCAGACAAAAATAAACAAATGCAGGCCAGTCCAGAAAAGCACATATCGTCCGTCACTCTGCTCAAACAGTCCACTCTCTCAAGTCGGGAACTTAGCGGGCTTAACGGGTTGGTGGCATACACCGATTTTTCTTGTGAGGGAAATATGCTCCGACGGAGAGTACATTTGAGTCCTCCTCAGCACATTAGATTAGATTAGATTCAACTTTATTGTCATTGCACAGTACAAGTACTGATACAACGAAATGCAGTTTAGCATCTAACCAGAAGTGCAAATAAAAGCAGTAAAAGTGCAGAGTATGTGCATATTTAGAGTGGAATATGTAAATAAATAAGATATGTACAGTGAGAAAAAATATGGAATATGAACAGTATTAGGAGGTATGGTATGATATAAGTACGATGAATACACTATGAGCAAGATAAATATATAAATATATATAAATATGAATACACTATGGGTGGAATAATACAGTAGTTAAAAAAAATAACAGTCTAGTGCAAATATTCAAATGTTCAGTGGCTGGAGGAGGGTGTGTGGCAGTCCAAGCATCAGAGGTCAACTCTTCAGAGAGCCTTAAAATCAAAGTTTGGAAAAACAGAGCCGTACTCCTCAGCAGTGGAATAATAATCGAGTGGATTCCTAGTTTGTTATTTGTTCAGCGTTTTTAATCAATAACTCATCTTGCTGATCAAAAATGTTTTCACAGCAATATCATCAAAAGAATTTGGCCTGAGTCAAATGATCACTCCACTTGTGAGAGGCAGAGGTGCTGCGACTGTCAGGAAGAGAAAATGGTCACAGAGAAGCTGTAAAATGGAGCAGGGATCTGATAGAGTCTGGTCACTTTCAAGGGAGTTATGGAGTCCAGGAGTCGTTCATCTAACAGTGTCCCCCTGAGATCCTTCCTTTCTTCCTTTCTGTTAAAGCTAGGGTCACACTGCAAGATATCTTTATTCGTTAAAATGGTCCCCGTGTCAGATTAGAGTCATAAATTCTTGCCGTGTCATCAAACTGTCCAACCAATCGGCAGCTTTGCGCGATGTCTCTGGAAAGGATGTGCTCTCGACTTATTTCTGTGGAAAAGAATGTATCCATAAACATGGTGTCCCAAGCAGTGTAAATATACTGGCTGTCTTTTGCTCAGTAAAGCCTAAAAGCCTAATTCCTCTTGCACATGCGTCACCATGTTTAAATCAAACATGTTTGTCTTTCTGTCAGTATGTCGTGAGATGTCCCAGATGCAGCATCAGTTGTCATCCTTTATGACACACAACACAAAATAATAAAATTGATTGTGGCACCCAGTGGCCACATCTTCCAGGTCAGGCTAATCAGGCGGATATTATGTTGTCTGATATGTATTATGCCAAAGGGAAATTCTACAAGGTTGAAGCTGGTCCAGTCACTCTTCCAAATTATAATCCTACTTTCCATATAGTCAATGTGAAAAGTGACGCAGAGGCATGGTACAGACAGCTGCTATTAGAGGCTATTAGATTAACTTCATCCAAGCTCTCGGTTCAGCATAACACACAACAGGCTGAATACGGTGGTAAGGACCTACAATCATTGTCGATATTCAGTCCGATTAAAGAGATGAGCCCATAGACAGCTGCACTGTGGGACTATGATACAAACTATAATTTCATGGTTATCAAACACAAATACTGAGCTGATACGTGGGTCAATGGCCTTCTGTATATTGGCTGATTTAATGTAAAAGATCTTTATTGGTTTCCATCACTTTTGTTAGACATGCAGTATATTACCTACAGGGAACTATGAACATGCACCTACAGTGTAAACCTTAGACTATATATGTAAATAAAGATGGACAACATGAGGGCTCCCCAAAAGGGAAGACAGCATCTCAATCGCCACCAGGTGGCTGGCTAAAGTATAGGTCATAAGACCTACCTCATCCATGTTATTGGATGAGACATGGACCAAATGAATGGGTCTAATAGTTTTTTCTCAAATATAGTTTTAATCATTTTAATTTGTTATTATCACATGTCCCAGTGTTATTTTTATATGTTTATATTTGATTGGTTTTTGATGCTATAAAATTGATCGATAGCTGAGACCAACTCAAGATTGGATCAGGTAATGCAATGCCATCCCCTGATCACTACTTTGCAGACTCTTGCTCCAAATGTGCAGGATGGGGTGATCGTATCAGGGATATTTTGGCTTCATGGATAGTGGGAGGAGGTGGAGATGCCTGGTCCCCATGTAATGCGGTGCACTCTATATCAGCATTCTCAATACAGTGCATATATAATTCCATGCAGTGCTTATTACAAGCTTATTTGGATTTTGTCAAGTCACATCCACACAATATAGTCATACACATACAACTCAGTCACCCACAAAGAAAACATAATCAGCATTGATAGTTGATAGTCTAACAATTGTTGTTCTGTGCTCAGCAGCCCTGTCTACACAGCAGCACAATATGTGTTCAAAATTTCATGGCAATAAATATAATAGAGCTACCCCACATGCAAGGGTAATAACACTGCAATATGACAGGTTTGAATTATGTGACCTCTGACTCAAAATTGCAAAAGACGCTTTGTGACAGACACAAGCACATGTTCGCACACCGAACACGGTCTTGTTACAGCAGGCTGATTTGAACTCGTATGTCATACCCCCCCCCCCCCCCCCCTCTCTCTCTGGACTCTGGTTGTTATATGAATAACCTCCCTGCCCTAACACACCCTCAGGCCTGTGAGAGAAGAGTCTGAGATGTGTTTGTCAATAATACCTCTCTCTGGAACCAAAGATGTGTCAGGTGCTGTATCAACACCACTCAACTTGTGGCCCGCATGCGATGCGTCCCTGAGTATCTCCCTGCTGGACTGTCAGCAGATGAAGGGATGGACGGCTGTATAGTTTACTCATATAGACAGATGCATGAACTCTATGCTATTGCACTGCTGGGTGTTTCCTCTTCTTCATCCTCCTCTGTTTTTCAGTCACAATAGCAGAACAGTGCGGTACAGCAGTGGTTCAAATTAGATATCATCTCTCCCCATTAGCAATTGGATCATTTTGATTCAATTAGTCACATGATCTAACATGCAAAGGTCACTGCGGGCTGGTGGGGACTGCTGTGTGTGCTTATGTCTCATCGGGTAATCGGACTGTGTTGAAAAGACAGGCGAAGAGGGTGGATGGAGAGTAGATGTTGATGGTGAGGATGTGGAGAAAGGTGCGGAGGGGGATCTGAGGCTGATGACATCTCCAGTGAGGAAAGATGGATTTATAAAGTCGGGCAGGGAGGAGGAACAAGACATACTGAGCACAGCAGCTGTGAGAGAAAAACCCTGTGTTCTCTCATTCTTTTTTTTGTTGTTCCCTGGGTACATTTTGTGACAAGCAATGTGACAAAGTCCAGACTTCTCAAAGAAGTAGCCAAGGCTCAGACAGTCTCAATACCCGTACACTCATAAACAAAGGCTCGATAAATACAAAAAAAACTGAATCATTGGTTGCATATTCAAAATGGCAAATGGCAAGAACACAAACAGCAAATTAGGAGAAATTTGGAATGTGGAAAGGTGTTTTCACTGAACTCAGTAGCTAGTTGTTTCTGCTCTCAGGCGCTACAAGGACATCAAGCATTTACCTTATGAATACCTGGACAATAAATGTCCTATACATTGAGTCACACTGCAAACTTTCCCCATGCTTCTTGTGGTCCTGTTACTTTTTATCATCCGCAGTCTTAGCAAACAAGATAAGAAACAACAATGTGATTCAGCTGTTTTTTAGAGAATAACCCAGAGCAAAATTCAGATATTTCAACAAAAACATCATTATTATTTATTCATTACTTATGCATCATCTATATCATACTATATACAATGATATAGACATTGGGTATCATTTCCACCTGGGTTAGTTAGCTAGTTGGATGTGTTGGAAGGAACATTGCTAAGTACTGGCAGAGACATGTGGTATTTCAATTAAATAACAGTGAAATTAATCTAATAAACAAGTACAGATTTGATATGAATCAAAAAGATATGATATGATGTGATATGTGTTTCTGTCGGTAGGCAAGTGGAGATTTTGTTGTTGACTCAGGCCAGTTGGCCCTCACAGATGGTCCCTGAGACAAATGTCATATTGGAAATGTCCCAAAATGCCAGTTTTACATGGTCACTCTGCTGGCAGGCCTGCAAGGAGCTGGCAGAGTCCTCCCTGTTACGTGTGTTTGTGTGTTTTTTGCGTGTGTTAAGAGAAATGCCAAAATCCAAAGCAGAAATAGTTGTTGTTGAAAGTTTTTTTTTTTATTTCTATGTGAGCCAGTGTGTGTTAGTATGTTTTCTAATGTTCCAAATCATGCCAACCTCCTCCACTGTCTCCAATGGAGTCGCAGCCAGACCTCTTTAATAGGAAATATTCAAATTCTTCTTCTAATCAAACACACACAGCCACACTTTACACACTCCTCACAGCAAGATACCATTTACAAAGTGGCATTTAATATGTGTACAAAACAAAAGCAGATATTAAGCACAGACTTCACGACACTCACGCAGTCACGACACTACTGTATAATAGTGTTGTGAATAACACAAAAGATTTAAGCTCACTTACCTACTCAGTATTTTCTCTTACTTTGCCTCATTGGACATTTGTCAGGACTGTGTTTTTAACCAATGACCGTATATAAAGAATAGATTGTACTGGCGACGTCATTTGGAGACAGAGTCCACTACAGAGTTTAGTTGTTTAGTAATGAGGATCTTGTGGAAAATACAATATTAAAGGGACTCTCACCTTTGTTGCATTTTTACACTTTTTTTGGATAAGGTTAAATTGGTATTAATAAGGTAATGACACTCTAAAATGCAAGACAGACCCACCAGGAGTAAAAACAAACAATTATTTCACTCTCATAATATTTAGTGAAAACTTCAACCAATAAAATTCTTCGGACCGAAGGACCTTATTGGCCGACAGACCTGTCTGTTTGCTGCAGACCGGTGCTTCTGAATCCGAATCCATTGCTTTGGTAAACAAAAACTCATGTGCGTGCGCGGAGGCAGTAGGTTGTAAGTCTGCTTGTAAATAAAGTTTCTTCAAAAAAATAAAAACACCGGAATGGTTGTAAGTCTGCTTGTGTAAATAAAGTTTCTTAAATAAAACACCGCGGATGGGAACGAGGGGGTGGGGCATTGGAGGAAGGCGGGATGATTTGAATGTGCTGTAATTCTCAAATGCAACAAAGGTGAGAGTCCCTTTAAGGTCTCACCGATACATTGCCTCGACCAATCTTTAGTCAGTCTCAGCTGTCTGTTGTGCTGTTTTTCATAGCTTTTATAGCATCAAGTAACTAATTTCAACCAAACTTATCGTACCAGATGCTTTGTTAATGCTTTGTTGTGTGTGTGTGTGTGTGTGTGTGTGTGTGTGTGTGTGTGTGTGTGTGTGTTTGTGTGTGTGTGTGTTTGTGTGTGTGTGTGTGTGTGTTTGTGTGTGTGTGTGTGTGTGTGTGTTTGTGTGTGTGTGTGTCTGTGTTTGTGTTTGTGGTTCAGAATCAGAACATCCAATCTACGTTCGTATCTATTTGGGTTTCACTTTCCCTTTTTTTATTCCACAGCATAAATGTGGTACAGCTCTGGTGTTCATATGCATTCATTTGAAAAATAGGCCAGTTCCCAAGAGATTCTCCATCTCTCTCTCCCTCTCACACACACTCTCCGTCTCTCGTTCTGTCTGTCCATTTTGTTCTGGTTTTTCACAACCACATACATCCTTCTGTGTTTTCTCCAACCATTCATTCATTCTCCTTCTCGCCTTTCAATCCTTTTCTCACTTCCTTCCTGCTCTCTCTCTCTATCTCTCTCTCTCTCTCTCTCTCTCTCTCTCTCTCTCTCTCTCTCTCTCTCTCTCTCTCTCTCTTCATGCTGCCTCCTTCTGTTTCTCTGCTCTCACACCTCATCACTAACTCTCTTTCTCACCGTGTCAGTCACTCGTTCAATCGCACCCACTCACTCACTACTTGCCCGCTCACACACACACACACACACTCACTTGTTTGTCCGTCTCCCTCACTGTTGCCGTACAGTCAATCCTTCCCTTGATCCCCTCGCTTTAAATCCATACTATTAGGTCACATAATTAGGTCAGTGCTCTGTCAATAAGTAGCACTCTGTCTGAGCGTTTTGTCTTGTAGTCGAGGGAAACCTCTGAAGTCGTCTTTCACACCCTAATGCACATATACAGGTTTTTTTCATTGCTCATCATGAACCGCTTCAGCAGCATCATGACCCTCTGTCAGTAAGGCGGCGTTCTTTTTCTCCTCTGAGATGAAAAGGGAGGTTTTGTTGGATGTAACGTACGAGCGAGTCAAGTTTACTGAGTTTGTATCACTA
Organism: Limanda limanda; assembly: GCF_963576545.1. Lineage (NCBI taxonomy): Eukaryota > Metazoa > Chordata > Actinopteri > Pleuronectiformes > Pleuronectidae > Limanda > Limanda limanda. The sequence continues at coordinate 10,554,460 of NC_083636.1, forward strand.
AACTGTCTCAGCAGTGAGAGCACGCAGCTCCAGTAAACCCTGAGAGGAAAACAGGACTTAGTGAGTCACCACCTACACTGTTTAAAGCACAATATAAACTTTGTCAAACGCTGTTGAAGTTAGGAACAATGATTAAAGCCGTAATTCTTTCATTAATATGGTTGGCGCTTGGCAGTTAGTCTATACTTGAAAAAGCAGGGTGTGGGAGAATCTGTACGGTAACAAATTCAGCTACAAACCTGTACCATTTGAGGCTGAGTTCACATGATTCAACAGTTTGTATGTAATTTAAATAATTTTGGAAATTATGTCCAAACAAACATGATGAACATGAACATCATTGTTAAGTATCATCTGGCTCTAACTTCTCGAGTGTGATGATTAACAGCTTTCTTGTGTTATATAAGACAGAAAGGTGAATATCTTCAGATTTGAGACAGATTTGCCTAGAACAAGTAATTTCAACATATTTCCTTGTGGGAAAATCTCATTACTATGTTCTAACATTTTATTAAGTAAATTTTGAATTCATTAATCAAGAAAGTAATGTACAGATGTATTGATAGTGAAAACTTGATGGAAATATTGCCTTTATACAGTATTAGTTTTACTGATCTGCACTTCAACCAATTATGTCCGGCATTTCCAGCTTCATTTTGACTAGAAATGTAATACAACATTTGCCTCCAAACAGATGGAAAGAAACACACATGCGTAGATCATGAAAGTTCTGAATCATGGCAGGGATTTATCAGAAGAATAGTCATTAAAATATTTGTGTGTTGCATCAACTACAGAAGCAAAACCAATTGAGCTTTCCTCTTTGTTTCCATGAAAATGAATCTTCTCAGCAACTTTTTGACTCTGTAAGAAATAAAACAATAAAAACATCTGGCATGTCTAAAGTGAGAACACATCTCTGTGTGTAAGGTGGATAAACAACCTGGAAACTTTGGAAAGTGGTTGGTAAAAAAGACATCCTCAGAGAGCAGCACTTAATGAGTAAAAGCATGCAAAGCCTCCTTTTGGTCCTTTCAGACCAGATGTTGTGTACTCCCAGGAGTCGGCATCCTCTGAGGCGATCCCGTGTCAGTGAATGTCAAGCATGAGTCAGCGGCGTCCTCGCACCACCAGCCATGTGAGATAGGCTAAGAACAGCAGGGAGAGATCGAATGCAAGAGGGAGAGGAGAGTCGAGAGAATAAACACGTCTATTATCCATCAAATTAAATCCGCTCCATTGGAAACAGATTTCAGGCCTGAATCAATGTTTTGCTCCTGATGGAAATACATTGGCAGACACCCTTGAAAACCTCTCTATATTTGGAGTTTGGTTCAGTGAGATAATGTATTTCACTTATGTTGATAGATGTAAATGACAACCTGACAAAGTGGTGACAAGCTGTAGGACAACTAAAACGGGTGAATAAAAATACCTTCTTTCGTGTATTTTTTCTCTTTTACCTGTCACTCTCTTCACCCATACTAGCTCCCCACGACTGTCATCATCCACCACCCATCCCTCTTTTCTCCTCCTTCCTTCCTGTGTGTGTCTCCCCCTTTCCTCTCTCAACATTTGTCTCTCTCCCCCTTTTACTGATGTCTCACTCTTTATGTTGCTGAGTGAGAGGGGGTTTGGAATTGAAGCGTGACTGACGTGTAGATCAATGTTTCCATTTTCAGACTGCCGGTCAGGGCCAGATCTCACCTTGTCTTGTTTTTCTTCGCATCGGAGCTCCGCAGGGCCTCTTCTGTAAAAGACAGTTGGTGTGGGACAGTTCATGATCATTTGTGCGTTAAAAAAGAGTGAGACTCTTCTTACAACAGCTTTCCTTACACTTTTGTTTGCCTAGGTCCTGAAAAGCACAATATGCAGGTTTTAACAATCAACCTACAATTATTTCATTACAATGTGGTCATTCTTTAATATTACTCTCTTGCGTTCTTTGGTTCTGACCTTTGTACATGTTATTACTGGCTGTGGGTAAGAATGGGGAACCGGGGCTGAAAGGTTATTCTTCTACCAGTGAATGGCTGTCGATAATAGATGCTCTCATTCAGGCCTGTTTTACATATAAAATGAAAAATGTGTGAGGTTGTGCTTAATAACTTTGGTTAGAGAGATACAGTACATTCTTTATTCAGGGCCATTCGCTCACCCTTGTGAAAGTGTTAAAGGGATAGTTTACCCAAAAATGAAAATTCCCTCATTCACCACTATGCTGATGGAGGGGTGTGTGAAGAGTTTGAGTCCACAAAACACTTTTGGAGTTTCAGGGATAAACAGCGTTACAGCCAAATCCAATACAGGTGAAGTAAATGGTGAGCACGTCTTCAAATGTAAAAAAACAACAGAAAAGAAATATGTCTCCATATTGCTCCTGTGGTGTCATCCAAGTGTTTGTAAGACCCAACATTCTTATTCAATGTGAACGCAGTTCCAGGGTTGCAAGATGCAAGTTCACCAAAGTTTAGTGAGAGCAGGCCTGCAGTCAACAGATTGATTCCTTTTTTAGCCTTCGACTTTTCCTTCCAACCACACCCAGCAGCAGCAGCAAAAGAAAACTATTCTGTGAAATGTTCTATTCTTCTGAAAGAAATCAACCTTGATTTTAATGAATATTATATGGAGGCTCTTCCTAAAAAAAATAGTTCAAAGGCACAGAATGGCTGAATCATTTGCTGCATTTTTTTCAGTAAAAACCTAACTTCTGGATATTATCAACTTCAACAAAAATATGAAATAAAAATTTATAGTGAAAGAAGTTTTACTTATTTCCTGTCTGCATTACTCAAAATAAAAAAAATAGTTATTGTCAGTCAGACCGGATTCCATTCACAAGTAAATTAACTGGCTCATTACAATGCAACCACCATCATGTTCATGCATCTCTTCCAGCAGAGAAACACAAACAAGACGGACTCCCAGAAATGAACAAGATGCCACTCTGAAGGATTTTTAATGACACGCCAAAGTAAACACTGAACAGCCTCTCTACCCCGATGTTCTGTGTGTACCCATTAAAATGATTCACTCTCATCTAGGGAGGAATTTCCATGACACTTATGGAAGCGGCGCTTCACTGTGTATTGATCTCCAGCACCAAAGTTTCGCTTTGTCTCACAACTCTGTTTCCCCTTGAGCTCTGAGATGAGGCTGAGCTGCACACACGAGGATTCGGCACAAGCAGAAATGAAACTATATCATACATTATATATACTTAAACTCTAAACTTTCCCATCTCCTGCTCTTCATTGCTGCCTGCACTTATTAACAACTTGACAATTTACACAGGAGGATGGATAATCACAGTTATTAGACTTTACAGGAACAAGTTCACCTGTGAGCATAAAAAATCGGAACATTGGGGGCTTTTAAAAAATCTGAGATGTGTCTGAGATGCTTTTAACATTTAACACACATCCAGTTGGAGTTATCACTTTGTTTCTGCATGCTGTGTGTGTGTGTGTGTGTGTGTGTGTGTGTGTGTGTGTGTGTGTGTGTGTGTTTTTGTGTGTGTGTGTGATTTTGTGTGTGTGTGTGTGTGTGTGTGTGTTTTTGTGTGTGTGTGTGATTTTGTGTGTGTGTGTGTGTGTGTGTGTGTGTGTGTGTGTGTGTATGTACGCCGTAATCAGTAAGATGCAGGGACAGGAATACAGGGAGATGGAACACAGCATGCTGCATTGCTGACATTAGCAATAGGGCTTTTATTCCTGCTGCCACATATATCTATGTCTATGTGTGTCCATTCAACATACTTTAGCCCTTATGACTTTGTACCAGGCTCTGCACTTCAGAATTAGTCCTTGTCATTAGTAAGCCCTCATCAAACAGATGTACAATATACTGTCACTTTTTATTGTTTGTGTGCTGGATGTTGTGTGCAGAGCTTTCTATACACAGTCGATGGTGCAGAGTGAATTTAGAAAACTTTGATTACAGTCTGTGTGTGGTTCTAAGATAAGATAGATTAAGATACATTTATTTGTCCCAAACACATGCACAGACATGCACAAGCACACTCATGCAAGGAGGGAAATTTAACCTCTGCTTTTAACCCATCTGGTGCAGGACACACAGAGCAGTGAGCAGCCATGTACCGCGCCCGGGGAGCAGATGTTGCTGGAGTAAGGTGCCTTGCTCAGGGGCACTAGACAGGGTAGGGAGAATCCTCTTGGATTTTTTGACAGATCAATCCAGGTTCGTCTTTTTGTTCTTTCTCCGTGGAGTCGAACCAGAGACGAACCAGAGACCTTTTCTGCCCATAGTCCAAGTTTCTGCCAATAGTCCACCGCCTCTCCTATTCATATATACATTTGCTTGATTTACTTAATATGTTAAGTCACCATGACGTAGATCAGCACCCGTAGTGGATCAGTCCATCTGTGTCTGTGTCCCGATATGCTGAAACAAAATAATCAGATTATCGAAATAATCTGGCGTCGATTTTGACCCATGTTTTGACGACCACTGCTGTAGTTTATCTGATGAGGTAAAATAGATATGCATTCCACATACATGCAGACAGAAAAACATTTGTGGAATTAGTGGGTAGATGTATTTGCAGGCATAAATCTAAGTTTCAGTCTGTAACTCCTTATCCTGCAGCAGGTCAGTTTTTTAATCCACAACTTTCTGCCTTTGTTCTGTCTGAATGAAAACCATGATGGCAGGGAAGTAAATGTGTTATTATGCAAATCAATTGTGCGTCTTTGTTTTGGGGAAAGAGCGAGAGAGCACAAGCACGGGAGAGATAACAATGCTTTTGAAGCTGAATGCCAATTCTGAGTTGCCTGTAGAGACGCACAGAGGGAAATAGTGTGTTGTTTTTTTTGTCCGTCTCTGTGGAGTTTTTATTAGTTTGGATTTTTCTTTTTAACGAGTATTACCTCCTTTGTGTTCGTATTCTCTAAGGGGTTTTGAATTCTTATCTGCTGTATGTGTATTTATACAGTTTGTGTGCATGTGCATAGCTGAAATAATTTTTCCCACCCAGTTTCCATCCTGACACTGAATTCTTACAGGTGTTTGTGTTTCAGTTGCCATCATCTGAGCACTCCTCCATTGTTTTTTCCTCCGTCTTACTGGCATGATATCATAATAGAAATGGGGGTGTGGACCACATGCAAGAGTCTGCATTGTTGACCGCAGCCAGTTTAGAACCTTGTTGATGATGATTGGAGGTAATTTGACTACGTGCAGCAACATGGTGCCAGGATAAGAATATAATTATACTGTATGAGAACAAAAGAAGGTGGGGGGGGGAGAGAAGAGAGAGAAAGTAAAATTGAGAGGATTGAAAGTGGCTGTTGCTGCTGAGAAACTATTTATAGCTGATTCTAACCGATCAGCGGCTGGTAGAGAGGCCGTGATTGGTTGCTGAGTGGCTGGCTCTCAAGATGAAAGGTTGTGGTTGGTTTGTTGGGTTGACTCATGATTGTTTTTTTTATATATTTGATGATGGCGATATTGTTCTGTGGCCTGTGTATTATTTCAGCTATTACAAATCAGGATAAATCTTTATCTGCTATTAAAAATTGATAACTTTCAGTCGACAGATTGTAATTTTGGTTTCTCCACAACAATTATTTCGTCATTTTCCTTTGTGTTGTCATCTGGCAGGTACTACAGCGCCACCATCCTGCAGATGTCCGGAGTGCGGAATGACAGGCTGGCAATCTGGTTGTCCGGACTCACCACCCTCACCAACTTCCTGTTCACCCTGCTGGGAGTGTGGCTGGTGGAGAGAGTGGGACGCAGGAAGCTCACTCTGGGCAGCATCATAGGCACGTCACTCAAATTGACCACATCAGGGTGTGAAGTGTTCAAATCTCAAAGAGTGTTTTTTGTAATGTCACAAACATTACTTTTTTAACAGGCACAAGTTTGAGTTTGAGTCTGTTGGCCACCGGTTTTCTGATATCTGCCCAGCACAGTCCTCCCGTCACCTTCCACCCGTTAGACCCCGCCATGGCCAACTCTACTTGCTCCAAGTACCAGTGAGTACACACACACACACACACACACACACAAAAGTGCTCAGTGAGCCACATTGGGCCCTGAAATTCTGCCTCAACTCCCTTTATTACCAACCAGAAGCAAAAATTACTGAGCAGCTGCAGCAACGATCTCAAATATCCTGATGTTATGATCCAACCAAGAGTATTTTAAAACTGTATGAGAGTGTTATGGGAAGTAGGTGTGAGAGCAGATCTTTGTTTGATCACTGAAATGATTCCCTCAGCTAACAGCTATACCCAAAGATATGAAAGACTAAATGTGAAAAAGAGCGTTTACAGTTTTTTATGTGGAATAACTCAACAATCAGGTGCCATTTGAGGATTAAGGTGTACACATGTGATATATTACTTTAATAATTAGATATTTTTAAATATGCTGTTGGCCATGTGGTGCACATATATAGATTTAAAGACTAGAATTATGGTAGTAATAAAATGTAACCCACAATTTTCTAAGTTGAACTTACTGAGCCAACAACTGTAATGTAAAGGCAATTTGTGTTTGTGATTCAAGTTCAAAAAGAGGGCCAACATATTGTACATGATGCAGACCCATGACTTAATACAAAGATGGACGATGTTTCTCCACTTCCTCCCGTAGAACACAAAGGAAGCTGAAATATCTCAGATACGGCTGCTGCCATGTTGCGCTGGTGAGATCATGTGAAGCCGGAGACTCCATTCATGGTCTTCCGCGTATATGAAATTGGGTAGTGGGTAATTCAGATATTCCTCTCCCCAGCAGAGGCATGGATGGGATCTTTTGTCCCTTCAGTGAGTTAAGTCACAGAATTAACACATTCTTGTCCAATCGCACTTGAACAAACATCATTGTGATAAGAATCACCTTAAATGTCAGAAACCAATTTGGAAACATTTAGCATGTATTTGGACTTTTTAGCTTGGCCTATGTCTAAAATGTTGACATGAAGCTGTAATCTTATCCATCTAACATGACTAAGCCCTATGAGACAAGTTGTGATTTGTTAACATGGGTTATGCAAATAATACCTTGATTGATTGATTGACGACTTTGATCATTGCCCAAATGATGACTAAATCATTAGCAACAAAGGCAAATGCGCACTTACAAACACACACACACACACACACAAACACACACACATACACCGTCACAAACACATACACACACACACACACACTGAGTGTGTCTGCATGCGAGTCAGAGATCACACTCGACTTGCACAGACACGAGATGGATCTCATGTGTAGCTGCAGTCTTTCATCATAACAACAAACAAGGACTAATGGACTCATTCTCCAGCACCCACACACAGTAACAAGCAGCCACACACACACAATCACAGGAGGCAATTTGAAGAGATGAATGCTTTTACCACACTGTAGTGGCTTCATTGAGTTCACTTTACTCCACATGAGCCCACATATTAGACAGCATTAGAGCAATAGCTTTACCACCACAGGCCTCCCATAGTCATTGTGGATGGGACGTCCCGTTAAATCATATACTTTTAACATGTATATAAGTAGCTAAATAAAAAATCTCTTGAATATGTTCAATTTAAATTAAAAAATTGCTCATTCTTTAAGCCCCTGCACAATTATATTAGACTACGGTGATATTAGTAATATACAAAGGATGTGTCGAGAATAAAGTCATAATATAACAAGAATAAAGTCGTAACTGAGCAGAAACTCGTAATTTTATGAGAAAAATGAGTTTTTTACACAATCTTTCCAAAGCCCTGATACTTTTGATAATGTGGTGCTGATATGACCAAAGATCATGTTATATTTGTGAAACATATACTAAGGTATAATTCAACAAGATGTTTATTTTTCCCTATCAGGCTGATCTTCTGATATTCTCCGTCTAAAATGACATGTAACCTAAAATTGTTCCAATTATGACGTTTTCTCTAAATATTACGAATCCTTTCTCATAATATTACGACTTTAATCTTGAAATCTCTTTTTTCAACATATCCCGAATACTTCTTCACCTCCCTACAGTGTTTACTTTTACTTCAGAGGACATGGTTTTAATTTCATGTAACTGACCTCTGTGTGTTATTTGAGCATTTTCCCCCTGACACAGAGAGTCGGCTCACTACAAAAATAGACTTAGGAAACAAAACACACATTCCATACACTTCCATCAGGCACGACGACAACAAACCTGATGATGCTCCATGAAAAAGATAGTGTATCCTTATGAAGATTTGGTTTGCCAGCATTTAGAAGCCTCTTACATGGGGACAGCTACATAGCTGACTTGACAAGATAGACTTTTAATTAGCAGAGATGTAACAGAGGGACGAGCCAGGATTAAGAGATAATGATGGTGAATCACACACCATTTGTTTTTGGTTCTTCATTTTAATTCAACGCTTCCGGTATCTAGGGAACAGTCCATACATTTATTTAATTTGGGTAATGAGGCAAGTCGCAATTACAGGGGATGGAATGGTGCTCTCTGTACATAAAGGATTCACAACCCTTCACCCTTTTCACCTTTTGTTATGTGGCAGCCTTATGCTAAAATTGTTTAAATGTTTATGTTTTACCATAATTAGTGTACACCCACCTCCACCACACAAGACAAGGCAAAGCAAAACATCCAAATTATTTTTTCACGTTACTTTACAAATATATTCTTGAAGTTACTTTTCGTGTTAATCGTATTAAAAAAATGTCTTCATCTATAACTGAATAATCGTGCGAAAAATTGCACTGCACACAGGCATAGTGTGTTTACAGAGTTATGGCAATTTGTGACTTGTAATTCACTTATATACAACAATAAATGTTGTGTATGATAAACCTCAAAGAAATGCATTGGATTAGGATGTTTTCTGTTTGTTTTCCCAAACTTGTCGTCTGCTCCCTCCCATTTAGTTTAATTCTGAAATGTTTCGATTGTATTTTCATTGACTGTTCACTTGCACACTGGACTGAGAAGATTTCTTTTTAATATATATCATACATTCCAACTGAGGAGAGTACTGTAAATGATTGTGCTCATTAGGAATTATAGTTAATCTGTGCTGTGTCTGCCGTGTGGCCTGCAGGCTGTGTGAGCCGTGCATGCTGGACCCTGGGTGTGGCTTCTGTTACCGTGAGAATGGCTCGGCACTCCTCGCCTCCTCCTGTGTTGCAGTCAATAAGGCCTCCACCGAGCGAGCCGCATGGGGCAGGTGAGTCACAGGATGCAGGGATGAGCAATCTAGGATTCAGCAGAGAGGAAGTTCTGCTGTGGCAGGAGGATACTTGTTAATAACATAGGATTAGTACATGAATTAAATCGCTGTATGCGAAATGACATCTATTAAACATATCTTCCAGATGCTCCAACTCCAGCCTGATGAGAGATCAGACGTACTGGGCCTACAACTACTGTCCCACCTCCTACTCCTGGCTGGTTCTGCTGGGTCTGGTGCTCTACCTGGCTGCTTTCGCTCCAGGTAATGCTTCTACGTCCCACCGGCTAACCTCTTCCACCTAATCCTCTCTGCATGCAGTGGGTGTATAAGCATGAATTTACCCTTCAGCCATGTTTGGTCCTCTCCAGTTGTCGAGTGTCAGGGGGATGAGGGAGGATGCGGTCCCCTTTAAACCTAAAAGACCTAATAAACATGCCACTTTAACAGCCTGCCAATTTTGCCATCTCCTCTCAGCCATCCCCCTATCACCTATTAGCGAAAACGACATCACAGGATCCGCAGTTAATTATTTGAAAGTTGAAACCGAAAGCTTCAAAAAGAGGACAGGGATTTTTGCTTCGCTCGACCTCTTACTGTTACAGTCACACCGACCATTAGTATTGAGAGAAATCCTACCGGCGTCAGTGATCACTGGGGCACCGAAACCATCAGGACCATTCCTCATGGTATCAATTAACACATTTCTTACTGGTCATCTCTAAATTAAGGTTTACTCTTATAATCAATAAAAAGACACCCACTACGACATAGTGCACAATGAGTGTGTGTCCTCACTTGGATCTGGCTCCTTTCACTCTGCTCGATCAGGTCATCGGCAACACGAAACCACTGAAACAGCATGGAGGTTATGTTTTCACCCTCATCCATTTGTTTATTGGTTTGTTTGTTTGTAAGCAGGACTACACAAATACAACTGACTGGATTTTCACAAAACTTGTTGTAAGCATGATACATGGGACAAGAAAGAATCCATTTAATGTTAGCATGCTTTAGAACAAAGGTGCAGAATAAGGGATATTTTAGCACTGTCTTTAATGTGTGAGGTGTTGTTGTTTTTTACATTTTCACAGGAAATAATGATGAAAATCTTGATAAAAAAAATCAGGCATATGAAGGACACTGACGTCTCTGAATGTGTGGAATTTGGTGCTGCTTGATTGAATTTAAAGGGGACTGTTTGGCCCTGCTGGATGTACAGTTTGCAATTGTAGATTATAACTGCTTTGCACTATGGCTGCTTTTATTGTGAGTCTGGCAGAAAGTGTACACGCCTCATGTACAAACATAATAATTTTAATTAATTCCAGGAGATTAAATGTTCCAAATAGACACCGGTTTTTGATCGGCGAGTGTGGACATACCAGAATTTAATCTCAATATGTACACAGCATACACAGTCATACTCCATCTGTTCTTCTGCTGTAACTTCACCACCACCAGGCCTCACCTCTTATCTCTTCCTCTCAGGGATGGGTCCAATGCCTTGGACCATCAACTCAGAGATCTACCCGCTGTGGGCGAGGAGCACAGGGAACGCCTGCGCCGCCGGAGTCAACTGGACCTTCAACATTCTGGTGTCTGTCACCTTCCTCCACCTGGCTCAGTACATCACCTACTATGGTCAGTACCAATTATTCGAGTTCGCATATGTGTTTATATATTACCCAAAATAATTATCAAGCTCGACATATTTTGTTTTATTTGTATTTTCTTTTTATTCACAGTTATTCATAATAATGATTATGGCTAAACTTTAAAATATCAAGTTTCAGTTAAATTTATTTGTCATAAACATGAAACAAAATCATTACTAAATTAGTTTTAGTATATATTTTTGCTGATATATCCAAAAATATATTTTTTATACCTAATATGACCTCACCTTTTCTAAAAGCTGAACTCAGAGTGTAATTTCAATCAGACTAAAAGCTTCTTTCAGGAACAGTTGCTCCTCAACATCAGTGCTATCAGTGTGTACACAACCCAATGAGCAGATCTTGTGTAACATCCCTTCATCTTCACCTTACTGCAACACCATCGAGGAAGTAAAAGCTAATTCACACTAAGGCGTCCCCCCCCTCCCCCTCCAACGCTCTTCCACACCTCCTCAGTCGATGTGGCTCAACAGCAGGTTTCTCCTCAGCCAGGAAGAAACTGACCTTTCGTGACGCTGGGCGAATTGATCCATCAGGCGCGATCGCGGAGGCATCCTGAGATGCGGCGTGTCAACGATCGATCTGAGTCGTTCATACATTTATCCGGTTTATAATAATCGTTCACCGAGAAACTAAACACACACGTGGATGCTGTTGTCATACAAATGTTACTGGTATTTATTATAATGCAGCCGTGTCTGTTCATTTAAAATGTAATTGTGCCTTGAGAAGAGGAATAATAGAAATTGCAGTTGGCAAGAAATCTCATTAATCCTCTGTCAGTGTTTCCTTTAGAAGGCTTATTTTTCCATGTGTATTTGTGTCTCTATGCAGTTATTTCCTCCCCCTGTTAACCTGCTGTAATGTCACTCTGACAGGGGCATGTTACTTCTACCTCACATTTATCGTATGGTGACTAGCAGCCTGAAAGCAACGCGATAAAACATTGGCACGCACATACGCAGGCGGTCAAGATCTAATATTAGCTGCCCTCTGGGTCTGCTGTCACTATCGCAGGCTCTTTCTCCAGGATGATAAACGACAGCAAGCCAACGTGTTCAGGAAAAAAAAGGTGGCAGCTCTCTAAGTCATGGCGATGTGTTAGTCGCCATTCTCTCTTATAGCATTGATTTGTTTTGTATGATTAACACTTGATTTGCAAACTCAACACAGAGAGGAACTTAAAAAAAATGCATAAACACCAAATACAAATATACATCAGAATAAATGAGCGAGAAAATAAATAAATCATTGGAAATAAACAAATACCTAAATGATTAATAAATAGACAGATAATAGAAAATAGAAATTAAATAGAAATATAAGGGTTACAGTAGGAATGAATAACTAAAAAAATGTCCAAGGGAAGGGGTTCAGGGCCATTGCAATATGGAGCATATTTGATTTATGGAAGAGATTTCAAGGTCTTTTAATATGATTTGGTTTCTTTGGGCAATTTCTAACTACATCTATCCACCTGACTATCAATCCTAAAAGACAGTGTCTCTAATAGTAGGCTGTTCTCTCTCTAAACTGAGAGAACGATGCAGTGACAGTGTGTTTTTCATCCCCCTCCCCAGGAGCTTTCTTCCTCTACTCCAGTATGGCCCTACTGGGTTTCATCTTCATCTACGGATGCCTGCCGGAGACCAAAGGCCGGCGTCTGGAGGAGATCGAGGCGCTGTTCGAGAACCAGCTCTGCTCGTGTGGCGCCACCGATTCTGACGAGGGACGGCAGGTCGAGTACATCCGGGTCAAAGGCTCAAACTATCATCTATCGGACAACGACGCATCTGACGTGGACTAGGGAGAGTTTTGGGTGTTGTTGTATTTTCCCTCTGCAGAGATGTTGGGTGTGTAATATTTATAATTTTTTTAAACTTGAGCTAAGGAGTACCTGATTTCCCTCCCTGCTGCTTGATAACAGCTAAAAAGTCATTTTGCTTATATCAGCAATGTGAGTTCACTTTCAAATCAGTCAATTCAGGAAGCCAAAAATCAACGACGAAGCTTGAGTTTGAGTGTGAACGTTTTGTTTTCAGATAATCTCTGGACTGAGGGTAAGCTGACAACACGCTGCTTTAGTCAACGGCTGAATTCTCAACCATGCACGTAGAAAAGACAAAAACATTCTCTTTTCCACACATAAAGAGATTTTACATAAATACACAGAGATCCAGTGTCAGGAAACATGACATATATTCATGTATAAGGGACGTCCAGCCATGATGACGTATTTTACAAAAGGAGCTGTGGCACAAATGTTTCTTTTTCTTTGAGTATATACCAGTTAGGATTTATATATAATGTTGTACATACAGTACAGTACAAGAAGAATAACGACATAGCCATCCTTACAGCGCCATGTCGTTAATAGTGATCGTAGTCTCGGAAACCTGGACGTGTGTGTCCACAATGTTGCTGTTGGTGTGACTGCTGTTGTAACTCATCGTCGATCTGTAGAACCATTCTGCCTTTCTATATGAAACACGTCTCAGTTACTTGTCGTTTTAAGCTTGTAGCATCGCACATTAAAGCAGCACTATGTAACATTTACTGATGAACAGCGCCCTCTGCAGCCACTCATGGTGATTCATTATGTTGGGCTCAGTGTCCGAGCAATTGTATTTTTAACGTAGAGAACAAAACAAAGCCTTTCAATGTGTTAACCAGAGTTCTGAATGTGTGGGCCCTCTCACTGAACTGAATATTAACTGAACGGTGGATATTACCCATGATCCCCAGCTCCCCGAGCCACAAGAGCTGCTGCTGTAACAAAAACACAACTCTTAATGTTTTAAATGTTTACTCTCTGAATAAGGGAGATAAACTCTGGTTTGAAATTACTTCTAAGTCATTCAACATTAATCTTGGACTTGCTGGAACTGATTCTGGCAATTTAAACTGCGACTGTCAGTCAGTGACACACTTTTCACAGAAACACACAACCCACCAAAGTTATACAGAATAATAACAGACGTTCAGAGTAAAGAGTGGGAATGAAAGAGGCTCCATTCTCCCTATTACAAGTCAGTGTAGCATCAAACTAATTTTTTAGCCACTATTTTAAGTAAGAAAAAGTTGCATAGTGATGCTTAAACGTCAGCTCCTCCTAGACTAGTCTCAGCTTGTGTTTACTCTCATATTTTTTATGAAAGGCAAACACGAGAGATGTACAGTATGTTGTTTAAAAATTAGCAACCTTTATTGTCAGTGGGTGCACAAACAAAGACACCACTGCAGTAGCACTGAGAGGAAATGGAACTTATAAGGACCATTTATGTTTATTTATTTATTTAGAATTATTTAGAATTTTTATACAAATGATGAATATCTCTTCAGCATAATTTGTTTTTCTGTTTGGTTCTGTTTCCTATCTGCGTCTCAAAAAAGGCAGTTTGAACATAACACTATGGAGACTACAGTTTAATCTGCAATCTGATTCATTCTGTCTCTATGACCCGATGCTATAAACCATAGCAACTCACCACTGCTGGATATATTCTCCGTTTAATAATATTTCAAACAAAGACAACCAGTGTCCTCTATCCGTGTTGGTGAATTAAAAACTATTAGTTTTATCTTAACACGATGATATTAGTGCCTGTGTATCGTGAAGGTGCCTAATGGCCATTTTTCAGTGGACTTGTATGTGTTTCGTCATGTTATAAGTCTACATAGCTATTTTTAATGTGACATGTACATATTTGCCTCTCACCTATGGCGGAATTTTATTTTTTTATTATTATTATTATGGTTTAATGTATTTCTATTTTTCGTCTTCCTCCATAGCCTTATGTACAAAATAGCACAGCTTACCAGTTACCGTGTGTGGTTCTCGTGTCAACACTTCGAGGAGTAGGACTTAGCGTAATTTGCCAGTGTTGTTTTGTAGAAGTAAAAGTGCGTGAGGTTCTTAGTCACATACACATAAGTTTCAGTGTATCGAATACTGTCAGAAAGTTAACAACGGATTCACTTTAACAAAACTGATTAATGAGTCTTCAACAGGTTGAGCTGTTTCTGTGTTCTATGAAAAGGGTTCTCATGGCAGATAAAGGACAGTCCATGGTATTAACCCATAATGAATTCATGATTTTTAAATTTCAAGCTATCACATTTAGACATGACTGCTATGTTAGATCTATATAAACATTAGTCCTCTAATAAAAGTAAAACAGTCATCACATAGCATTCAGCGCCTTCATTTTGAAACCCAATAACTCTCCTTCAAACACACTTTGAAAAAGTTTACATAGATATCATTCACAGCACATTTTTTACTAATTGTAGATTTTATCTTCTGATCAGTTTCCAAAGCATGCTCTACATTTCAAATTGATTGATTTTTATTCTTGAAACTTGCAAGCAGCTGCTGATACGTATTCCATTCTTTTCAACAAGCAATGAAAAATTAAAAAAACTAAATTATAATGTATCGAATTTTTTTCCTGTCTTTATTCACGAGATTTCAAAGATTTCCCTTTCAGATTTTGTAATTCTCCCTCTCAAAACCTTGAGCTTGTAGTCATACAGCCCCTGCTTATATCGTTTTTACAGGTTTAAAAGCAAAGAAAATAATCAGTCCCCAAGTGACGATATCGTTTTAACTAAAAACAACACAAACTAATTTTATACCGAGAGTATTATTACAAATAAAGCATACATCCATGACACAGATTATGTAACAAAAAGCTAATGTTGACCAAATATCTAACACCGTCCCCCACCTCACTGGGGAACTTTTCATGTGTTCTTATGGTGAAATGGTTGTAATTTTTTTCCTATGTGAACCAACTATGTGTGTTTCTAGTTTACGAGGAACTACAGAATACAAATACAATTAAAAAAAAAGTGATGTATAGTTTATTTGACTATTGTTAAAGCTGTAAATGTTTTGCTAGAGTTTATATTCTATAAAATAAAACTATCTTAATGAAATCTTAACACTTGAATATGTATACAGGGAAAGAAATAAAGTGATGAATCAGAGAAAGGCTTTTCTGGGCTTTATTTCACTGTCTTCGTGAACAAACACTGAATACTACATGTGGTTTTAAACCTTCAAACTCATTTTGAACAATACTTTGAAATGTAAAAATCAAATGCACAGAACAGGCATACTTTTCGATTCTTGCCTCCTTCCATCCAGCTTCTTTTTGTCCAGCTGCGTCACCTCTCCTAAGTCTTCCTCTCGTTGAGCAGGACCAAAATATCTGCAATTTCCTGAGGAGCTCTGACCTCCTCATCGATGGCAGATGTGACCTCCTCCCTCGCACTCTCCGAGAGGCCTGTCATCATCGCATGGTCCGTTTCGTGTCCCTCTCTCTCATCGCTGTCCTCTTCACTCTCCTCACCTACATCAGAAAACACAATTAGGAGTTGGGGAAATCAGTGTTATTCGTTTCTTTCTGACGTATCTCACTGTTATACCTCTGGCATCAGTTGCGTTTGCAGCATTTGGAAAGCAGTTGATGGGTAGCTTCAGGAATGTTTTCCCATTGTTGCCTGGTGGAGAATCAGCCTTAGGTTTCTTCTTGCTCCAGGGCGTGTTCTTCCCTCCATTCCCTGTTGAAGCCGAGTGTGTGTTCGGCTGAGCAGCGGTGTCAGTCTGCCTCCCTGTGGCTGCATGTTGCATCGACAGGCCGACAGGTGGAAGGTGCACGCTGAACACAGGATGTCGGGACATACCGTCTGCAGTTAAGATGCACTGAGTGGAGGTGTCGCACATCTCTGCAGCGGGAATGGCGACAGTTTGAGTTCCTGCATCTCGAGTTCTGCTGGATGGTTTTTGGCACTTGCATACCTCTGGGTTCAGAGGTTCAACTAGAGGGTAAGAAGATGCAGATTGAGCTGGCGTGTTTTTTCTCTGTGGCCCGTTATTTCCTGAGGATGTGTCTGGGTAGGCCAACCTCTCCATACCTTTCTCGTCAACTGTGACGTTTGTTTTGGGTTTTATGCAGGGAGTAAGAGGCCTGGGCTGGGGTTGACCTTGTTTCGGTTTAACCTGTGAGCCCTGGTTTGAGGTGTCTACACAACAGGCTCGTTCCACACATGAAGAAGCAGAAGGCTGGAGACATGGTGGGCAGTAATCTTCGTCCTAATACAGTTAGAGTAGGAAAACACAACAGAGTTCATGTGAAATATTATGTCTTAAGAGAAAAGTGGTGCTTGATGTTTGGCCTTGAAGAATCTTTTTAAATAAAGTCTGAGATGACTATACAAATACAGTGCAGCAGCAGGTTGGACACAACCTCATGCAACTTCACTTACGTCAGTAGAGTCTGAACTGAGGTAACATCCTGTAGAAGAGAAACTTGGTAAATATCCACAGTCATTCAGGGAGCTACTGTGTCCAGGACATGCTTAGGGATTAAGAAAAATAAGGCATCGATTAATTTTCATCTTTCTCCCTCCAGCATATACAGTAGATCATAGGCCATTAGTTACCACAGATAATACAACTTCAGAAACTTACAAAAGTTCGTGACACCAGAGTTGGAGAGCTGTCAAGGAAAAATAATTGACAGTTACAAACTCTACCACTTGGTGGCAGTGAATAGCTACTTCTAACATAAGACTCTTTTTTACCTCCATTTCCATGCACTGTGATTCTGGTACAGTTCTGACAGTAAAGATTAAGAAAGAAAAAAAACAACAACATCAGAACACATTAAAAATACAAATCCTGTCAGTAATAATCATTTAAATGTTTATATATGAGGTGTAAACACTTACTGTGGTGCTGAGGATTTGAGTGGTGTTTCATTTTTGAGATAGATCTTTGATTTTAAGCTCCCAGTATGAAAAGCTGCAATTAGATGTGATGTTAATCTGAGGATAAAAGACTCATGGTGCCAATATAAAGGTTTACAGCTCAATTTACCTTCTTTTTCGTTGTCTTCATTAACAAAGCCCCTGAAGAGGTCCTCCTCAAACTGCTGCTCGCACTCTGACTGGTTCAGTATGAAGTCCATCATGGGCTCCTCCTCCTCTGGTTGGTTATTGAGGGAGACGTTGACCTCGTGTCTTGCAGGCCCTCTTACCTCTGTGTCGCTGTCAAAACACACAAGCCTTGAGCCGTTACAAAATAAAAGAAAGCAAATAGTCCATCTAGCTCCTAGTGGTTTGTGTGGCCTCACTCTGGTTCTGGACTTCCAAACAGGACTTGCTCAACTGTGGGTGTCTCCAGTTGGTAGAGGGGAGGATTTGATCCACAGGACCAGGGCATGTTGTCCGTCATACCTCTGGGGTGGGATAAAGGCTGGAACTAACAAAGTAAATTTAGAATAGATTTTTAGAAAGAACCATATTTGAGAAAACACCTTCTGGCAGTACATCAGCCACTAGTCTAAAATACTATTTCTGACACACCTGCAGACACGGAGAATTATGTCTCACCCCTATATATTTGTTTTCCAGATAAAAGTAATGTTTCAAATACATTATTTTGCTTTGTTCTATCAAACAGTAATTTCACACATGTGTTTTGAACACTTGAATAAAAATTGATTAATGGTTATTACCATTATTCAGTTCTATGCATGGGATCACACTATTTAAAAATGTGCCAGTTCTGAAACGATATAAAAGATATGCTAAAAAACAAAAGCTTCCATCTGGTGAAATGTGATGTAGCAGCTTGTTATCTTGCTTTACTTAAGGTGTGCATTCTTGAATCATGAACGTTTTTGAACTGAAGCAAAATATTACTATAACTGGAAATGCAAAGTGGGATTCTCATAGGTTCAATGCAAATGCTTCAACTAATATTGTGCATTTTCGAGCAATCTTTCACTGGATCTTTACACGATAGTAGAGAATTTTATGCAAAGCTAGTTTGGTATAGGTTTGGTATATTATAAGGCTATGGGGTTTTCTTGATTTTGATACTATGTCCTTAAAGGAGCTAAAACAGATTTGGTGATGACGCCATTTTGGTTGTGATGAATTAAAAAGTTGTTATTTAACGGCCATAGAGGTGAGAATGCTGCTGTCTGATTCAATCCAGTTTCCCTTTCAACTTGAAACTATAATATTCTCTTTGCAGCACCTTGATCTGCTCCTGGCCTGAAGTGTCCCAGGGTGGAGGTTCCTGTGTCTGTGACTGACCTCTCTGCCGAAGGTTCAGCTTCAGTGGGAAAATTCCTGTGGAGAGCAATGGGATTAGGACTTAACTGTCCGATTGTGTAATAATATTCTTATGCAATGTTTAAAAAAAGCACAATTAACATTATGAAATTGTATTTCATGCATGTCTGATCTACAGAATACTTCACAGCACCACCTTGGCCTGAAGAGGCTGTTGAAGTGGAGGAGAAGGGGCTGAGGGGGTTGCTCACGCTCTGCCGGTAGTCAGACGCACTGTTGTCTGAGAAAGCTGACTCCAGCACCGGTGACAACTGGTGAGACAGAAAAATAAATCCCTTTTAATCTAAGATAGGAAATGCTTAAAAAGTACAATATGAATAACTGGAGGGAAACTAACCTGCCGACAGTTGAAGCCTTGTGGAACAGCATGACTTTTCTGTCTTGTTCCATTACCACTATATATAGATATAGAAGATAGAGTGTAGATGACCTGTCATTAATCAAGTATTCATCATTTATTTACCAAGTACTCTGACAGCTCCTGCAGCCTCAGAAGTTTGCTCAATGAACGTGATCTAACTGCGATTAAACTGTCCGATATTGACAAAATCAAATGACAGAGTATTCTTAAATGCATCCACCGCTATAGTGTAAAAGATCTGGCTGAGACGATTCTCCACCTGTACCTGCACTGTGAATGGCTCTCGACCAGACTGAGCTGTGATGGAGAGCAGGGGCTCATCGGGAGAACCAGGGGATGATTTTGCTTTCTTGATCCTATCCTGCCGCTGCCGAGGACTGCCACTTTAGGAAGATCTGACAATAAAAAAATATTTAAAATAATTTTTACTGCCATCAATGGTCACCATCCTATCCTTACTACTGTCCAAAACAGATGGTTTCTCTCACATGACAACTATTTTGTAGACGAAAGAGTCTCTTTTGTAATTCATGTTGAAATATTTTTGATCACTTACAAAGCCATAAATGATCCGCCAGTATGTCTTCTAACTGTTTGAGTCCAGGTTAGAGACTAAAGGTGATTGAGCCTCTGCAGTTCTGGCTGCTTAGATCTGCAACAGCCTTCCACAGACTGATACACCAGCTCCCTCTGTTGCTAGCACTTCCAAGAAATGCTTTACCAACAGGTAGATCCATAACAGATCAATTCTGCAGTCTTGTGAGATGTTGATTTTATATTTTGGGGTTGCTTTTACCGAATCTTTTTTTACTGTATGAATGTTTGTGTTTCTGCATACCTGTATAATTTTGTTAATTCATTTGATGCTCTTAATGTTGCATGCTTTATTTTCTCCTTGGAAAGCAAGCGGTTGCTTTAAATGTGCAATGTAAACACAATAGTTAACGTTATTATCATTATTATTATTATTATAAGGCATTTATGAAGCTACATAGAGGTAGAGACAAGTCTTAAATCTTATATAATCTGAACCACAGAGGATTCATAATGCAAAACAGTATGTATTATCTTACTAACTACTTTTAAAAACTACTTTCAGATGTTTAAAGAAGTTGTTTCTTACCTTTAGTTTCCTTTTTAGCAGCAATCTGGTTGACAATGAACAGGGTGACCAGGTCCATGCTGCCTGAACCAGCGGAGGTGTCTCCGGGGGATGATGGCAGAGCTCTCCCCGACTTTATTAGCCTCTTCTGCATTTTCCTCCTTTCAAAGAACTCCTGGCAGAGAGAAAAACAACATGTCTTCAATATTCCGCTGGACACACAGAATGGAAAAGCGTGTAAAAACACATTTGTTTGAGTGAGTCACCCTCTGCTTCTTAGTATCGCTCTTCATCACCAATCTGCTCCTGCAAAGAAAAGAGAGGTCTTCGCGTTAGCATTAGCTAACTTGGCTCTGCTAACATTTTTCTGATATTAGCCAGACAGCTAGCTAAATCATTAGCTCGTCTCTTACCTGGAACCCCCGACCCAGTTCATCTTCAGCGGCTGTACGTGTCACCGTGGACGGCAGAGAGGTGAGTGTGAACACAACAAAGATAGTGTTTGTGTCTGAGAGAGGTAAGCTAACCTGAGCTAAAGCTAAACACCACTATCCATCCGCACGCAGGTCACAAACGTTCAGGAATTTGAATGATGTATTTTTCAATGAGTAATGTCACATCGTTCATTTTACTGGAAACAAACGTGTTTTCTTCTGTGACATTTTGTGACCATGACAGAAATTACACTGAGTGGTGTGGCCACATTATTACAACAAGTTAATTGTCCTACTGTGTGAATGCGAGGAGACAAGGTTGCCAGGCAACGCGGGACAGAAAAGTAGACCGTGTTCAATGTGATGGATGGGGAGAAAAAATGCTGTTTTAAATCATATAACTGGACCCAATTATTGACTGACCTCAAACTTCAAGACAAAATGGTGAATATCCCTTGTACATGTGAAGGTCTTCTACACAATGACAGTTCAGTAGATCAGGCATCATTTACCTCTAATGTCTCTTTAAACCAAACGCTGTCTTATTTTAGAACATATGACAAGATGGAAAAAATGTCCCTTGTACATCCTACCGCACTAATTAAAGCCTACAACCAGTTGATTTTATCTGATATCAGTGACATTTCTTCAGTTGTGTACCTGAGCTAAGTAGATTCAAAAATAATTGCTAATGTTTATGTATCTTCTTAGTTTGGTTAAACTACATAACCCTTTTAGTCTATACAATCCAGAGGTGAAATCTATCACCTTTTATCCCACTACACTGACCTGACATGTGTAGGCGCATGCTGTTGATTTAGAAATTGACATGAGTGCATTGTGAACACACAAGTGACAACAGTGCTCTGCTCTTATCACAGGTTAACTCTCTTAATTGTGCAATATTCATTCTGTCTGTGCAATACAATGGTTCATGTGCAATAAATTCACTGTACATATTGTATGTACTGTGTACTGGTTTTTATTCCATTCATATTTGTCAATATTATTATATTTAATATTATATTACTGATGCCTATTTTTACTTTTGAATTTCTAATTATCTTATGTTATCTTATCTTATCTGAATGCTCTGACTAAATATTAGTGTGTGAACTAGTGGTGAATGTGTCGCATTTATAAACTCACTTCATTAAAAATATAAATATGTGGTTTAAAGTAAATAATTTAGACTACTTGCATTGCCTGGTCTGTAAAATATACATTTAAATGATTCCTTTCAGGTAAAATTTGTTGTTATTATTATTAGAAACGGAATCCGGTTTTAAGTAGGTTTACACATATAATGAAATTGCTTCGGTTTATTTTTGCAAGTATAAATATTAAACAAATTGAAATAGAAAACATAATTAAATATAAAATAATACATCAAAGATGAGAGTGTCTGTGATATGCTTTTATCTTTTAACATCTGTTTGTTCTCAATATACAATACAATAAAATATAATATAACTTTAGCATCCCAATTGTAATTTGGTATAGGGCAAGTAAAAGGAGACAGAAACAAGATAAAGACATGCACTGACCAAAACCATAACACTTTTTAAAATTGCTTTATTAGTGTATTGTATTTATTGGCTTGTATTTCCCTCCTGTATTTTATTAAGGAGTTTTGCATGCAGCAAACTTACACCCATTCAACTTCCTGTTCACAGTGAATTTGTTTACGTCCGTCACGCAACCAATCGAGTGCTGCCGGGGGCGCGACCAATAAAAACAGCCGATGTGAACGCGTAGGACGAAAATAAGTTGCGTCAAGGTGGCGGAAACGAACCGGGGAAGTGAGCAGGCTGTGGGATGTCACTTTAAAATGATGCAGCTCACACATGGTTGGTGAAATAGTGAAGTTGAAGTTGAGGGTTTTATTTTGACAGGTGGGACCGGAAGTGCAGTGGGTGTACCCCCCTGGATTTGACAGGTGCTACAAAGAGCAGGATGTAACGGTGCAGGAACAGTCAGGAGTCCTCGCTGGGTTCATGTCGACGCGGAGGGTCGGCCTCGGGTGATGGCTGGTGTGTGCACCGTCGGCAGGCTCCACTAACGGTTCAGCAACATGTCCACCATCCTCCAGGCGGCGGCCGGAGTCAGGTGGGACCGCACGGCCGCGGCCAAGCGAGCCGTGCTCCTCGCCGCAGCCGCGTACGGCATCAAAACCCTGTACCCCATCATCTGCAGGCAGCTGGGCAAAGGAGCCGATCCCGGGAGGAGCCGGCTCTCCAAGGCGGAGAATGGCTCGACGTGCTCGGGGAAAGAGCAGCCGGGTACGGTGGCTCTCAGGAAGACATCGCCCGCGGTGAACGCGGCGTTTTTCAAGCAGATCCTCGAACTCGGTAAAATCCTCTTCCCCAAGCTCGTCTCCAAAGAGCTGGCTCTGCTTTCTCTGCACTCGCTGGCGCTGGTGTCCAGGACGTTTCTGTCCATCTACGTGGCGAGCCTGGACGGGAAGATCGTGAAGACCATCGTGGAGAAGGAGCCCCGGAGCTTCATCCTGCAGCTGATCAAATGGCTCCTCATCGCTATCCCGGCCACGTTCGTCAACAGCGCCATCCGGTTCCTCGAGTGCAAGCTGGCTCTGGCCTTCCGCACCCGGCTGGTGAACCATGCCTACCAGACCTACTTCACCGACCAGACCTACTACCGAGTCAGCAACATGGACGGCAGGCTGGCCAATCCGGACCAGTCCCTCACCGAGGACGTGATGATGTTCTCCCAGTCGGTGGCTCACCTCTACTCCAACCTCACCAAGCCCATCCTGGATGTGGTGCTCACCTCCTACACGCTGATCCAGACCGCCAGGTCCCGGGGGGCCAACGCCAGCGGGCCCACCCTGCTGGCCGGGCTGGTGGTGTTCGCCACGGCGAAGGTGCTGCGCGCCTGCTCGCCCAAGTTCGGGAAGCTGGTGGCCGAGGAGGCTCACAGGAAGGGCTACCTGCGCTACGTGCACTCCAGGATCATCGCGAATGCTGAGGAGATCGCTTTCTACAGGGGTCACAAGGTAGGCAAGGGGGGGTGAGGACATGTGGAGTACAGAGGTTGCTGTACAAAATAAAATTACATTACAATAACATAAGATGATCCTTTATTATTCCCACTAAAAGCAACACATTAGGGAACATGTAATATAAATACAAGGAGATATATCTAATAGAAAAATTATAAATAGCAATTATATATGCAGTGAAAGCAGAATATATACAGTGTACTTGGATTGCACATTAGCCATTGAATTAGACTGATAGAAATTAGTATTGCACAGTTAAATTAGTTAAACGTGAGTGCATTTATAGTGTAGTCCCAGAATTGGTGCATGTGGTCTACTGGGAGCAGATTGCCATAGATAGATGAAAAAGATGAAATAAAGTATGAATCGGATCAATCAAAGTGCATTACTAAATACATTAAGTGTGAGGATGCATGGTCAAAACCAACGTATCAAGTATGCATTTGCACAATCCTGAAATCTTTTCAGGTAAAATCTCATTCAACCAACACTGTGGTCAGATAGCAAAGAGATCAGCTGGTGACTTCAGTCAATACAGGTTCAAGCTAAGATTCATTAAATAGTCACTTCCCACACCATTTCCCATCATTTTCTGCTGTATGCTGTAATAAAATGTCTGTTGTAGGTGGAGATGCGTCAGCTGCAGAAGTGCTACCAGGCTCTGGCCGACCAGATGAACCTGATCCTCTCCAAGCGTCTCTGGTACATCATGATCGAGCAGTTCCTCATGAAGTATGTGTGGAGCAGCTGCGGCCTCGTCATGGTCGCCGTGCCCATCATCACAGCCACCGGCTTTGCTGACAATCGTAAGGACTTTTAGTATGTATAAAACGTAAACAGTCATAACTAAAAGCTGAAGCCTGACTTAAAATTTAAAACAAAACCCAGGTCACACATCTTCCTAGCATCTGAAGTGTTAGTGATGTTAATGCTTTTCACAGTGAGGTCCTTAGCGTCTCAGAACCAACAGCTAGTGCTTCCTCCTCAAATGAGCTGATTAGCATGTGTGAAACCGTAAGTGCCTCCCACTCCTCCCTGATGACATTTCAGCTGCATCGAAAGTGTCTGAGTCCCTTTGTTTACTGTACTACCATCGAATGTGAGCACAGCTATTTGTAGAGCTTATTTCCATGGTATTGTAAAGCTCACCGGCACAAGTGTGGGACTGTGGTGTGAACAGGCTCACACGAGGAAGACGTGACACGTTCAGTCACAGTGAACCACGTTTTTGCAGAACATTGCTGTAGTTTTCAGTTTTGTTAAACCACATACTTCCCCCTGTCGCTCTGTCTGTTTCCTCCATGTCCGTCCTCAAGAAACAGCCGACGGTCAGAGGCATGTGAGAGTGAGTGAGAGGACGGAGGCTTTCACCACGGCGCGTAACCTCCTGGCCTCAGGGGCCGATGCCATCGAGAGGATCATGTCCTCCTACAAAGAGGTGAGGACACAGGGATGCTGAAGTTGGTGTAGCATTGCTGAAGCTCAGTGTCAGATGGACTCTCTCTATATCTCTTCATGGGGTTCCGGCATTCTGTTGCCCTCTCATTCTCCCTGTTTTCTATTAAAAGTTATGAATAAAAGACACTAGCTTTTATAGGAAATGCCTAAACAAAAGCAACTTAAAGATAGTTGCATCTAATTTAATTAATTACCATATATAGGCTGTAAAATAAGGTACATGGCCCTATGTACGGATGCTTGAGTTATCCTGCAAGGGACACAGATTCCATTCAAACCCAGCCCTGAGCTGCATGTTATCCTCCGCTCACTCTCCCCATTTTACACTTGACTCTGTCCTTGATAATAAAAGGCTTGATAGTGAAAAAACAACTCAAAATAAACAAGGTTTGAGTAAATGGATATATTCCCTCACAGAAACTTGTTATTTTGAATTGGTCCTGCCCAATCTCTGGTTGTAGCCATTCTCCCCACCTCATGCCCAGATAACTGCACTTCAAAAATATTTTGATAAAAGTAGTTTAGCGACTATTTTGATGATCGTTAAATTTCATTATTCAAGCGGCAATGTCAAACAGACTCTGAATTCAGCGCCCACAGATATTCACATGATCAGCAGATGCATCAGCACGAGTGGTTGAGTCATTTGATTGACCCGTGTGGACAGATGGACGGGTTGCATGGAGTGATTGACAGCTGCGTGCTGATTATCCATCTTTGTCCTTTCCTTCTCCACTAACTGACCACACATGCACGGGAAAGTGTTTGAGTCCAGAGACTAAAAAAAGCAGAGAAAGAAAAAGAAGTCAATGAATGAAAGGCCTTGTTCACTCGGGGCCAAATCCCTGATCTCCTGTTGCATTTTAATCCCCCCCCCCTAAAAAAATAGCAAGACCCATTCATGCATTCTCTCTCTCTACGGCTACATTTTAAGTTCCATAAGAGGATTTAGCAGAGGCATGTTAGTGATGAAGCTGTATTGCATTGCAGATGGTTCCTACTTGTCTCCTTTTTACCGTAGGCCCGACCTACCCTGTTTTTTGGCTTGTATTTATTCTCAATCCATCCTTTAATTCCCTTTGTAAAGTATGAAGCTTTTGGGCATGAGACAAGTCGCGTCCAGTGTGTTGATCTGTGTCTGTGAAGAGTCGTAGATGACTGCGCTTGTGGTGATAAAGAGGAGGAATTGAAACTTTTTTTAAGTGGAGCAGGTTCCTTTACTGTGAGTCATCTCTTAGAATCTTCCCATTGTAACACTTGTCTCCAACACACACAAAGCTGAGTTCCACAAACACACAGGAGGTTTAAACTGCTGTGACACTTTTAGAACACACATCACAAGTAAGACATTTTATTCCAGTGATGTGCAAGTCTGTGGCTGAGCAGATTTGCCTTTTTACATTGCAACTATCTGGTGCTAAGCACCTCCTGGAAGATTCAAGTTTTAGCCTGCACGCAGCTCTGGTTGGTGAGTGCCATTTGCCAACAGCAGCAAGCCGCTGCCTGTCAGGCCGAGTGACGTGTGAGCGTGTGTGCGATTTAACAGGCAGCAGGGATAGAGCACATTCCTCAATCGCCTCTAAACACACATGGCTGTTGATACGACAGTGTGAATTTGTTTGTTGTGCGTGTGTGTGGGTGAGTGGTCAGATAGACCTATGACACGTCCCAGCGTGTTGTAGTTGGTTACTCATCTTGTAGACTCAGCTTTGTTTCCCCTTTTGGTTCTTCGCAGGTCTGTTCCATCCCAATATAGAAATCAAACCTGAATTTTTTTCCTCATCTGAAATGTCTTCAGATTTCTTTTCCTGAAAATTCATGCTGAATAATCCAGGTGATTGGTTAGATCCATAGGTTGGATCAGATTGGTCTTGTGACTGCATTCGATTGAACAGAGGAATCATTAATAGGAATCAATTCCTCAAGATTGAATGTAATGCCTTTCATGTCACTGCAGGACAACTGTGTGTGTGTGTGTTTGTGTGTGTGTCTCTGTGTGTCTGTGTGTCTGTGTGTCCGTCCAGAGCTCCTTCTCTCAGGGCTTAACCAGGCTGTGAATAATCCTCCATCTGTTGATCTTCCAGCCCACACTTCAGCATCTCTTCCTCACTTTCCTTCTCTTTCTCTCCAGCGCTCACACGCTCTGTCAAATATTATGTTCTTTGGCAAATGAGAAAAGACTAATAACAGATGGACTGGCCTGTTTGAACAAGAACATCAGCAGTGGGCACTTGATCACTATACTAGCCTCTTTTTTTGAGCAATAAGGACTTCAGTTTTGTCCAGCACACTTTTTGCTAAAGAGAATATATATTGATTCATTGTTTACCTACTTGCTCCCAATTGCTTAATTAATACACAGGTCACCCTTTTACATGAGTCCAGTCTTTCCCTCCTTATTTCTTCCATCTCTGCAGGCCCATGTGGTGCCTGTGAATTCCCAGAATTAGTGTTTTGTTAATACAGTCAAGCTGTGTAAACAGCCAGCATTGTCTCGCTGCAGGGTGCAGAACCAAATACAAAGCAAGAGGGTGATTCTTCTGTATATTCTGTCCCCCTATTTTTTTAAGTTTCAGTTTATTTATTTCAATTTTAATCTTTAAGGTATTTGTTTTTTTGAGTGTATCTTATTACATATTCTTTCAGTGAAAACGATTACAATTGCTCTCCTACATCCTCTTAATCATCTTACTTACTCTATTGATCAATTCATTCTTTCTGACCTCTGTCACAGTCACCTTAACATCCCTCAGAATGTGACCGTTGACCCTGTGTGTGTTTTGGCACAGATCACCGAGTTGGCAGGTTACACCGCACGGGTCCACAACATGTTTGAGGTGTTCGAGGACGTCCAGAGGGGGGTTTACAAGCGCTCTACGCTATCGCTCACAACTGGAGCAGAGAAAAAGAGCAAGCCTGAGATGCACATAGATGGACCGCTGGAGATAAAGGGTAGGTCTGTTCTGCTGCACACACAAATGCACCTCCTGCCAAAATAAAATATGCAGAAAAGATGTGTGCGGTAGTTGCCAGCCCCATCCTTGTTGGGCAAATCATAACCACTTCTTCTGTCTGCAGTACAGTATGAAGGACAAACAATTATATAATCCTGAATAAATAAATAATTATAGTTTGCGATGTAAAAATACAAATAAATGTATGTGTTTAGTTATTGCGACCACTATTTTCTATAGATTTGATTGGCTTGAGAAAACATCAACACTGAGTTAAGGGACAATTGTTTAAATGTTTAGTTTAATCATCTGGATCAGAGCCCTTCATATATTCAGTCTTGTAGCAGCCACTCTCTTATACCTACCAAGAGATGGACTTTGCACGCTGACTACAGGCTACAATTTCCCTTTCAATTTTTATGCATGTTGCAAAACCCTTATGTGGGGCACCCTGCGTAAGCAGAATAAATTCCTTGATCAACAACGTGCAACAAGCAACAGCATCAAGGTCAAAGGTCAGATTTATTGCTTAAAGAGCATTTGATCCTGGAATGAATATCCAGTAAGAGGGCACTGTTAAGCAAACAGTTAAATGGTAAAAGGGGATATAACCCTATAATTCCTGCTTTGAAGGAATTATCCCTTCTGTACTATACTTGCCTTGGCTGTGAGAGTCTAATCCTCCTATACACATGCACTCACACATTTACACAAGCATTTTTGTGTTCCTCATCTATGTCTTTCTTTCCTTTGTGTCTCAAGGTGAAGTAATAGATGTGGACCAAGGCATTGTGTGTGAAAATGTACCAATCATCACACCCAACGGGGATGTAGTGGTGTCTTGTTTGAATTTTAAGGTGAGTCGGCTCTTAGCCATATTTTTGCTTAAGTCCTTTCAGTTAAATTGAAAATGCACCAGATTTGTCCATTATTCAAGCATCAAAATTCATGTTATATAACATATTAAAATGAGATAATACATTTGTATTCAAGACTTTCAGCTTTTTTCTGAACATGACTTCTTCATCAAACCCCTGGAGATTTTGGTCAAGGTGGCATTTATTAGAATTTTAGAAAAATCCTCTGGTCTCATTAGGAAAGAGATTCTTCCTCTGGGTGTCAGGGTGTCGGCTGCTGTAATGAGCAGAAAAAAACACTTCAAATGTTATTAGGATATACATACCTTTCCTCTACATGCGGTATATAATGCAATATTTGTGGATTAAATAGAGCTGCTCAATAGTTATAAAGAATTTTGCATTTTTATCTATGCATTCAGTGCATGTTCTGCATATTTCTGACTTAAACAAAGAGGCTGATGGTCTGCTGATCCTAGTGCTATGTTCTTCAGGTGTGGATAAATCAGTTATATTGATTTCACTGCAAAGTAGAATGGCAAACAGAAATGTGGACGCATACAGTAACAGTTACAGATTTTATGCTTTAGATTTTCTAATTGAAATGTGAATAAGATACATGCTGCAGATGTAGAGCCACATACCCACTGATGCTTCCTATCTCTCCACAACTTTATTTACTAATGACTTCCTCTAATGAGGCTGACCTCTGACTCCACTCCAGGAGGATTAATACATTGTTGTCTGTTTCAGGTGGAGGAGGCCATGCACCTATTGATCACGGGGCCTAACGGCTGCGGGAAGAGCTCTCTGTTCAGGATCCTCAGCGGCCTGTGGCCTGTTTACGGCGGCCGACTATACAAACCATCTCCTCAGCATATGTTCTACATACCTCAGAGGTACACACACAAGCACACACACTCTCACACATCAATGTGTCATACTAAAACAGCTGTTAGGGTTTGATCATTGTACCGGTGAACCGACAAGTAACTTAATCTAATTGTAACAGGACCTGTGTGTGTGTTACTGCGTGTGAGGCTGGTAAAGCGATACTAGAGCACTTGCCACTGTGAAATATTTACAACCCAGACAAGACTTGAAATAAAGACTTTAAATACTTCCAGTAACATTTTTGTCATTTTACTCCTTCGAGTAGAAAAATAAAGGAACATTTTGTTAAATACTACAAGGTGAAACTATTTTAGAGTTTTGTTTATCTTTATAGACAGTTTTGCAGTTGATAGTAAATATCAGTGCACTGTCTCCTTGAGGTGAGACTCTACATCAATAAAGAAATGAGCCATTGTCCAGTGCATCATTTGCTCCAGTGATCTATGAAAACAGTTGAATGATTAAGGGTAACTGGAAATGTTGGATCGACTGACCATTTGGAATAAAAGGTACCTTATACGTTATATTATTCAATCATAGAATGATAATATCAAAATATTGCATTAAGTCAAGCTGCTTTCAGACATGCCCTTTGTTTTTCAAAATTTAGAACAGTTTTGTGTAAATATTCAAGTAGGAGCCCTGCAGTCATGTAATCCTACACTGGGCTTCTTAGATCTGCTGACTCAGCAGAATCCCTCCTGCAGCGCGGTAAATATTTTATACATAGGATGAAGCAGGCACCTGGCCGCTGTAACACAATCCCATACATTATCCACAATAGAAACAGCAGAAGCATAACACACACATTCTTGATCAGCTCATTATTTTCTGTAGTGTAAGAAGCACTTAATGAAACAAGGGGTTAACAAAGAAACACTGTGTGTGTGTGCGTTTGTGTGTGTGTGCGTGTGCGTGTGTGTGCGTGTGCTTCTCCAGGCCCTACATGTCCATGGGTTCACTGCGGGACCAGGTGATCTACCCAGACTCCGTGGAGGACATGGCTGCCAGGGGCATGAGTGACAAAGACATAGAGGCCATCTTGGACATCGTCAACCTCAACCAGATTGTCACCAGAGAGGGAGGTAGGATAAATAATAACGGCAGCTTTACAAATATGTGAGCTGTGTGTTTGTGAAAGGCTGAAGAAAACAGCTGGAGCTTAAATAGCTCAGGCAATGTGACCCCCCGCTTCATACTAACTACAGACCTATTTTCAAAGAAAAAATAGTTTATAACTGCAACTTGTAAACGTCCTTATCTTCGATAAATTCCAGTCTGGTTTTCGTTCGAGACGTAGCAATGAAACTGCCCCACTCAGGGTTACAAATGATTTTTTAATGCATTCCGATGCTGGGGAATGTTCACTTCTGTTGCTGCTTAACCTTAGTGTA
The DNA here is from genome assembly GCF_963576545.1 of Limanda limanda. Taxonomy (NCBI): domain Eukaryota; kingdom Metazoa; phylum Chordata; class Actinopteri; order Pleuronectiformes; family Pleuronectidae; genus Limanda; species Limanda limanda. Next base: position 10,585,968 of record NC_083636.1, read on the forward strand.
GCTTACAACACTGTAGACTACTCTATCCTCTTTAGTAGGCTTCAGCAAAGGGCTGGTGTAACAGGGACTGCTCTTGACTGGTGGAGTTTCTCTGTTGCCATTGATAATTTTGTGTCCTCATCGGCTCGGCTGCAGTGACTCAGGGAGCTTTTTCCCTGTACACGCTCCCCCTTAGTCAATTCAAGTATATTTCTAATCAGTGTTATGCGGATGATATGCAGCTGTACCTTTCCTTCCAACCCAACAAACTCTACCATATCATTGCCTGATAGCTATCAAGGACTGGATGTCTGACAATTTCCTCCAACTGAACCAGGATAAAACAACAGTTTTGAGTGTGAGTCTTACAAAACAGTGTCTTGGCCATTTAGCTGGAAATGTTAAGCTAGGGGTTAGCAGGATATTTTGGCCTCATTTCTGGCCAGTGGGAGGAAGTGAGACATCATACGTTGCCTTAATTTAAGATTTTCTATCTTATTTAGATCTTTATTTATTCAGTGTAGCTGAAGCATTGTCTTCTCTCTCTTTTTCTCTTGATGGAGGACCACTGGTAGTTGCAGACATTTCCCCTGAGGGATCTTGATAAAATAAGTCAGGGAACTCTTAGGACTGATGTCTATGAGTGTGTGAAATTTGGTTCATATTTGCATCCTGTAACTACACTGAGCCGCTCTCACCTCTCACTGCCACGAACAAACAAACAGGCCTATTGTTGAAAACCAACTACTGTTTAGAGCTTAGAGGGTTTAATGTATGAATGGCCGCACTGTGGAAATGTTAGGAAATGTCCTTATGATGCACACGGATCAATTCACGCAAATGCAATCACGCATATGGGCACGCATGCAGTTTAAGTGGGGGGACCTGGGTCTGTTTCATCTGTGAACATGTTTTCAGGAGGGAACAGTCCAACTGTGACACAGTGCACCTCGACTGGTTCAACCTTTTGGCAAACATCACATATCAGTCTTCCAGTCCTTTGTTTAAACAACCACACAAAACCACTCTGTACAACCGGTCTGTTTGCATTTTAATTATGTTATGACATCACTAAAAACACATGGTTGATTGACTATGTGAAGGTTTAATGCAGCCCAGTGTCTTTTGTGTCCCATTATGCTCTACATGCTGCTCCACACACCTTAAGAGTGTACAACGCCCTTTTTTTGTGTTGACCAGGTTGGGATGCTGAGCTGGACTGGAAAGATGTGCTGTCAGGAGGCGAGAAGCAGAGGATGGGCATGGCTCGCATGTTTTACCACAGGTAAGGAGGAGCACACTGGGCATTCTACATTCTACTCAGCTGACGTCTCTGCTACACTTTGACAATTAATCAAACGTATTTTTACACTTTTTGTTTGTAGTCGTTGTCATAGTATCAGCACTGATTATAGTGACTTCTTTTCTTAAATTGCTAAAATCAAAGCACAGCTGCACAAGATTCATTCAGCCCCTCCCAACTCCTTTCTCTCTCTACCTGTCTCTCTGTTGTTGGTGTTCGACTGTATGTCAGGGACTTGTTTTGTGCTTGGAGTCGCCACCCTGTCTCTGGCATTGGGATAACATGGACCTTGAGTCTCTATCTTTCATAAAACAATAATAATCTTGACATGACTTGGTGACCCAGACATGTTATCTGCATGAGTTTTCATCTGAATGAAGAACAATTATTTAATTTGACCCCCCCTGTGTGCGTCAGGCCGAAATATGCCCTTCTGGATGAGTGCACCAGCGCTGTGAGCATTGACGTGGAGGGAAAGATTTTCCAGGCTGCCAAGGACGCCGGCATCTCCCTGCTCTCCATCACGCACAGACCCTCCCTGTGGTGAGACAGAGTATATGTTCCAGTGTCTTTTGTGAGATGAGATATTGTAGTTTTTCTTGACATTGCTCCTCTCCACCTCCAGGAAGTACCACACCCACCTGCTGCAGTTTGACGGCGAGGGAGGCTGGCGCTTCGAGCAGCTGGACACGGCGACGCGCCTCACCCTCACCGAGGAGAAGCAGCGGCTGGAGTCGCAGCTGGCCGGCATTCCCAAGATGCAGCACCGGCTCAACGAGCTCTGCAAGATCCTGGGAGACGACTCTGTCCTTAAAACAACCGAGGAGTGAGAGAGTGAGACAAATGAAAGAGGGGAGGCAGGGGCCCAGAGGGGACAAAGACACAAGGGTGGGAGCGGAAGACGAAGTGGAGGGAGACCGGGGAGAGGAGAGTGTGTGAGATGGAGAGGCAGTGAATGAAAAAAGAAATCTGGAGGGGGTTGGTTAGTGGGTTATTCTGCTTGTTAGATTTTTTTTTCTTTAGCTCCGAGCCCCTTCTGACAAAGCAGGGGAGCTTTTAATGCCAACTCCTCTTTCGGCTCTCAGCTCTCCCTCTTCTTCTTTTTCATCTTTCCACTCAGAGAAGTGGAAGGGGGAGGGGCGTGTTGAAGCAGATTCATGATGGTCTTAGCCTACATATATATATATATACACATATATACATCAACTGCAAGATGATTTAGCAGAACGGTCACATCTAAGTTTGTTTTACAGCACTTTACTCTGCTTCTAGAGAGCTTTTGTGTTTGTTGTGGTCGCTCGCTGTGAAATAAGTTGATCGCTTTATTTAGCTGGAAAACGTTTTAACATAGAGCCACTAAATGTTGTCCGAAGCAGTATTCCAATCCACGGCCAGTACGCCGAGCTGTGCAGGATCCACGTTTGTTTTTCCTTCTAGGTAGATTTTTAACGTGACCTCTTTGTTGTCGAGGGGTTCACAAGAGACTATCCTTAGAAAGGTCACAATAGGCCTTTGCTTGGTTTGTGTACAATCCTCCTCAACACATCGTTGTAGCCCCTGGTAACTTAACGTACAAGACCCCCTGAACTACTCGTTTGGGCCTAGTTGCAGACTTACACAAGGCCAGCAAAGAATAAGAGCAGAGGTCTGATTAAAGAGCTCCAAACCTATAGCTCTGTGGTTTATTCAACAAAGGGCAGAAGAGGTATTCTGCTGTGAACACTCACACTAAACACCGCACGCGAGCAGGTAGCCTTTCAGACAGTGTAAGTGTCAGATGCACAAATAAGCAATGGCCACCTGCTGAAGTTCACCCTCCTCCTCCTCCTCCTCCTCCTCGTGTTGACACAAAGCACGCTCACGTGTCCGCTGCGTGTCACACGCCTGCTGGGACTCCACCTCATGCTCTGCGAGTTCTCCTGAGGACCCGGGAGCACATGAACACACAGTGATACTCGACCATGAACTGATAACCAATCAGCAGCCTCTGCAGTGAACAGAGCTCTCATATACATTTTGATATAATGTAAAAAAAAAAGGACTTTATTTCTCAACTCTCTGCAATGTAAGCAGATGAATCGCTAAATATCAAGAAGTGTATGGTGACATGCACGTAAATATTCCAGTTTATACTCCACATGTTATTATCTTATATTATAAGAGGCCTAATTGGCTGCACTAGATTTGCATATTTCATTATTTGGCTGATATACAGTGATGAAGAGCGAGGATCAGGCTGGTCTAGACTGAAGCGTTCTAATGGCTTACGTGAGGTACTGCTGGTTTTCCTGCTGCTGTCAGAGTTCCGTTGTTTTTCCTTCTCGTTGTTGCCAGCAACTTACCTGAAGTTGTGATACTGTGAAAGTAGTGATTTATTACATTAACATTATTTGTGTTTTCTTGATGAGAAAACACTGTTTTTTCTTTCTTGTAGTGCTTCTAAGCTGTGTCTGCTCATGTTACGTACAAGGTGTTCTTTTATTTTCATGGTTCCAACACGTGCACCTGCTTCCTAGTTTTGTAAATCAGGACCCTACATCCACACTGCTCATTTTGGTTTGAAAACCCAACACTGTTCTCTCCCTCATTCATTCAGCTGCAGAGTAGACAATCTGCCTTCTGTTCACATTTGCACAGCCACGTCCAGTGCACATAAATTGACACGGATTATTTATGATTTGGAGCCAAAAGGTCGTTTTAGTTTAAAAACCAACACATATTAGCACGGTAGTAGCCTCAGATAGTTCTGGGTTCAGTGGGACAGCGGATCATGTGCTCCATTGTCCCATTCCTTCATCGTCCTCAGATTTCACTATAGACACATGGATAGATATAGACCAATGCGTGCTGTCGTTCATCCTGATTCTAAATCAAAACAAGTGATTCAAATGATCAGCAAAACCCACGCTTGACATTTTTTGTTTTTGTTCACTTTTAATTCTACGTTGATTCCGTAGAATTCATTAACATGTGATTTGGCACATTAGAAACATGTTGTGGTGAAATCTGTATATATATTCATGACATCATCCAGATGTTGCAGGACACACAGGATTTTTTTTTAGAGATGTTCCTCTACCATTTTTTTCTCCTCTGCAGATTCCAATATCTGGACTCTGCCGATACTAACACGATTCATATTAAGAGCGTGAAAAATTGCCAAATTGCTGATATTTAGTTGAGCTCTGGCAAACGCTACACTACTGGAAATCAAAACGATTCTTGTCTGTAGCACAACTTCTGTTTTGGAGCAGCAGAGGAGTAGGGATCTGGGGACAGGGAAAAAACCTGCAGGTTTATCTGTGTGAGATAATATTGTTAGGATGGTTGGTATCAGTGACCCAGTATGAGTCTTTTCCTGGAACATTGACAACATCTTTATCTTAATGTCACACTGTACTGATTACATCACTCAGCCCATGTCACTGGCAAGGCGCAGGGGTGCGCACGGTGTGATTATATGAAGTCCTGTCACTGGTTAGAGTGCCGCTGTTTATTTAACGTGCACGCCGCTGCCACCATGTGGGTGTCTCTTCAAAGAGATTGGACAATCGGTTACATCACCAGTGGACTCCTGTTTCCAACACTACGGCTTATTATTGTAATTCAGAGAAATGCTTAATGACAACTAATTTAACTCCACCTTCATCCTCTGATTTGCTGGAACCTGTAGTGAACGCTGTTTGGTATGCACGTCAAAGTTTAATGACTCCCTAGGGCCTCTTCTCCAGCCTGAGCTCGGACTGCATCCAAGAATCCAGCAGTGCCACATCCCTCCTCCATTGAGATTCTTTTTTTTAAAGCTTTGAAACCTCCTCTTTTGGCTTTTAGTTCAGGAGGAAAGAATTTCAGAGCATTTGAATGCAGCTCTGGTCCGATCGGGACGACGGCTGCGGGGTCACTGAAGGACAAACTGAGACTTTGGTTCCCCTGAAATGTGACTGAAGACAAAATGTCAAATGAATTCCTTTAACATCTAAAGGAACAGTAGCTTGAATGCTTTTAAAGATAATAATTACGCTTTTAGTTGGTATTGAAATGAGCGCCTTGGGCATTACGTACAGAACCAGTCAGTCAGACTCTGTTGACAGGAGGACAGACGAGCCGCTGAATGACGCAGAGTCTGCAAAGACACACTGGAACACAAGGTCAGCTCCAGAGCAGATAGTTCCTGAAACACATAGCAATGAATTATAGGCAGTAATTGGGCTTGAATCACTTTGAAAGGATGGGATAAGAAAAGATGAGGTGTCCATTTATTGCAGTCTTCTTTCGGTTCTGAAATCATGTGTCAAAGTGCTTTTTCACCAAAACTTGTCACACTACATATATTGTCACTATCAGGCAAAGAGGGGACTGTGGGTTTAGAAGAGTGAACCCTACGTGTGCATTGGAAATGATTAAATCAGGGCTTAACTGTTATCCAAATGATCGCACAGGATAAACTACAATAGAGCAAGGCCCCAAAATCCTGCATCAAGATTCAAATGTTATTAATCCTGACTGATGAATTAAATAATACATCAATGCATGTTGGAAAATGTAAAAAGTTACAAGGCATTTTGTCCGAGTCAGAACCGAAAGTGGATGCTGCAGAAGACTCCAGCCTCCACATGCTCAAAGCCCCCCTGCTAAGGAAAGTGATGAGAAGGATACGTTACTGTGTAATCCTGCTAAACAAAGAGGGTGAAAAGTGGTGATAATTGTCCATGGGTGAGGTTGTCAGGGATTAAAACGTCTATATCACTTAACATGGCACCTCATCAGTTATTGTCCCCCCCAGGCCACAAGTACAGAAAGCTCACTACTCCGTGTGACCCTGCTGTGTACAGTAATGACATCCTTACTAACAACACGTTGACACTGAAACCCTGATTCTCTGTTTGTAAGTAAGAGATTGAATGTGTCCATTATGTATGAGAAGACAATGAATACATGTGGTCTACATACAGGTTTTATTTTTGTTGTTTGACAATGAAGAGTTTTATAAATGTGTTCCTAGTGCATGTAGAGCTTTCAGAGCGTCGGATTGACTGGACATGTGATGTGTGACCTGAGATCACGAGACGGGAAAATGCTTCTCAATCTGAACTGTCATTCCAGTGGTGCGGGAAAGTCCGATCAATACTTACGAAAGTTTGATCGTTTCTGAGTTATTGATGCGAGTGCCTGGAACACAGAACGTGGAGCGATTCTCCCTCAAAGCCAGGGATTATTACAGTTTATATCTCACACATAGTTACTTTCAGAAGAGCTCTGTTTGCAATCAAACTCCAATATGTAGAAATATTTTATATTATGAATTGCTGTAATATTAGTGCAGACCTCCTCTACTGAAATCTCATTGTGCATGTGTAGTGATCTGTCTTCTTTAATCTTAGACTCGGGAGGTACATTGACGTACGGGGCATCAGTTCAAAGAATCATGTGCTGAACCACTTTACGTTGAAAAATGAAGATGTTTTTTCATGTAAATAAAATGATACAATGCAGCTTTGAAAAATTAGTTGTTGTGTATTCATTGCCTCCGTTGGTCATCCACCCACCCTCTTCAATAATGTCCATCAAATATAGGCTTGTCTGCTGTTAATATGTGAATGATAAATAAATGACATGTCAAGTAATTGTTGAACTGTTGATATGCTTCTAATAGCTCTTTTATTTCATAAGATAAGATACAACACTACTTTAACGATGTTCATTAATTAACAATAAAAGTAAGATAATTCCATAAAGATAAAAAAGATACTACAAACTGGAAGAGGTAGTGTCCACAAAACTGTCCATTGTCAAAAACACATACTAGAGGCAAGTTTTCAGTTTGTAGTATATTCAAACTGGAATGAACTGCCTTGTGTTATATTATTAGTGTTGTGTAATATTCTTAAAAAACACTTAAACATCTACTGTAGTACTGCACATACTGCATGCAAGTGTGTAGTGAGACTGGGACACAACAGTGAAATATGACCAAGTTGGCAGCACGTCAAAGAATCCACCAGTGCAGTAACATAAATTGACCACAAGAGGGCACGTCCATGAATCCAACAGTGCAGTAATATAAATTGACGACAAGAGGCAGGCACATCCAATAATCCAGCAGTGCAGTAACATAAATTGACCACAAGAGGCAGGCACGTCAAAGAATCCAGCAGTGCAGTAACATAGGTTGACCACAAGATGGCAAAATAATCCACCAGTGCAGTAACATAGGTTGACCACAAGAGGCAGGCACGTCCATGAATCCACCAGTGCAGTAAAATAGGTTGACCACAAGAGGGCACGTCCATGAATCAAACAGTGCAGTAACATAAGTTGACCACAAGAGGCAGGCACGTCCATGAATCCACCAGTGCAGTAACATAAATTGACCACAAGAGGGCACGTCCATGAATCCAACAGTGCTGTGAATTAGGTTGACCACAAGAGGGCAGCATGTCCATGAATCCAACAGTGCAGTAACATAAATTGACGACAAGAGGCAGGCACGTCCAATAATCCAGCAGTGCAGTAACATAAATTGACCACAAGAGGCAGGCACGTCAAAGATCCAGCAGTGCAGTAACATAGGTTGACCACAAGATAGCAAAATAAATAATCCACCAGTGTAGTAACATAAATTGACCACAAGAGGCAGGCACGTCCATGAATCCACCAGTGCAGTAACATAAATTGACCACAAGAGGGCACGTCCATGAATCCAACAGTGCAGTAACATAAATTGACCACAAGAGGCAGGCACGTCCATGAATCCACCAGTGCAGTAAAATAGGTTGACCACAAGATGGCAAAATAATCCACCAGTGCAATAACATAGGTTGACCACAAGAGGCAGGCACGTCCATGAATCCACCAGTGCAGTAAAATAGGTTGACCACAAGAGGGCACGTCCATGAATCCAACAGTGCAGTAACATAAGTTGACCACAAGAGGCAGGCACGTCCATGAATCCACCAGTGCAGTAAAATAGGTTGACCACAAGATGGCACGTCCATGAATCAAACAGTGCAGTAACATAAGTTGACCACAAGAGGCAGGCACGTCCATGAATCCACCAGTGCAGTAACATAAATTGACCACAAGAGGGCACGTCCATGAATCCAACAGTGCTGTGAATTAGGTTGACCACAAGAGGGCAGCATGTCCATGAATCCAACAGTGCAGTAACATAAATTGACGACAAGAGGCAGGCACGTCCAATAATCCAGCAGTGCAGTAACATAAATTGACCACAAGAGGCAGGCACGTCAAAGATCCAGCAGTGCAGTAACATAAATTGACCACAAGAGGCAGGCACGTCCATGAATCCACCAGTGCAGTAACATAAATTGACCACAAGAGGGCACGTCCATGAATCCAACAGTGCTGTGAATTAGGTTGACCACAAGAGGCAGGCACGTCAAAGATCCAGCAGTGCAGTAACATAGGTTGACCACAAGATGGCAAAATAATCCACCAGTGCAGTAACATAGGTTGACCACAAAAGGGCACGTCCATGAATCCACCAGTGCAGTTACATAAATTGACCACGAGAGGCAGGCACGTCCATGAATCCACCAGTGCAGTAACATAAATTGACCACAAGAGGGCACGTCCATGAATCCAACAGTGCTGTGAATTAGGTTGACCACAAGAGGGCAGCATGTCCATGAATCCAACATTGCAGTAACATAAATTGACCACAAGAGGGCACGTCCATGAATCCAACAATGCAGTAACATAAATTGACCACAAGAGGACTCCTCACACAGACACACAAACCTGCTGATTGCAGTCAAAGTTATACACAAACAGAATATAAATTGTTTAAATTCATAAAGTTTGAATGATTATTAGTTAATTGTTGATGCATTAATGATTCCTAATAGCTGAAATGTTTGAAGGTAAAAGGCTGCTGTCTCTCCAAGTCCAATGAATAATTTTCTCTCACACAACTTCACTCAAGGAAGAGAGAGTTTAATTTTGAATTAATAATCTAACTCAATAATATATTAGTATATCAGTGTGTGATATTTCGTTTTGACTGAAGCTATTTTAAAGGTGTAATTTCAATATATTTCACATATTATTATTATTAATATTATTATTATTATGAAGAGTAGAAGTAGTAGAAGCCTTTTATACATAATAACTTATTAAATCCTTTTTTTATTTTTACATTTTATACATATAGTAGGCCTTATGTTCAAAATATTATTATTATTATTTGGTACTAGGGCTTTGTGTGTGTGTTTGTGTGTGTGTGTGTGTGTGTGTGTGTGTGTGTCTGTGGGTGTGTGTTGGGGGCTCAGCTCAGGGGGAGGAGTCTGGTGACGTCCTGCTGCATCTTGGGAATCACACGCCCGGCTCTTGACGCACGGTGGCCGCTCACTGCCGCTCGGACCGGAGACTGAGAGCATGACTGTGGAGCCGCGGATCACTACGAGCTCCAGACGAAATAGATCCCACCGTAATCTGTAGTGTAAAACAACATGGCTGTTATTTCCAGGCGGGTTAAGAGGAGGAGGAGGAGGAGGTGAAGGAGGAGGAGGCGGCTCAGGATAAGACGGTGAAGGTAGAGAAGGAAGGAGGAGGCTCTCTCTCTCTCTTCTTCTAAGAGGATAAAAAGAGGAAAAGGGGGAAATCAGGCTGTACTTACGCGGAGCAAGATGAGCATCGCGCCGGATGAGAGCTCGGTGCGCGTGGCCCTGAGGTAAGGATGCTCCCTGCGCGTGTCACACCTGCTCCAGCGCGCACGTGTTGTTCCTGCTGCACCACACGCACGATCTGATCCCCCCCCCCCTCTGTGTACCCCGACCCTCCTTTCTCTCACTTTGCTTTTATTTTGAAGCTGCAGTGGAATCCTCTGTGATCAGACTGCATGATTCTTTTGTTCATACACATGTTCCCTGCAGGTGGATTTATGAATGGAGATCCAGCAGCTGAGGGATTATCGACCAATGACGAGCACGTTACTCATCCCCATGCATTGTGTCCCCTGCAGGGGTGGAGCTAGCATTTTGTATATTGGGGGCCATGTAGTGGGGGGGCACAATTTAAACAATTACATTTCAGACATCAGAACACAATTCCTGATTCAGTAAGGTGCACATTTACACAGGGGAGGTAGAGCGGGCTCGATCCTCGTCTCCCCCATTACGCCTGCCGAGGTGTCCTTGGGCAAGGCACCAAACCCAAATTGCCCCTGACGTGATGATGTGTGTATGACTGTGTGTGTGAATGAGGTCATCATTGAAAATCTCTATAATAATACAGAATGTTGCTTGTTGGCTCTATAGCTTTCATTCAAAGCCAGAGGTCATAGAATATATTTATAAAATTGTTCCTTGTTCGGGCTCACTGTGTGTACTTCAAAACTTCATCACAGTTATTGTTAGTTTTGTTAATAAGCGAGTAGTTTTTTTTGACAAAAACAAAAAACATCAACTATGGAAACCAATGACAGGACAGGGGCCAATCAGATTTCGTCTGGGGCCAGTACCCCTATCCTTCTTTCTCGAAATGTGCTTTTATTTTGAAGCTGCAGGGTAAAGCTGATTTTATGATTGACATACATTTATGGATTTATGAATGAAGATCCAGCGTCTGAGGGACTTGGCCAATAAACAACACGTTTCTTTTTCCCACATTGTTTCTCCTGCACAGCACACAGAGGCTGATACAGTCAGGATTTAACTACGCTCTCCTCATGTGACATGTTCATAGAAAGATACGTGTCATCCGAGGCGCTTTGTGTCGTATGTGTCGACGTGTGGTTTTGTTGTCCGTCAGTGTGGCTTTATTTGCTGTATCATGCTGATCTGACCTTTGTCCCCTGAGCCAATCCTTGCTGCCACTTACACAACAGACTAACAGACAGTCAGCGTCAGGTCAGCGGCCGAATCAGTGCTTCTCAGCTTTATGGGTCATACTCTCATATTTAACAACATGAGACACTTAGGATGCATTATCCATGTAATAGTGTTCACCCAGAGTCTGCCTTGCACACGTGCACAACACAGCGGGGGGTTGGAGGTGGAGCAGCTGGGTGCAGCAGGCAGGAACAGGGAGTGACGTGTTAACACAGGTGTGTCACTCACTCAGACACACAGCTTTTATCATCACAAATTCTCTTGACATATTTGTCGGTGTCATGCTTTTTTTCACTGGGAGATATTTGTTTTCTTTTTTGCAACTGTCTTGTGTTCGAAGCATCAACAGCACTGACACAAGCCGTGCAATAAAATACACAACAAATCAATAAAAAACATCAATACACTGACATGATAGGGCTGCAGCTGGAGATGTGGGGCAGGCGCTTGTCTGTATGTGTGTGTGTGTGTCTGTGTGCGTGAGCGTCAGTGTGTGTGTGTGCGTGAGTGTTTTGTGCGACGTCATGTGAACTGGATCAGTGGAAGAGAAGGGGACAAAAGCTCGTTCCTCTCATGTTTCTCATCTCTGTCCTCTCTCTCTCTCTCTCTCTCTCTCTCTCTCTCTCTCTCTCTCTCTCTCTCTCTCTCTCTCTCTCTCTCTCTCTCTCGCTCTCGTTATTGTGCGTTCAGACTTTGACCCAGAAATGTGTTTACTGAGCCAACTCACTTTACCGGCTCCGTCCCTCCGCTGTACTGATGGTAAATAATCTGTCAGAGGTTCCCATCATGCTCTCTGGTTGTGCAGCGCTGTAAGAGTCTTGTGAGCAAGATGATGATCTCAGTTTTATTGTCTGGTTTCCTCACCTTCATTTTTTAATGTTCAGCTTTGTAAGGCACAAAATAACACACAAACACACAAATATGCAAACGTGCATATAAGTATCAGCTCATATACTAACTACCTGCCATTGTATCTTGTTGAAAAGCTCAGGTGACATAATTATGTGGTCCCTGTTGTCTTGTGTCTTTTCACCTTTATTCCGATTTATGGCCATTTTGAAAAGTATGTATCGGCAAATATATTTTGTATTTTTTACTTCTTAATATCGGTATCAGGCAGGTTTTTGTCCTGTCGCTGCCCCCAAGCCCTGAAGGAGTCTCCTGCCCCAAATCTTCAATTTAAATGGTCTGACTTCAATTTGATTTGAAGTCAGACCATTTTAATCTAATTTCAGCCTGATTCTCTCTTATGATTCTGTTAATGTCTCTTTGCCTGCATCTTTTTTTGAATCTATCATCGTTTTTTCCCGTGTTACATAAATGCATCTGACTTGACGTAACCCGAATCACATCAATTCTATCTTCGCCGAACAATCACTGCTGGTGACACCTTATTTTCATCTGCTTCCAAATCATCAGACCACAGCTTCACGTTGTTGATTTCAGCTTGGTTAGTCGCCGTGGCAACATCCTAATTATTTGGGGGGTTTATATTTGTGGTTGAGCGAGAACTTCTTAAAGATTTTGACTGACAGCTTCTCACCGCTCTGTCGCAGTTTAGGGAGCTGTGCGTGTGTGCGTGCGAGTGCGTGTGCGTGTGTGTGTGTCTGTGTGTGTCTGTGTGTATAAATATGGCCGGTACCTGCCTCAGCCTGTGAGTCTAACACTGTCTGTTAGCAGGTTCCTAATCCCCCAGCCCAACATTTCCAGAGTGATGAAACACAACTTTATCATCCTCTTTCTGTTTTGTTTTTTTAGAAGACGCCTGGAGCTTGAACAGAGAGACGACATTTCATTCTCTTCTTTTACATTTTGATTTATTACTGGAAAGATGATGTAACAGGGAAGTTTATTTGCTCTTTGGAAATACACTTTCCTCTTAATGGAGCTTCAGTGAGGCTATTTAAACATGAGATCTGTCATCTGTGGTTTTAAATATTGCTGTTTCACACCTGACAGCACACAGATGCACAGTATTACTCCTTTAGCAAACACACTCAGTATTTGCTATCAATATCCTTGTTCTCTAGTGTGTCTGTGTGTGTAGGCACAGTCATGCACATGTTTTTCTTTTCCATCATCAATGACAAAGCAACACAAGAAGTTAACGATTTATCCAAGTTGCGGTACAGACTTTGCCTGAAGGAGCCACAGTAAAGGGACTGATTGGTTTGTCAATATCCTTGAAGTGCATCCTTGAATAATTCAGAGTCCGAATTGTTCAACAGCGAGGGATTCAGGTTTCTTACGGCTAAATTTAGAAGAGCTTCTTCTTCCTCCTTAATTAGAAAGGATGGAGTGAGCGCTCTTGTTGGCAGGAAACTGGAAATGTATTTTTTAATCCTCTTCAATCCGTCCACATGACAAGTGAAAGTTGCGTTGGGCAATAAGGATAACATTGAATAACGTTCATGGCAGTGTTGATATGTATGATTGGATTGAAAGCCTTGCTCAACTAAGGCCTGGAGCAGAAATGATGAACTACTTTGATTCAAGTCATTTTTCTAAAGTGACATATGATGATAATTTGCTGAAACAAGCGATTCAATAACTCATTCTGGGGGGAAAAAAAGATCAACATTGTTCAGTGTTTTCTGATATTTTATAGACCAAACGATTAATATTCTCCGGATGAAGTGACAACAAAATGATTGTTGTGACAGTCATCAAAGGGATATTAATCTAGTAAAAGCAATAAAAATATTTTTTTGGGAAACCCTCATTTCCCTCATTAGGCCAAATGCATCACATAACAAATAGAAACAAGAAATAAGGAAACCCCCGGCAGCTATGATCTTTTACTTATATCCAAATAGTCTCCTGTTGGCTCCTCTGAGTGCCTGTCAAACACAGGGGCCTCCCCTCTGACCTCTGTGGATTATGTTTGAGGGCAAAGGCTATGGGCCTGCTGCCATGATACAAAAGCTGTGTGTATGTGTGTCTTTGTGTTTGTGCGTGTGTGTGTGTGCACATGCATAAACCTGTGTTTTTCCAGGCATATTCATGATAAATATTCATGAAGCAACTCAAGTGAACTGAGACGCGAAGCTGCAAACCATCTGCCAGCTGCTGCCATGTGATAGTTGAGACATTCAATAACTTCCGTCTCAGCAGCACAGGCAAAGGTTGATTCTATAATACATGGATTTTGAAACATGATATTGCTTTTTATTTAGTGCAGCTATATTTAGACCCAAATAGTGGTTCTTGTTTTTTATGGTCACACAACTTAACTTTTGCATATTTCAATGTGCCATAAATGTGTCCAAACCATTTTTCTGCTATGATCTGCCTGCATTTCTAGATTTATTGTCAATTCGTGTGTGTGTGTGTGTGTGTGTGTGTGTGTGTGTGTGTGTGTGTGTGTGTGTGTGTGTGTGTGTGTGTGTGTGTGTGTGTGTGTGTGTGTGTGTGTGTGTGTGTGTGTGTGTGTGTGTGTGTGTGTGTGTGTGTGTGTGTGTGAGATAGCAGCCGCCCTCCTCTGCCACCTCTCTCTCTCTTTCCTCCCTAGCGACCTTTGACCCAGGAAGCAGTCAGAGCTGATCACAGAGCCCTTCCCCATTTCAGCTTGTTTTAGCCATCACCATGGCGACGGGGAGTCCTTTCCCAGATCAGGGTTCGCAGCAGTGATCCTCTGAATGAATGTCATTGTCACCACATGAAGGTCCAAGCTGTGGTTGGGACTAAAACGCTGAGTCAGCTCTTTGTCTCCCCCGGCCCCTTTGTCCCCACACTCAAGCGCCCTTTGGTGACATCACCATCTTGCTGTTTTTACATCAGAACCTGTTCTCCACACGTCTTCATTACATCACATGGACTGGTCAAATATCAAGGATGCATCCTTTATCGGGAATAAGAGGAAATCCATCCTTACTGGGGCATAAAGCAGTTTAACTGAGTCTGGGTCTGGCTGCACTCACTTGTGCTCTCAGAGGCTCGCTGAAGAGAGAGCTCCAGTGAATTGACTCTTGATGTCAAGCGCAGCTGCTCCACAATGTAAAGACTGTTACTATAAAAACACTATTGTTGTTCTGCTGGTGCTTTAAACTGCAGCAGCTCTTTGTGCCATTTCCACTGTCCATAAAGACTTTTACTCTTATCTATCCTTCCATCATTTCTCTCTTCTCATTCATCCTCTTGCTCAGGGCGGCCATTAGCTGGTCGACACACAAACACACACCATAGGAAATACAAATACACACATGCACCTGCTGGCTTTTGCTATAAAACACTGTGCTGTTTATTTGTGCATATTGTTATATAAGAACATTATGTAAGTGTACCTGAAGGCATCCCTGAAACACACACACACACACACACACACACACACACACACACACACATTTAAAAGGATGTGAATGAACGCTGTGGAAGGATCATTTTTCTGTCACACAGTCTTGAAGAATAGAGAGAGGAGCTTTTCAGTATCAACATTTCAACAAAGGCCTTTGACTTAGAAGAAAGGTTGTAATAGCTTTTATGTGTGCGTGTGTGTGTGTGCATGTGTGTGTGTGTGTGGGGGTCTGTGTCACTGAAATCGGAGTGTTTGCTGTTACATGAGCAGGACAGGGCCAGCAGAACGTGTGTGTGTGTGTGTGTGTGTGTGTGTGTGTGTGTGTGTGTGTGTGTGTGTGTGTGTGTGTGTGTGTGTGTGTGTGTGTGTGTGTGTGTGTGTGTGTGTGTGTGTGTGTGTGTGTGTGTGTGTGTGTGTGTGTGTGTGTGTGTGTGTGTGTGTGTGTGTGTGTGTGTGTGTGTTGCAGAGCAGCGTGGTCCCTCATTAACCTCTGCTGGTCGGCATCTCTGTCATCAGTCCACGGTACGATCACATCTTCGTCAGAACACTCGGACATTCTTCAGCTGCTTAGTCTCAGTTGTTGTTGAGGCCTGTGTGCAGCCACTCTGTTCAGCCAGTGTTCCATCTCTACACACAGGGGCAATAATATAGTTGGCAGGGTATCGTGTTTAGTGGAGTTTGCTTAAGTGTTTGTTTGTGTTGAGTTCAGCCTGTGACTGATCTCAAAACTCTGCACTTCCACCTGAGATTTACTCACATGCTCATTCCAAGGCATTACTCTGGCTGTGGGACTATCACTGGGTGTTTATTAAGTAGATTATAAGTATCTGCAGATCTCCAACCTGGTCGGACAAGTCTTATTTTTCATTTATTTTATTTATAAAGTGAGTTTTTAAAGGCACAAACAGCAGCAGAAGGTCTTCCTTATGTTTGGCTCAATGTGGTGTTTCTTGATTTATTCTAAGATCCAGAGATTTGTGACTTTACATGATGATGTCAGGTGATGAGTCAGACTGAAGTGATGATGATGATGATGTTGGCTGCCTGGGCTCAGATCTTCCTCTCTGTTTGTGCAGGCTCACTGGGTGCAGCTGTGACACAGCGACTGAAGTGAAACCACAAAACTAAACCAAAAATGAGATTACTGCAGATTAGATTATATGTGTGTAGGCAGAAATGAAGCATCTGGCTTTGTCACTGTGTCACAATGGTCGGCTGAATCCCTGCAGGAGAGTAAATTGATTGGATGAGGGCTGATGAGGGCAGCATGTGATTTGATTGGCTGGGTTTAAAGAAGGATTAGATCAGCAGCACGGTGGTGTAAGGCTGACTCATCTCTTTTTTTATCAGTGTCTTATATTACTTGTTTCCTCACATCACATTCTGCTGCTCATTTGAACAGCACAGTTGTAACGCTGATGGTCATCATTTCTCTTTATAGGCTTTTGTATAGGCTATAATTCTATTGATTATATATTCTTTACATAATATGAATCTGTTTTCTTTGCCACGATCAGATCCAAAAATTTGTTTATTATAATGTCAGATTTAGCCAGGAGGTGGTATCCAGTAAACTAATCTTTCTTCTTAATGTGTTTCTGTGTTGTGGAGACGCTTATGCTGCAAACAGTCTCAATTAGAACATTAACTAAAATACATTTTGTGTTTAAACTGGTAAAGATTTTTGAACTTCCATTATATTTTCTTTCCACTGAACTTAAAACATCAAAAAGTGTGTGTGTGTGGGGGTGGGTGTGTGGGTGGGTGTGCACTTGAGGAGTAAGTACACTGTTTCTCAGGCTGTCTCTGTAATCGCGGTAATGAGACTAAGAGCAGGAGACTAACAAGATTTGTCACGTGGGGAAAGGCTGACAAAGCCCCTCTGTGTGTGTGTGTGTGTGTGTGCGCCTATAATGTGTGTGTATTGTTTGAAGAGGTATATGAACTGACCATATGTGACAGTGCCCCAAAAGTGAAGCCAAAGTCTCTCAATGGCCACCTGCTGGCTGGCTGCAGTGTAGGACATGTATACTGCTTCCTCCAATTGGTGAATGGGACATGGACCAAAACAAAAAAGTCAAAAGAAGGTTTCTGTCATTTTAGGCACTGATATTTTTCATCTCTCATTTAAGCAACAACAAACCTTTTTGTTATAAAGTAATGTGCCTGGTGATCAAATTCACTAGTTAAATGTAACCCTTTAATCCCTTACACTCAGGAACTTCTTAGCAGTTTTCTTCTTAGTGTTCCAGCCATCGGGCCAAAACTGTCACAGTAGATTTATGCTTTGAGCAGTTAATCACACACAGGTTTTGACAATTCCTATGGGGCCCCTGATCTGTGTATGAGTGTGTGTGTGTGTGTGTGTGTGTGTGTGTGAGTGTCTGTGTGTGTGTGAGTCTGTGTGTGTGTGTAGCTACCTGTGAATGGGGGTTTTCACATTTGACATTCAATAACAATTTTAGATGTTTCTTGATTTGAAACTGAATATGAAACGTGAAAGAACCAACGAGTTGCTGAACAGTGCAGATGTACGCTTGTGCACAAGTGATCGAATGTGCACCTTTAAGAAGCGGCTGGGTTGAGTTTCCCGGAGACGCAGCCCGAGTGGAGCCTGCGTGTGTCACCCTAGAAGGTGGATTAGTGCTGTAAGTCTCCAGCGCTGAAGGGTAGCCCTTATTCAGCCACCAGGAAAAAAAGTGTTTTGGTTTGAACCACAGACCGAATCCTGCCAGATCCTGCTAAAGTCTATCAGTCAGTCATACTAATGATACAGCAGCGGGACGTTCTTCCCACCTTGCGTATCCCTCACCTGTTTGTGTTTAAGGGAGGTGTTTGATGCCAGAGCTCGTGTGAGTTGTGCATATATACACACCCAAGAATATAGTCAAAATAGAGGTCCGTTGTTCCACAGTACTCGAACATCATGTACAGCGAGGCTAAGAAACATGAACTCTTATCTATTTGAGATATGTGACACACCATCAGAAATCGAACAATGTAAGATAGCGGTAGTCGGCACGAGGCAACCTAGTATGTTTTGTGTCTTCTGTCCTACTACAAGCTGCCTCCTTACGCGTAGATTGCCATCGTCGTTTTGGTCTGGGATGTTCCCATCATGTCTCGCCTGTGTCCCTCTCTTTATGTGTCTCTCTGCTGACATTTTGTCCGACATATCTTTTCCTCTCCGGCCAATCCATTGTTCCTTTATGAATGGACGGCCCTGGGGATGTCGTAGAACCCGATCACTGCTTTGTGGAGACGGACACAGTCAGATTGACTTGACATTTGTTCTGAAAGGGGCTGCACTGATACAGACCTGATCTAGTTCCATTTCAGCAGCTATTGAGTGCCACCAGGGTATTTTCACTGAATCAGACATTTTCCAAATTTTACATCTATTTTGTTACACTTATTGCAAACTGTGAACAATAACCCAGTGACTATACACCCTTGCTGTAAGTAGCAGTGAGTGCCTACATTGTTGTGTGGGATTACAGAAATGACTCGAGTTTTGGGAAAGTGGCCAAAGGGATTAATGCAGATTGACTCCTAAACCATGCTACCATTAAGTCTGATGACGTCAGATGACGGGAAGCCTCTGACTGTAACACTGACATCAGTTTCTCTTAATCTCTATCACCGTGCACATAGATTAATGAGCATTTACGACAAACATAAATCAGCACCAATCGATGTTGTTATATTATCAATGGAGCCAGTGCTTTTGTGTCTCAGCAGTGTGTGTAGTTCTTCTTATCAGTTATGCAGAGTGTTTCACTTTCAGCCACCACTTCAAAGTCTGCTCCCTTTAATTTGAAAGATATTTTCAAATGTATAATGTTCTAGTAATTCCCCTTTCCTTAAATAATCCAGTATAGTCAATAATATGCACAGAATCCGAATGATTTTCTTTTACTTACCTGTGTTCTTAGGTTGTCTTAGTACAATTCTTGTTGGAGCATATCATAAAATCCATAACATTTGTATTCTACCATATTGCTCAATCTATTCTCTAAACCAGGGGTTCTCAAAGTGGGGTCAGGGGACCACTAAGGGGGTGTTTGAGGGGCTCCGTGGGGACCCGGCAAAAATAGGAATAACTTAACCCTCAAAGCTTGTAGAGTGGGAGTGTGTGGTTTAGTTTGTGTCACTTAAGGTG
The DNA here is from genome assembly GCF_963576545.1 of Limanda limanda. NCBI lineage: Eukaryota > Metazoa > Chordata > Actinopteri > Pleuronectiformes > Pleuronectidae > Limanda > Limanda limanda. Next base: position 10,605,557 of record NC_083636.1, read on the forward strand.
ACCTTGAAGTGTAAGAGTCTGAAAACCATGACTCAGTTAACTGGCTCCAAACTGGACAGACTTTAAATGAAAAATAACAATCATGAATTGCATTTTTCCCCCTCTCATTCTTAATAAAATAAATAATTCTCCTTTACTGACAACTCAATGGGGTAGGATTTTCAAAATAATGGTATGATTGGGGTCGCGTGGTGGTATAGTGGTCAGTACTGTCACCTCACAACAAGGGATCTTTCTCTGTGTCATGCAGGTAACGTTGATTGGAGACTCTAAATTGCCTGTAGGTTGTTTGTCTCTGTATGTTGGCCCTGTGATTGGCTGGGGAGCTGTACCTCGCCTCTCATCCAATGTTAGCTGGTATTGGCTCCAGCCTCCCCATGGCTACATAAAGACCAGCTGACTGTAACAGGAGCAACTGTAAAGACAATAGAACCAATAGAAGAACCACACACTGCTGCCCCTATAGTTGTCAAAGGATTCTCTACGTAATATGTACGTATTTGACATTTGACTAGATTCATAGCTTCAACTTTCAATAATAAAAGCTAATGCCCACATAACACACATCTTCCGTTGTGTAAACTGCCATTTCTATTGGACATTGTGTTGTTCTGCTGCTCACAACAGAAGCTGACAGAGCTAATCCTCTGGTCTGGTCTCTAGGTGTTCAGTTACTGCAGGAAGGTTTGTGTTTCTCCTCAAACCTGCATCAGGCGGCCTGTAATCCCAGAGAGCGTCTGCTAAATAGCTGGGATCTGATGACACACACACACACACACACACACACACACACACACACACACACACACCTCTGTGGTAGTTTGCTGTTACCACAACTTCACTTGCCTCTCTACTTTTTATTTATTTCTCTCTTGTGCTTTTTATGTGTGTCTCTCCCTCCGTTACCCTCTGAATGTGTTTCCAAGCCATTCAGACGTTCCATAGACTCTTGCTGTGACAGATGGGACTGTCTTTTAATGGAAACACATGCACACACAATGAGCACACACTAGTATTGCAAACAGAATGCAAACTGAATGCAAAACGCCACATACCCCCTCTCTCGCTCTCTCTTACACACACACACACACACACACACACACACACACACACACACACTCTGAGTTAATGCCTGCAAGCAGAAAGCAATAAAAAAGCAGCCATTTATAAAAAGATTCTTCTGAGATTCTCAGGTGTCTGAGGTTTATCTGGGTTAATTTTGACTGTAGCCTAGCAGAAATTAATCTAATCCATACAAAAGGACATTTCCAGTATTTTTTCCTTTTCAAATACCTTTCCAATATTATAACAGGGTATTTCAGTGTTATCTCAAACATTTTGCTGTTTATTTCCCTGGTAAACCCTCATATATTTCCCTGTTCTGCCTCCCATATTCCACTTCCTCTCTAGTCGGACAGTGAGTGCAGTGAAGAGAGGCACAGGGGCATCTTGGGAGGAAATGATGTCATAACAGTGTGTTTTCTCTGCTCTAAAACAAACATAAGCGATTCCTTAATGAAATCCAGGGTGGGACTGTTTACCCAGAGCTCTCTCACTCTCACCCCATGAACAGTGAGGGCACTGTACAGTGCACTGGCACTGCATGGTCCTGCACACACACACACACACACACACACACACACACACACACACACACACACACACACACACACACACACACACACACACACAGACACTTTGCACACACACTTTGCACAGCAGTCACCCTCATCTGCAGCTCTTTTTTTTTTTTAAATCAAACCTGCAATGATCAATCACGTAAGGCAAATTCTTGATCAGGCTGCTGATGCATGTTCGGACAGCTCCACTCTGCCTCTTTCTTACACACACACTAACACACATCCACAGAAACGAGGGCATTGAAAATGTCTGAATTTAACAATGAAACTTAAAATTCAATCTTGTTAAGGTTCAGGATTGAGCTTGATTTATGGCCATGCTACATAGAGATACACTCGGGAACTATTGTATCTAGTACTTTAATTTAACAGAACAGCTTAAGGCCATTTAATGGCAATATCCTATTTTTAAGTGCCAATCAGGGCTTTATTAGGGTTTTAACGTTGTGTTTACTGCTTGAAAGGCCCCTGGTTCTCCTGAAAATCTATCCTTATCGTTATGGAAAGTTTTCTTCTTTTTAACTTAGCATGCATTGTCTTATTTTTGGGCCTCTCCATCCCAGGATGACTGTTCAAACAGGGAAATCGGAGGAATATTTTTGTTGTAATACAGAGTCCAGTTTTCTCTATTGCAGTATTTGTAGGCCTACAGTGGATTTAGGAAGCCACAAGTATAACAACTGGAGGACGATACATAATATCTCTGCTGGAACAGAAGACACAAAAATAGTTTGGCGTAATGAACCAAGATTTAGATATTTGTCCTATAGAGTAGCTCTGATGCATCCGCTACTGAGAATAAATACTTCTGATTAAGACGTCATCCGTCTCCAGAAAACACTTCATTCCTTCACCCTGTTATATGTCCTTCACACTTACTCTCTTTGTCTCCCCTACCAGGATTCGTCCTCAGCTGGCCAAAGAAAAGATCGAGGGATGCCACATCTGTACGTACGTGATGCCTGGCGAGCCCCAGGTGGTGCTGGGTAAGGATAAGGCCTTCACTTATGACTACGTCTTCGACATGGACACCCAGCAGGATGCCATCTACACCCACTGCACAGAGAGCCTCATCGACGGCTGCTTAGAGGGCTACAACGCCACCATCTTCGCTTACGGACAGGTTGTTCAACACAAAGTTGCACAGCACACACACAAAAATCTAATTTGTGCATGTTTTGACTTTCCACCGCTTGAGGGGAGGGAGCTGCGTCCACAATTAAAAGATTGTGATATGGAGATGATTTCATCTCATATCATTAGAGGGAGTGAGCAGCCTCACAGCCACACCGGCTCTGTCAATACACGATCAGCGGACATGTTCAGACCTGCTTTATATCGGGCGTGATAGATCAGCCCGAGAGGGAGAGACACTAACAGAGCATTTAGTGTTTGGGATTTTGGCAGCACCCCCCCAAAAATATCATCAGAGGATCAGAATGCAAACCACATACATATATATATATATATATACACACACATTTATTCTGTTTAAATTAATTTCCAATGCCACTGATGTATAAACATGTAACAATAAATACTCAGTACTTTTTCTCAGCATTCTGAGTTGGCATTCAAATACATGAAGGGAACTAATAAATGAAAGTCATGAGGCAAAATAAAGGAGCAGCCAAGCAAAGACATCATCTGGACTTGAACATTTGTCTACATCAAATCAGTATGAGTTTGAATAAAATAAGACATGATGGCAACTCATCTCTCTTTCCCGCAGGAAAATTATGTCACAACTTGCGTCTCCACCCTTTTTTTTCAATTTATTTTTAGAAAATGTTGGGAGTAGGTGAAGTTTTGTAATTGTCTGTCTATCAGAAGTAAAATGCACATAGAGAAGAGACTGTTCACTCTCTCACAGGACAGTGCCTCTCATGCTGCGGCTGACGCTCTTGGGCCGAACGACAGTAGTTAAACTTTCCCTCTCTTTTTTTAATGTCTTCCCCTCCGCTCCTCTTCTCTCTGTCCGATATTCTCTCCCCTCATTGTCCCTGCCGCCGTTGTATTCCTATCAAAAAGCCTTTCACGGTGTGCAGCGGAGGCCACACACACACACACACATGCACGACAAAAGCACGTGCGGACACATGATCACATAGGTGCAATCTCATACAATAAAGAAGAAAAACACTCTCATTCACATTCACACACACACACACTCCTGCCAGGGTGTCTTTCAGGCGTTTCAGCGGGGAGGAGTGGAGTGATGTGTGGATCTGAGTTCAATGTTGCATTCCTCTTTTTGCTACCATGGCGACCACACCATGGTAACAAACTGGTTCTCTCTGACTCCCCTAAACTACTCAGAGCTGCTCCCCTACCCCTTCCTTCAGTGATGCCATACCGTTTAGTGCAGAGACACCACATGGACACACAGATGAAATGTCACCAGAAACACACATGATAAGATCAGGAATAAACTTTATCCTTATTCTGTGATGTAACATGTGTCTTGTCTTCCTCCCTGCATCCAGACGGGTTCGGGGAAGACCTACACCATGGGAACCGGCTTCAACGTGGACGAGGACCAGCCGGGTATCATTCCCCGGGCCGTCAACCACCTGTTCAAGGGGATCGAGGAGCGCAGACAGGCCGCCACCGAGCAGGGCAAGCCGGTGCCCGAGTTCAAGATCAACGCGCAGTTCCTGGAGGTGCAGAAAATGAGAAAACACACAAGCGGAAAGTCTGATTAGCTCATGAGATTTAAACCTTGAAATGAAGGTGCATTCATCCGTCTAAACCTAAACATCCAATTGACTCAAGCTCCATTAGTTTGATGGATCCAGAACATGCAGACAGTAAGAGGTCAAAGGTTGCTGGAGGGTGAAAGGTTCAGGTCGTTAAAGTGACCCTGCAGCCATTAAACTGTCATTAGTCTGTGTCTCCAGGGTCTGGGTCCCACCTTTATTTTTAACTGTGGCTGTTAGCAGCTGGTGAGGAAGCAGCTGAGGGAGAAGAAGACGAGGCCGGGAAGCGATGACAGTAAACGACTGACCAATGATAGTATTGATGACGTAGCAGTTGATGAGTTTCCCTGCGGTACCCTGTGTTCAATAACAACTGTCTGTTTTTTTTATTGTTTTCTTTCTCCAGTTGTACAATGAAGAGGTGCTGGACTTGTTTGACTCCACTCGAGACATCGAGGCGCGGAAGCAGAGGTCCAATGTCAAAATCCATGAGGACGCCAACGGGGGCATCTACACCGTTGGGGTCACGACCCGCACCGTGACCTCTGCAGCTGAGGTCAGCTTTAGTACCGGACCACGTCCCCGCAGCAGTTATATATTGGACTAATACAAAATTTTCTATATTTACTAAGCCATGGCATTAAATGACCTGCTATATTATTTTATGTCCAAGTTTTCTGACTCCACCCTAATATTGTGGCAGTGAATTGAATCTAAAGTTTTGTTCACAGCATTGAGAAATAGTTTAGTAATTTATTCTCAGATAAAAACAATTTCCCTTATCCACAGGAATCCATTCAGATAATCCACATGACTCAATCTGTTTTACTCCTCTACGTTGCTGCTGAGAGTTGAGAGTTGATTATGACAAGATTTTTGATTTATCCTGTGATGGGATGATTACATTTTCTTCTCTCTTTGTCCCTGTGTTTGTTGTAAATTAAACCTGTGCTCTATATGCATCAGTTTCTATCCTAATATCATGTTACAGACTTCCTGAGTAGGTTGAAACTCAAACCAAAAATCCCCCTGAAATGAAAATATAAACTTTTTGTCATCATTTATTTCTCCCCTCCATCCCTCGTGGAACAGATGATTCAGTGTCTAAAGCTGGGCGCTCTGTGTCGAACCACCGCCAGCACCCAGATGAACGTCACGAGTTCACGCTCGCACGCCATCTTCACCATCCACCTGTGCCAAGTCCGAGTCTGCTCTCCAGATAATGACGTAAGTGCTCTAAAAAACAGCAGTGGGCATCGTCTAACAAGGGGCATCAGATGTACCAGTTTAAATTACAGCTCTAGCCAAAAAAGCCATATTTACGTTGTTGTATTTGCTGTTGTTAATTCTCCTGCAGGATAACGTGACGGACAATCGTCTAGCTAACGACTCAGATATCAATGAGTTTGAGACGCTGACGGCCAAATTCCACTTTGTGGACCTGGCTGGCTCCGAGAGACTGAAGAGAACTGGAGCCACAGGAGACCGAGCCAAAGAGGGCATCTCCATCAACTGTGGGCTGGTGAGGGGGCTGAGAGAGCAACTATTTCTGAAATGAGAATTTAGGCTTTTAATGATACATTACCGATCAGAAAGTTTACCTTTACTGGGGTAATAATGCATGAAGAAACCTGTCACATTGCATTATCAGTGTTCACTAACATGGTGATTTTTTTTTCCTGGAGCATTAGAGCCCCCACGTGGCCAAAACATAAAGTGCACTCTTTTTTTTTTATATATATACACAAGAGTTGTTTATTTTCTATTTTTGCCAGTTTAGACATTCTCACTAACAACCTTTCCATTGCAGTCCTGCCGTTTTGAAAAACCTTATCTTACGCTCATTCCTCTTTGCGTTTCTGTCGTCTGTGACACCAGCTCGCCCTGGGAAACGTCATCAGTGCTCTGGGAGACCGGAGTAAACGCTCCACCCATGTGCCTTACAGAGACTCCAAACTGACACGGCTGCTGCAGGACTCGCTCGGTGGAAACAGGTCTGTGAATATTACCAGAATATAGGAAATACTGTCAGACCATAGAGAAGAGAGATGTTCTAATATCTAACTGAAATCTAAATCTTCTTTTGGACAAAGTAGTTGCCTAATTACTCCTTACGTGATTTGGCAATGAAAATGTTGCAAAAATGGTAAATACTTATATTATTAAGCAATCTTTAAATTCTTATTATGGCACTGATATATAAAACTATGATTTCAAATTTGAGTATGGAAGATGTGCCCTGTAAACCTGTTTAGTTGTTTTATTCATTCATACAATTTCCTAATGATCCCCTTGGACTGATCATCGTTTCTCGTCCCTGTGTTCTCCAGTCAAACTGTGATGATCGCCTGCATAAGCCCGTCGGATCGGGACTTCATGGAGACGTTGAACACTCTGAAGTACGCTAACCGGGCGCGGAACATCAAGAACAAGGTGATGGTGAACCAGGACAAAGCCAGCCAGCAGATCAGCGCTCTGAGGACCGAGATAGCCCGGCTGCAGATGGAGCTGATGGAGTACAAGACAGTAAGAGCACGCAAATAGAGGCTGGAATAAGAAATGAAAAATAATAGTAATACCAACCTGCCTGTGTGGGTCCCAGGGAAAGCGAATGGTGGGTGAAGATGGGATGGAGGGCATCAACGACTTGGTCCATGAGAACTCAATGCTGCAGACGGAGAACAACCACCTGAGGGTGAGGGTGAAGGCCATGCAGGAGACCATCGACGCTCAGAAGGCCCGACTCACACAGATCCTCAGTGACCAGGCCAACCAGGCTCTGGCTAAAGCAGGTGGGCCACAACAGATCCAAAAAGCACTTCTGAGACAGCTAGTTTTGCTTATTCTGGAGAATCACCCAGATAATAAGATGTATCATTTTTACAGAGGTAGTTGTTGTTATTGCTCCATTTACAGGTGCTTCCTCAACATTCACACTTTTATTTTCCCTGGCAGCAATGATTTTTTTTTTTTCACCTGACACCAGAATGAAACATTGAGAAAATGTTTATATTTAAAAAGTTGTCTTTTACGTTTGGTTTATTATTTGGTGTGTTTTATATATTTATTTATTATATTTCCTTTGTCCTTGAGCCAGATTTTGACCATTAACCCTTATTAATTTTGAACGTAATATTTATTTTCTAATACTAATTAGGGGAATATGTGTACTGTTTAAACAGGAGTCAACCATGGTCTTGTCGTACTCCAGTGTACTTCGACTGAAAGAATAAAAAAAACACTTATTTGTGGCTACTGTTCATTCTACAAATCAAGTCTACATAGTCCATAATAAATATGGCAAATTGTGACTTGTGACATGGGCTATACAAAAAATATTATATTGATTTAAATAAAGCTAAAGTGATGTTTCTGTTTTTAGGTGAAGGTAATGAAGAAATCGGAAACATGATTCAGAATTACATCAAAGAAATCGAGGATCTCAGGTATGTATCCTGACATTGTTTTAATTTAGAATTTATTTGTTATATTTAGCATCATTAAAAACAAGTGCCAACACTATTGACTGATTTCTTCATATTAATGTCTACAGGTTTAGTTGCTGTTTGATAGCACTGGAATAGCTTATTGATAATAATTTTTGCCTCCCTCAGAGCTAAACTTCTTGAAAGCGAGGCGGTGAGCGAGAACCTCAGGAAGAACCTGTCCCGAGCCTCCACTCGCTCCTCGCTGTACGGAGGCCCCGGCTCCTTCTCCATGCTCGCCCCTGAGAACGAGGCCAGTGACGTCATCACGATGGCCAAGAAGGACTTGGAGAAACTCAAGAAGAAGGAGAGGAAGAAGAAGAAGAGGTATTGTGTAGTTTGATATGAAATTCAGTGCAGTGGTCGTATTAACCCTGCCAAAAACAATCACACTTGCAATAAGGCTTATAACATTATATGGAGGTGAATCAGAATGACACAATCATTGGAACAAAAATGCCAGGGTCTTGATGTTTGTCTGTTTTCGGGCTAAGTCTGTGAAATCTGTCTTTGTCAACTACATCTCCAAACACAGACGTCTTCATTTGAACGCACTGTATTTCTCTTGCGCTCTATCTCACTCACTGCCTTTCTCCCATCTTGCAATATTCCCTCACTTGCTCCGTCATCTTCCACGAACCCGTCTTCCCCACCTCTACCTCCTCCTCTCCTCCACACCTCACCCTCCTCCTCCTCCTCATCCCTCTCTGAAGGCTGAGGCGAGACGAAGAGCATCACCGCCAAGATGTTGAACCCGCCAGGTTTGCTAAGGCCTCATCCAGGATTGGGTCAAATACACATATTCTGAAATCCATTTAACCACCAGCTGGTTTGGACCAGCGGTGCACTTCATGTCCTTGAAATGCACCAAGTGGTTGAAAGGATTTCAGTTGTTTCTTCCCAGATGAACTAATCTCTAACTTGTTCTGCACCTACAGCGGGTTTTCACTCCTGGGGGGGGGGGGAACGCAGATCTCTAACCCAAGTTCTACCTTTTTCCCTTTAACCCCCTGTTTTTATCGCACACTGCAAGATACTGATCGGATATTATCAGTTACAAGGGAAGCTGGAAGCCAGGCAGAGTTGGGGGGGTGCTGAGATCAATCTAGTATAATGTCTATTCCTATCGATTTTAATGACGAACTACAAATTATACCAGCTTTAGAAAAGCAAACAATCGGCAGACTTGACTATTTGAGACGCATTCCACCCACTATTACCAAACACAAATCCACACTCCATTTTCGTTCACAATTGTGCATCCAATAGGCTCCACTGAAAATACATTGAATGTTCTCAAATTAAAGAAAAAATTATGAAAATTATAAAATATTACATACAAATATTATATTATTATTATTATTACGTTAGACCTGTTAATATGCTAAAACTCTCCAAATTTAGCACTCTAGAAAATGTAATGAAAGCTTCTTGCAGTGAATTTTAGAAAAGTTTGCCTTGCAGCCCCGTCAGACCCCTCACTTCCAGCGTCCTTGTCAGTAAATTAAAAATTGAGTGGATTCGGGGAAAGCACAAACTTGTTTTTAAGTCATATCTGATGTATTTGGTCAACAGATCTTCGCAGTGTGTTGTAGAACTTCTTACAGTGAAATTAGTTTGTAATTACTGTGAATCAGCATAATTTAATCCTGTTATTATTCCCTGTGAATCATTAATCTTCCTCCACATGCAATCACAGTGAAATCCTTCATTAATCGTCCTTGCTCCTGATCCAGTGAAGTGTGTCATCATTTGCATGTGACCTTTACTCATTGTTGTATTTAAAAATGCTGTTAATCTAAGTCAGACCTACAGCATTAATGCTTTTATTTTTTCCACCTTCAGCGTCATCAAAGAAGAAGGCCCCGACAATGACCAGGAGCAGGGAAATGAGGAGGCAGATGTGGTAGGTGGCGAAAGAAAATTTTTAGTTTATAACACATTACTCTGTGTTTATTTTGTTGTCCTCATCCTGTGTGTACCGTTACGTCACAAGGAGGGCAGCGATCACGAAGAAGGCGAGGAGGCCGACGGAGAGGAGGAGGACTTTGAGATGGCAGGAGAGGAGACGTCCGATGAGTCTGACTCTGAGGAGCTGGAAGAGAAAGGTAAACATATGGTCATGATGCACGGCCTCTTTTCTTTATAGGAACTTTATAGGAACGGGACGGAAACGGCATCAAGCTCTAATGGTGTGTGTTTGTGTGCAGAAAACGTCCAGGCCGACCTGGCCAACATCACCTGCGAAATCGCCATCAAGCAAAAGCTGATCGACGAGCTGGAGAACAGCCAGCGGCGACTTCACACGCTCAAACAGCAGTACGAGCAGAAGCTGACGATGCTGCAGAACAAGATCAGAGACACGCAGCTGGAGCGGGACAAGGTGCTGCACAACATGGGTAAGACGCACATTCACTTAGATACTTGACTTTAGCTGTAGTTGGCACCTAAATACACAATCAATTCAAATTAAAAGTCGCTTAATCTTTTCCCTTTGTCCCTCTGCAGGTTCGGTGGAGTCGGGTACCGAGGAGAAGGCCAAGAAAATCAAAACCGAGTACGAGAAGCGGCTGAGCTCCATGAACAAGGAGCTGCAGAAGCTCCAGTCGGCTCAGAAGGAGCACGCCCGGCTGCTGAAGAACCAGTCGCAGTATGAGAAGCAGCTCAGGAAACTCCAGCAGGACGTGACCGAGATGAAGAAGACCAAGGTACGTTTTTATATTTAACTGCCTCTTTCTTTCCTTCTTTTTTACTGTCTCGTTTCAGAGCTGATTTTATCTCCTGCCACGTCGTGTGTGTCTGTCCACCAGGTGGTGCTCATGCGTCAGATGAAGGAGCAGCAGGAGAGGAACAGGGCCTCAGAGTGCAGGAGGAACAGGGAGATCGCCACTCTGAAGAAAGACCAGCGCAGAGCAGAGGTACGAGGGATGGAAACACTTTCTCAGACCTTTTTATTTCTAATTGTATCATTACTTAAGTTTTTTTTCATGTAACTGATAAGCAAAACTTTATCCAAACTAAATCCACCTCATCTCCAACTTTCTAGGCTGGAAAAACACATTTAAGTTTTTGTTTGGAAAAAGATTTATAATTTATGCTTTTTGGAAAGAAGAAAAGTTATTTTGTTGATGATCAGAGGCTGTTAATCAAAAATGACCATGAATCAAGTTTCGTCTTCATATAATGTTTTTCCACACAGCTCCAACTGAGGCAACTGGAGGCGCAGAAGAGACAACAGGAGTTGATTTTGCGCAGGAAGAACGAGGAGGTAAGACACTCAGGACTGGTTTGGAAATAAATCTCTGGATAATATATTTATTTTGTGTATACTCCCATTTGCGGAATTAGTGACTGTTAATTTATCTGTGTCAGGTGACAGCTCTCAGGCGGCAGGTGAGGCCCGTGTCTGGAAAGGTAAACAGGAAGGTGAACTCACATGAGCCTCCACAGGAGCCGTCACATCGAGCCACACCGGGGAGGCTGCAGACCTCTGGAGCGTCACAATCCAACGGAGCCAGGTAGAACATCAGATGTGATCTGTGGACAGCATGTGGTAGGTGGTGTGTTAAAAACAGGCAATTGTGTATTTGAATATAAAACTGCATTGTTTCCTTCTTAAGGAGTTCCCCAGTGCGGATGGGAAGTATCTACCTAAACAGAACAGCAAGGCAGAAATGGCAGTCACTGGAGAGACGCGTCAGTGACATCATCATGCAGAGGATGACCATCTCTAACATGGAGATAGAGATGAACCGCCTGCTAAAGGTAACGCTGAGTTATCATGGACATGAACGAAGAAAACAAGCCTATAAAGGAAGAATTCACTTGTTTCCTGTCCTGGAAAATAAACCAATTCCGTTTTGTCCCCCCTGTTCCTCGTTAACTCCCCCACCATCGCAGCAACGCGAGGAGCTGACCAGACGGAGGGAGAGAGTGTCCAGAAAGAGAGAGAAGACGGCGGTGGACGGTGCAGACGCTGACCGCTCCCTGGCCTCCATGAACGAGGAGCTGGAGTCTCTGAGCGCCAACATCGACTACATCAATGACAGCATCGCCGACTGCCAGGCTAACATCATGCAGATGGAGGAGGCCAAGGTGAGAGAACATCAGGAGATATGTCCAATTCCTCCTTGGTACTAATGATAATTTATAGCTAAAAGGCCATCAACTCTGTGCAATATAAAAGTATTTAAAGTATTTTAATAATAATATATATAAAAATTAACTTTCTAACTGTTAGTATGACTGAAAATATGGTTCAGAGTTGGTAGTATTCATACAGTACAATATCTGCTGGTAGCCTTATATTTAAGTTGGAAATATAACAGTAGTCTCAAATTATTTTGTCGAACTCTTGGCAAGTAAGCAAAGTAGTGCATTTTTCCCAAATCTCAAACTATTCCTATAAATAAGAAGATAAGCTAATCTTTATGAGTCCCACTATTGGGACATTTGCTGTGTTACATTTGCAAAGGGGAGAGTATGAAATAAGAAACATCAGTACAACAGAATGCAGTCTTTCCCATTGTGGAAACTGTTTCTCAAAAATAATATAAGGCCTCTGCCTTGAGATAATGTTTGTTATGATGTATGAGCGCTATACAAATAAAATTGAATTGAATATACAGTGTTAACAAGATTTTACGTATGAAGACGCTGAGATGGCACAGATAGAAAATGAGAATTGCACCTGTTGCACAACAGCTGAACATATTGTCTGGTGACTCTACAGTGACATTGAATGATTAAGTTGTTATTCCTCTGGGCTGCAGGAGGAAGGAGACACTGTGGACGTCACGGCTGTGATCAGCTCCTGTAACTTATCCGAGGCTCGCTTCCTGCTGGACCATTTCCTGACGATGGCCATCAATAAGGTACCTACCCCTCTCACTGACTTCCTGTTATCATGTGACTCTGTGTTCACGTGCTGACAAGAGTTAAAGTCTCTGTTACCCTTATTTAAACAGCCTCAGTTTGACCTTTTTATGAGTCATTGTGAGTTTTGCACCTGCCTCCCCAGCATTGTAATCTAACACGATGTACTGCTTTTTTTAAATAACTGTGACACATTTAATTTTAACGCTAGTGCTTATTCTCAGGTTGACGTGGCAACATGTTTATCTGTCGTTCTCCTCATAGCAACTTCTTCAAGCTTGAGTTCAATGAGACCTTAAATCGAACGACTTGTTTGAATTAGGTTTCAATTAGATTAGATACGATTAGATTTGATGATACCTAATTGCTCCGGTGCGGAAATGTGGTTCAATGGCCCGGATCGACGGAAGCAGTGGAAGTAATTAAAACAACATCGGTGAACATGGAGCCTTCATTATGTTTTGTGGATAAACAAGCAGAGGAAAATAACTTTGCGCTGTGTGTTTGTGCATCGCCAGGGTCTGCAGGCGGCGCAGAAGGATTCCCAGCTGAAGGTCATGGAGGGCAGGCTGAAGCAGACGGAGATCAACAGCGCCACCCAGAACCAGCTGCTGTTCCACATGTTGAAAGAGAAAGCTGAGATCAACCCGGAGCTGGACGCCCTGCTGGGCAGTGCTCTGCAAGGTGGGAAACGCTGATCACATCAAAACTGGACTGCATGACGAGCACAATCACTTTTTCGTGCCTCTTTCATCATGTGGCTACAATTTATTTGACAGGCTCCATTTTCCTTTCTGAGATTTCGTACCTCTTTAACTGATGCACTCCAAATTTTCTGTGAATGAACACATTGAGACTGTCAAATAAAGAATATGGCCGTCTTTTTTTCATTTTTTGGGTTGGAATTTGATTTGGTTTCTGCTTGTTTCTTCTGTTGTGTTTGGTGTGAACTCAGAGTTAGGCTACCTGTCGCCAGGTGAGTACGAGATGCACAGAGACGTAACCGTGTCTCAGAGAGAGCGCGGCACATGCACACCGCAACATTTCTCCTCTGGATTTACTCCCGCAAGAGGAGAGAAGAGAGATAGAGTAACTGAGTCAGTTGGTCAAATTGAAATATTTAGATTGTGCACTCGAGGTTGCTGGAAGTGTATTCTTTAATAGTCTTAAAGCAGAGTTTCCTCGCTGCTGTTGTGCAAAATGTTCTATAAGTCATCTAAACTCTTTGGCCATTCAAATTGATATAAAACCTCATGAATTTTGTTGCAACACTGCTTTTAATATGTTAACATATTTACTTGCTCTCAGCACACACCAACTCTGACTGACTTCCAGCGTCCCTGACTGCACCATGGATTATTTAGGTGTTTTTAGTAGGATATGCCTAAGGGCTACTTGTTATCCGGCACCCAAATTGATGTATTTAGACATATATATACTGTACTCAACCATTTTCATCTTGTTTTCAAAAAAAGCACAAAAAAATATATTTGTACAAGATATCACTTGATTATAAAGTTTTTGGCAAATTTGACGTTTCATTATTCTAAAAATGAGTAACTTTGATTAAGAAGCCAAATATCAATTGTGTTTCTTCAGCAGATGAAGGAATATTGTGGTGTGCATCATCCAACTTCTTTTTTTTAAACTAACCAAGCAGAAGTAACGCTGTAATGCAGTGACGTGCATGGCGTGTTGTTTTAAGTCCCCTCCCTCAGTGACCCAGTCTGCTAGTCAGTCCCATTTAATCAAGCTGTTGTTACTAAAACTGAACAGCAGTAGAAACCCACACTGCAGCAGAAGTGAACATTGAAGTTGTGTGTACATGACATTTTGTGTGTCTTCATGTGTTTATAGCTATCTGTCTCTTCTCTGCTTTTTCCATTATCCCTTTATCAGAGATGCTGTGTCTCAGATCGTGTACTTCCATATTTTGAGTGCAACAGTGCATTCACACAGACAAATATGGCGACGTTCAAAATACCCCAATAGTGCACTAGCAATAGTGACAACGGTCAAATAAAAGTTGTGTGTAAAACCATAACTCACCCTCGATGGTCGCCATCTTGCAGAGGGACCACCAGGTTTATATAACCTTTGGTCTTCAGTACGGCTGGCGACATCAGCTGTCAACTTGCAATGCCTCAAGTTTTGCTTTTTGTTCAGCGCCATCTTGTTTTTTTGTAACTGCAATACTCCAGCACTGTAGCTGCAGAGTAGTATTACTGTATTTTGCCAAAACCTTGAACCGTGTGCGTGTGTGTGTGTGTGTTTCCTTTTCCCGAGGTGCAGAAAATGGAGATGACAGCAGTAGTGATGAATCTACGCCAAGCCCAGCAACAGAGGGCAGGTAAATACCATTTTTTATAGGAAGACCTTGGGTGAAATTAATAAAACTAGTTCAGGCGTGTTGTTACACATGCCCGCTCAGTCAGCTGGGACACTTTATCATTGCTTTCTCTGCTATGCTTAGTCAGAATGTATCCTGTGAAAAAGCCATATTATATTTAAGGAGTAAATGGTATTGTTGGGCTTTAAATGTGCTTGCATGCACTGTATTTCTGTGGATTCATAATGGTTTAATACAGGAATTCAATTTTTCTCATAGTGGAAAACATGGTTAAAATGTAATGGAGCAAAACTTAAGAACAGTAAATGTTAATGTCAATCACAGAGGATTTAAATTACAACACAACATCAAGAAAGGACCCGCCATTATGACAGCTGATCAAACCACTGGAATTAATTAATAATTGTATCTTTATTTATATAGCAGTCTCTCAAAGATACATTATTCAAAATATTACAAAATAATAAATGTGTGAGAGAAATTTAAGCAGGACCGTCCGTTACAATAATGGAAAATAGAATAAGGGAAAATCCGGAAATGCGGTGCGATTTAAATATGTTTAAACATTTATTTGAAAGGAAGCTACTGACTCAGCCTGTCGTATTTCCACAGGTGTCCCAGAGTCCCTGAGCTCTTATTTCAAATGCTCCGTCCCCCTTAGTCTTTAGCTGAGAATATGGAACAGTTGAAAGGCTCCTGCCAGATGATCTCAAAGTGAGAGTAGAGTTATATGAGGATAAAATATCTGCAATATACTGAGGAGTCAGACCATTATGTGTAAGTAATTTAAAGGGCCTTAAAATCAAGTAGGGGTGCAGAAGAGGCTGTTTTGTTGTGTTTTTAATTCTGTAAGACTTAGCATAACTGCATAACATTTCCTGACTATGTTGCAGTTCACTTGCATCGGATCTGTTGAAGTTATGTGGTGAATCCAGACCGAGGAATAAGGTACTATACAGCTTGTTTCTCCAGGTTTGAGATTACAGATGAATGTCTTTTCGGTAAAACAGTTTACTCTCTGTTTGCCATTCCACAGTGTTTATTTTTAGGATTTGGAATAATTACTAACTGGTCCATAAACTTGTGAGTCAGCTCAAACGTCCCCTGCTCCCCTTAGGCTCGAAGGCGGACCACTACGCAGATGGAGCTGCTCTATGCCAGCAGTGGGGATCTGTCCCATGAATCTCCCACCGGAGACTTCCCGGCCCCCTTGCTGCCCCTTACAGAGGGTCTGGAAGGGCCGCTGGACATGCAGGGTCGTGCGGGAGGTCAAACCCCTGACCGCGAGCAAACCCCATTTGCACCGTCTGCCAGGCCAGCTGGCATGTAAGTGTTAAACAAAGGATTTCTCCACATTTTACAAATACCATAGCTCAAGATTTCTACTCTGAAATATGGTGTATCTACTTCATTATTTAGTCAGCAATTCTACCCTGCCAAACTATCCTTGAGCAAATTCCTTTTTCCGTTATTGTAGATCTGGGTCTAGGTCACCCACAAGGACCGAGAGGAGGCAGCTGGAGCGCTCGCCCCTCAACCGAAGGAAGATGCCAGACAAAGGATTGACAGCAACACACATCCCAGCACCTGCACACACACCTCCTGTCAGCACGGCAGAAACCAAACCCAAAGGCAGCGACTACAAAACCCTGTAAGTCATTTTAAATGACCAGTAATCAACATAACAGCTTTTTGTTTTATAGTCATGCATGAGGCGTGTTACTGCGTTAGTCACTGCATCTGTTTGGACTAAAACACCTTGACAACTACGACATGGATCGATTTTAAATAAGGCGCACATATTCATTATACTCACACAGTGAATTTCTAATGACTTTCTTATTGTCAATAATGTTGATTTACACTTCTCATTCCTTGGCAGATTAAAAAATAGAGAATGTGATTCAGACACCAGTACACTCATTACATTCAAGTCTAAATTAGTGGTGTAGTGGTCAAGTGGTAACAGCTCTGGTTTGCCATGGAAATTGTTTGAGATGAGTCTTCCAAGTGGGATATGTAGTAGATCATTTCAATATTTGCTTCCATTCAGTGTGTCCAAATGCTTTGCACCTACATAGCACCATACTGTCCCGTTTTGTAGCTGCACTAGTATGTGAATGTTACCATTGTCCGTTTTTTATTCAAACTATTTATGGAGGAGCATGTTCCTGCTAACTTTATTCATGAAACAAGCATTTTTAAAATATATGAAGTAGGGTGAGGGTTAAATTCAATAAACTGTTTTTACAGCAAAATGAAGGAATGATAGTGGCTTTTTATCAAAACATTCTATCAGGTTGTTGAAAGGTAAATTTCCCTTTCATGATAAACTCTAATACTGATGCAGAGTTTCACCCCAATTAAGATTTTTGAAAATTCGATCCTCTTAACATTTGGATTACCTTCAAAACTAATAACTGTCCCATCAGTTTCTGCTGTGCTTTTATGTAATGCATTACCCCTGACAAAAAACTGCATCTTAGCATTGTCATTGTAAGAGTAACATTACCAACATTAACAGAGTACAGCCTCACCGAGTTGCAAACATGACATGAGACTTTTCTATTGTGTAATCTCCGAACAATCTCTGATTTTAACTTTAACTATTTTTGCAGGTTGGACGAGTCGCCTATATTTGAAGGCCATAGGTATAAGCTCATCTCTTTATTCAATTTTATTCAATGCTTTAGATACAAAGTTAAATGCATTGTTTTATGTACAATAATTGAATAGGTTCAGTTTCGATTGTATCATGTGTATTGTAGGGGTGTGATCAACCCAATGACGGCCTCTAAGAACAGCCGGGGGGCCAAACTTCAGTGTGTGTTCGTAGCTGAGGGCCACACCAAGCCAGTCCTCTGTGTGGATGCTACTGATGATCTGCTCTTCACGGGATCCAAAGGTAAAAAACATGATTGTTTCCAACTCAGAAAACCTTTTAACCTTCTTTAAAAACGCTACCTTTAAATGTTTCCTCAAACTGATCCACCCACTCTAACACATGTGTTTGTGCTTGTGTGTGTGTATTTTCAGATCGGACATGTAAAGTCTGGAACTTGGTGACTGGTCAGGAGATCATGTCTCTTGCAGATCATCCCAGCAGTGTTGTCTCAGTCAAGTACGAGTACACAGCAAGCTAAATAGCAGTAACCGTAGTATTTACTGTAACTAAATGTAATTAAATGTACTTTCGATTAATTATTTATTCATCCTGGTTTTGTCGTTATATTACAGGTACTCCTCTAGTCTCGTCTTCACTGTTTCCACTGCTTACATCAAAGTCTGGGACATTCGGGATTCTGCCAAGTGTATTCGCACGCTTACGTAAGAGCACCAACCCGACTTTTAACATCCACGCAGCTCGAACAGTGTGGGGCCTCTAATGCTGATCTGTTGTACATGTGCGTGTGTGTCAGGTCCTCAGGCCAGGTGGGTCCAGGCGACACCTGTTCCTCAGTCAGGAGTTTAACCATCCCACCAGGAGAGAGCCAGATCAACCAGATCGCTCTCAACCCGTCCGGCTCCTTCCTTTACGCTGCTGCAGGCAACTCTGTACGCATGTGGGACCTCCGCAAGTACGTTTAAACACAGATTAGATTAGTTTTGGCTGTGCAATCCATTTCTGAGATGCAGACAAAATGAATCTCATGTTCTCCCCCCCCCCCCCCCTCTTTCTTCAGGTTTGTGTCCACAGGGAAGCTGACTGGACATTTGGGACCTGTCATGTGTCTGACTGTTGATAAGTTGGGTAATGGACAGGATGTTGTGCTCACTGGATCCAAAGACCATCATGTTAAAGTAAGAGACACAAACAGCAGCAATCACATATGCTGACATGTACTGGTTTTTTATCTCTCGAGAATCAAGGTGCTGGAACCTCAGCTCAAACCAGTCCTTAAAAAAGTCATATAAGATTATCAGTGACTCCATACTTGTCGTCTACGACTTTCAGTTGTTGCCATCAGGAATTAGTGTTAGATTGCCTGTATGTTAACCTTATACGTTCTTAAGTAGGAATTTTATAATGGGACATATTTTCATTTCAGTGTATTTTCTCAACTTCAAACCGATTTTTTGATTTGAAGTTTAGTCTTGTTTATTATGTGTGTGGATGAATTGACTGTCCCCTCATGTCTGCTCCTCTGAAATAAATGCCCACTCTTATCTATGCAGTAAAAATATACGATAGCAGCTAATTCACAGAAGGCAAGTGGGCGTGTTGATAATGTTTTTAACATGCAACGCACGCAAAAGTGGAAGAATACAAATATCTCAGTATGAAAAACAGGAGCTGTAGACGAATAAAAGGCAAACTCAGGAAAAATGGCCACATCCAATCCTCTGGACATTTTCTGGAGTTCATGTCTGAAAACAGCTTATGCATAGAGGGCACATGTGCTTCTTCCTCCAGATGTTTGAGGTGGCAGAAGGGGCTCAGGGCAGTATCAGCTCCAGCCACACGTTTGAGCCCACTCATCAGGATGGCGTGGAGTCCTTAGCCGTGCACAGAGATGTCTTCTACAGCGGCTCCAGGGACTATTATATCAAAAAGTGGGACTTAGCAAGTAAACAGCTGCTGCAGGTAAACTGATATAACCTCGGGAATCCGCTCTCCATCAAGCGTGACGTCCCCAGATTTAAAACTTTTAATATATATTGAGATTTCGAAAGAAATAAAAAGCCAAATGTCCTCTGATTAACTGTGCTCTGCTGTTTCCTCCAGCAGTCGGCCAGCGCTCAGGCAGACTGGGTTAGCGCTCTGGGCGTGGTGCCAGGCTCCCCGGTGCTGCTCAGCGGATGCAGGGGGGGGCTCCTGCGCCTCTGGCACGCCAACACACTAGCACCCCTCGGCGAGGTCCGGGGACACGACAGTCCCATTAATGGCCTGGCCACCAACAGCAGCCAACTGTTTACTGCCTCCGAGTGAGTCACAAAACGTGCACATATGAAATGTTATGCTTCTTTCTTTCTTTATGACTCTCAGGTGTGTCATGATGCTGGGCTGTGGCTCGAGCAAAACACACTCAATCTTGTAAAAGAAGTACAATTTTGAAGACAGCAAGGATTTTCATGACTTGGTGTTTGTTGTTTTGTTTTTGTGACAGTGACCGCACAGTGAAAATTTGGGAAGCTAAAGGATCTCTGGAGGAAGGAGTCCACTGACATCTGCTTCCTGATAATCAAGACGTGGCCCTGCTTGTGGGTAATGTCCGCTGGCCTCCTTCCCATCAAAATCAAGCCTGCAAACTGTGGATTGGATCCCAAAGTGGGTCAAGGGAGTGATTTTTTTTTCAGGTCAAGATAGAGCTCCGAGGATCACAGGGCAGCCGCAGTGAGCTGCACCTTTCATAACTGTGACAGAAGATAATGACAACCAATTTATGGATTTTATGGATCCGTTCTTATTGATCCAGGAGTCTGTCCTCAGCTTTCAACATTCCTCTCCTCAGTTCAGCTCAACACAACATGGATACTGTCTATTCTGACACAGAATTTTCTGTACAGCTGCTGTTTCCTCGCACCAATTGTTGAACATAAAAAACTGCGACTGCTGGAAAAAGCTTTTGAATCATCTGTTCACCAGCAGTGTGAGTCTGTACCCGTGTTGAAGGTGTCTATTTGTGTGTGTATTTGCTGTAACCAAGGACAAAATAACTACTGAAACTACATTTGTACGTGTTCTTTAGCTGTTACTGCCGAAGAATGAACCCTTAGTAGGACAAAAATGGCCTCAACAAATATTGTAATTTCCATATTTTCCAAATCAAAGTTCCTTTTTTTTATCAGGGTTAACTCAGACGTGTTTATGGACACAAACATTCTGATATTAATTAAATTAAATATCAAAAAAGCCAGTCACCTTTTATGGGTTTACCTGTGTTTAAAAACCTGCATACCCCCACTAGATTAGGTGTCAAAGTGGAGTGAGACACTACTATGTAAACAGCATTTCTTAATTACCTTTAAGGTCATACTGGGAATAGGCAATAACCGGATTAGGACGATAATTCTGACTGGTCGTATTATAAAGACATTTGTACGTCTTTATCGCTGGAAAACATCCTATTGAAGTTTTCACATTTAATAATTTGTGACACTCATATAGTAGTTACAAGCTTCTTGATGAAGCATGTCCTGGGTTCAAATTTTTGAGGTTTTGAAAAGAGGAAAAGTTGACGCTTTATCGTATTTGGCATATGGTTGCATAGTGCATTATACTTCTTTAGGCAGGGGTAAAATAATGGTAGGAATTTCAGAGTCATAATCAGACTCTGCTCTGTAACAAGAGCAATTATATGAATGGAATATTCAATTAGTAATTATGTAAACGTCATAATCAGAAAAATGTCTAATTCAGAATAAGGTCAATAATCAGCTTATTAGTGTCAATGTAAACGTAGTCACTGTGTTACCCTGCTGACTGACAGGGTCGCTATAAAAAATGTGTATTACGGTCAAGCAATATTCCTACATGCTTCCAAGCAGTGACTACAGAAAAGACTGGAAGATCCGTCTGGGCTTTTCTAAGAAAAACCTCTTCCAAGTCAACCCGCTTTTTATCTGCAAATTGTCTTATCGTTAAAACGCAGATAGTTGCTGCTCCATCCAGATTCAAATGTGTTTCCCCAGCTTTTGTACCTCGGAGCAAGGTAAACACTGTTTTCCTCTTTGTCAGCAGTGTGTTGTCATCAGTCGGCTGGGCTTCTGCCCTCAGTATTCTCTGGTTGATGCACACACAGTTTTTGTACCTTTTCCATATGTTTAAGTAGTGTTTACTTTCCCTGTGCTCTCCCGTCTGCTCACTCCCCTCTGGCGTCTCGGAGTTGCGTCATAAGCCCACATACTCTCCCCTCCTGGGT
Source organism: Limanda limanda (assembly GCF_963576545.1). Taxonomy (NCBI): domain Eukaryota; kingdom Metazoa; phylum Chordata; class Actinopteri; order Pleuronectiformes; family Pleuronectidae; genus Limanda; species Limanda limanda. The sequence goes on from NC_083636.1 coordinate 10,627,469, forward strand.
TTTGATTCATCAAACATAAAGATTACCTGCTGAATTTTTAAGTTCTCAAAACTGAAGTACAGCCATGGCAGCAAGTGCTTTTAGGAAGACGTTTGCTGGATTCATATATCACGTAGATTGACGAGCAGCTGTTAAAAATCTGAATAATGTGAATGTAAATCATTCGCGTTGTTTTAACCAAGCACCTTGTAACTCCTAAATGTCATGGAGTATATTTGTATTTTGTGAAAGCATCTGTCCGTGAAAGGTGTGTGTTGGTGTGTTTGTGTGTGTGTTTCAATCCAAATGATGTGATAAGTTCTGTCCGTGTAGAGCGGCTTCTCACCTCTTCTGTCCTTGTGTCTCTAACAGCTGAGCAGCTCAAAACATCAGTCTTTCAATTTGAGTTTAAAAAAAAAAAAGAAACCCTACTATTTATTTATTTTTTGTCATTGATTATTGATTTTTGCTTCTTGCTGTTGTGTCTTCCTCATCATTCAGAGATCTCATTCCCATCCAATGCCTCTGGTATCAAAGCATCGTAGACATCACAGCAATTATGGGATGGGCTTCTCCATAATCAGAAGTGAATTATCCAGTGCCTGTCGTAAATCCTAAATTGTAGGAATGTAGAAATGTGCTACAGTAATTATCCCAGTGAGAACAAATGGGTTAAAAGTATTCTTAATTCATGATGAAAATTAATGATCCTTCGAATTGCAGTTATGTCTTATTATGAAATTTGTAAATCTTGGCTTGTGTGTAAATACAATTGTGTTAATTTCCTGCTGATTCTGTTTCAATCTAATTGTTTTTTTTGAAATATCAGCTGCAGTGTGAAAATAGATTTTAAAATAAACCGGTTTTACAAGCGTTAAGTCTTCTCTTCGTTTTCTTCATGTATTAATGGCTTCTGACCACATGGTGGTAGTAATGTATAATAGCACGTGATTATGCTACTGGATAAATCATCATCTTGAATGTTGAGATTCTGGCAAAGTTTGTAGTCGGTTCTATTGTGTTTCCTATAACTTTTGATTGATTCCCTTAAACTTTGTTAATTAAATTCCAGGCGGTATCCATATCCACAACCCAGCCCATAAATGACAAAACATCTAATGAAGCAGATTGATCATATGGAGATGGTAGAAACCCCTATGAATATTATAACTATTTAATAAAGTGCTTTGTGAGAAAACAATAAAAGTAATCGTTGCTCTACAATTATTATAGCAGTTCTGTACTGTCTGTAAAAGGGAGAATAAGGTCCCTTACTTAAAACCACAATCCATCACCACAATTTACATAAGCTATTGATCCCATCTGCCCTCACTAAACCATCATTTATCTACAAACACACTTTCTTCCACAGCTCAATGTACTTGCAGACAGGAATAGGTGTGTCCTTTGATCAACTCCGGAGCACAATGACAGTGAGAGGTGGACAAAAAAGAAGGGAGTTAGAAACCCCCCTGAAGATACAAGTTAATGTGAACAGTGATGGAAGGATCAATATTTAATGTTCGGCGGCACTGAGAGCAGCAGAGTGTTAATTGGCCTAGCAGGAGTGGAGTATCGACTCAGGGCGGTATCACACCGCCTCATGTGCTCTGCGTTCAACTTCTCCTCTGTTGTACTTTATTGTGTTCTAATAAGTGCTTTGCAATGACATAACGCACTCCCACACTGCATCTTGCAACCCAATTAACTCGACATAACTTATTTGTTCGCTCTCCTGGGTTTGACAGGGAAATTCTTATTTCTCATTCTGAGCAGTGTGATGGATCCTCGCTGTAACTACGCCAATATGATTCATACATAAGCCACTAATGTATTTAATGTGAGAGCCTCATATGCTAACTTTCCAATATTTCTTCTTAAATGCAGTGGTTCCAAAGCTTGAGGTCAGGATGCCTAAAAGTTGTCGGCACATTCACAAAATAAAAAAATTGTGCGGCCATTTGTGTGTGTGTGTGTGTGTGTGTGTGTGTGTGTGTGTGTGTGTGTGTGTGTGTGTGTGTGTGTGTGTGTGTGTGTGTGTGTGTGTGTGTGTGTGTGTGTGTGTGTGTGTGTGTGTGTGTGTGTGTGTGTGTGTGTGTGTGTGTGTGTGTGTGTGTTTGTGTGTGTTTGTTTTGTTGTTTGGTTAAGATTAGGGTTAGGCAAATAGCAGTTGCAGTTGAGGTGATGATTTAATCTTCAGGAAATGAATGTAAGTCTATGTAGGGTCCTCAAATATAATTAATGGTCACAGAAAAATGTTATGAGATAAGTGGGAGAGACAAATTTTGAGGACTTTGAGTGTGTGTGGCTCACTACTCTCACTATTTGTTGTACGCATAATTATGTGCTGTATGCTTCACAGCATCCTCTCAGTATTATTTTCCCATTATCATTTGGTCATTAGTTAGTGCTTTTGAGAATCATTGTTTTTTTACCTGAGGATTAAATCATGAAATAAATATGAGCATAATCAGCGGCAAAGTCTAACATTCGGCAAGATATATTCGCCTCAACCTGCCAGGTCTGAAAAAAAGCACATCCTATTTGCATTTTATGTATTTGACAGCTACATGTAACCAAACCCGGGGAAGAAATCGTGGGGGAAGTCGTGTCGTAGTTAGAAAAAGAAACAAAGGAAGAGGGAAGACATATGGTGTGTGTGTGTGTGGGGGGGGGGGGGGGGGGGGGGGTTAGGGGGGGACAGGTGGAGAAAGCCAAATGGTAGTTAAAGCCTTTTTTCTGAGCAGCAATGAGGCTCAGGAGGAGCAAGGTCAATATTCATCGCCCCTGCATCCGCAAAAGAGCATCCTCCAGCTAAAAATACCAGCGCGGCTGCTTTATGACCAGAACTGATGAGCTGTGATACTGCTATTTGCTCTTTGAACGTGTCTGCAGAGAACCACCTAGTACCCTCTCAGTGTGTCTGAGTTATGAAGCCAAACACACAGGGTAGAATAACAGTTTTTAACATGCCAGTGAAAGCAATTTAGCATGAAATTAGAAGGTTGTACTTGTTTATTTCATCCACTGAATAACTTTGATTTTATTTCTCGGTAAAGGGAGAAACATGCAGAGGTGGAGATTAGCAAAAACTAAAGGACAGACCCAATTTCAGAGCCCATTGACTATCACCTTACAACAGATTTCCCTCTAGGGGAAAAGACCTATATTTTGGGGCTTCTGATGTAGACAGGATATCTGGGCCAGATCTTCCGTTTACAGTCCGTCTTTGTTTGTTTCATCACAAAGGTTTAACGTGTTTTAGGTTCAGGCCACATTTTTGCTAATCTCTATTAATAGCTGTCATATGAATGGAGATAGATGAAAAGCAGACAGTGTTCTGCCTCTTTTGCTCTTTGCATTTGGACTGTTTACCTGCGAGCAACCAAAGCCTGTGTTGGCCAATAGAGCTCAACCTACTGCAAATTAAAAAAACAACTTCATCAATTTCACGACACATGCACTGCAAATATGCAGCAGAAATGTTTCCAGGGGACCATAAAAAGTGATTAACTTGGCTGTGGTTCAATGCTTTGTGAAGCTCAATCCCCACTGAGGAGGAGCCGACTTCAATAACATCACAAAGCATTGAACCACAGCCAGGTTCATCACTTGTTCGGGTCCCCTGTAAACATTGTTTTTTCTATTTGCAGCGCTTTTTGTATTTGCATGTGTTGCACTGAACGTGTCGTCAAATTGATAAAGTTGTTTTCTTAATTTGCCCGTGTTTTTGTCTATTTGCATGTGTTTTGTCAATGTGCAGTGCATTGAGCTCTCTCTGCCACTGTAAAAGCGTTTTCCCTTTCCTACAGATTTTGCAGATTTGCATGCAGAATCTGTTCATAAAGAGAAGGAAGGACCAAACACCAACAAGTGATGTTCGGTGCGGCTGGCACAGGGTGATTGAACTGATAGTAACAGCCACAGGGAGCAGATAAAGCGTGTGTGCTCTGCTATATACATTTACATTTGACAGAAGAAAGCTCTTTACGTTTAATCACCTGCGAGATCTCTCCATGTAAGTGCAGGTCAGTGTCAGTTGTGTGTTTAGTGGCTGAGTGTCAGTGACTATTAAACCCAGAGAGCTCTCCAGTTGAACCCTGTGCAGTGGAGAGTAAATTAGCACATTAGAGATCATAACTACCTGAGCCCTCAACAGTGCGGCAACATGACATTTAGCCATGACTGAGCCGAAAGAGCCAGGGGGACATTTCATGAAATATATTATTTATTGTGACAAATGAGACCTGGTCTAATATTTGAACTAATTGATATCTGCTGGGAATTTCCTACAGTAAATGTTTGGTTATTTGTGCATTCAGAGAGATTTTTTATTAAAACTAGCATTGTGGCTCTCAGGAGGGCAGTACCAGCCAATTAAACTATGGGCGTGGTCCAACACCTGTCACTCTTAACTATTGATGGAATTGCCATCAAATTTAATACAGACATTCCCTGTTCCCAGAGGATGAACCCTGTTGATGATCATGTATCTTTTTTATCTTGTGCCACTTGCAGGTCATAGTTTTCATTCATATCAAATCATTTATGCGATGGACTGGTGCAACATTTTGTGCAGCTGTTCATGGTTTCTAGATGAAGAACCTTCATGGTTTTATTAAGTGAAAGGTGTCAACAACTCGCCTGGGTGGATTGCTGTGATATTCTGTACATATATTCAACTAAGGAAAACATTTACTAACCTTATTGATCCCTACAGATCAAGAAGAGAAGGATCAGATGGCTCGGTCGTCTCCTGAGCACATCCAGTGACGGGATCTCTAAGGTTAAATCTGAGGTTGACTCAAGCTGGCAAAAGAAAGAGGGGCAGGCCATAGGCAACCTGATGATGGCTGAGCTGGAGGAGAAGGGGAGATGGACTGTGACGTGCGGAAGAAGGTTATTGCAGCCAAATATCCTACAGGGGTCCATGTGGACAGGTAAGTGGGTCAAGTTGGTGATGCTTTAAATTTACATCTACATGGAAGAGAAGATCTGAAGTTCTTGGAAACCAAAATTGGCCTTGTGGCGTGTTTTTATAAAAATATATAATGATTGTGCGCGGAAAGCCTGGATCCAATTGTTTGAATCCAGTTTGTGGAAATGTAAGTGAATTAATTGATGTTCGAAATTTGTGCACAGCTGAATTACCTAATAAATATTCAGCATAAAATACAGCATCTTCTCTTATTCTGTTATTTGTTTTGTCTTTAACATATAACAGAGATCATAATTTATACATAAAAGCAAAAGTAAACTGTGTTGTTGGTAAAAGATATGCCCACTAGTAATTCATATAAACACATTATGATGAATTTTAGAAATGTTTTTTTTTAATATAGATACATGAAATTGCTACCAGGACAGTGAATTAATTATGCCGCAGTTTATTCGTAAAAAAACAAAACTATATTGATTTATAATGCATGAGCACTAATTATGCTGTTTTAGCTTTATTGTGATTAATGGTTATAAATCTTAAATCTCTGGTGTTGTTTTGTGTAGTACAATAGTAGAAATTTGCTTTTCTGTCTGTCTGTGGCTGTGTGTGTGTGTGTGTGTGTGTGTGTGTGTGTGTGTGTGTGTGTGTGTGTGTGTGTGTGTGTGTGTGTGTGTGTCAGTGCATATCCATTATATTAGCCCCTGTATCTGCATGAACCCATCCCCCCCCAAGCCACCGCTGTGGACGTGGGGCAGAGGCACGATGTTTGCCCAAAGGTGCTGTAATGGTTTTTGCCACCATGCCACACATCCAGCCCAGGGTGTGTTGTGCGTGTGCATGACTGTGTGTGTGCGTGTGTGCATGTGTGTATAAGACTGCTATATTTAGACATGTGGTCAGCCAGTAAACACAATGAGTAATACAGAGATGCGTCATTTTAAGATCCTATGACTCCATTATCTAAACATAATTCTTACACCCACATTGATGCAGCCTGTAGCAAAAGGGGAGTGGGAAAAGAGAATTGGAGAATTGTGATTTTTGTATCGATGTATAGGATACTTGAGTGCAAACACATATGCAGTTTTAAAACACAAATGAACAAGCTTTCTATACAAGCTCTAACAAACATACTTTTAATATTCTTTAGGTCTCTTTTGGGGACACGCACACAAACGCACAATGTCCTTATACTGTGACTCTCCTTATCCCTTCACATTTGTCATGCTGTCATTCCATTCTCTGCCTGCGGAGGGTCTCCCTTTCAGTTAATTAAATCAGATGCTTATCCTCATCGCTCAGAGAGAGAGAGAGGGAGAAAAAGAGAGGGAGGAAAGAGGGAGAGAATTATTAGTGTTTCTATACAAACGCTAATAATAATACCAATAGAATAATCACTCGCTGGCAGCTGAGACTACAGAAACAGTGTATGTATCTATATATACACATGTACTTTTGGTAGTTTAGCACATTACAGAAGCGCTTACAAGAGACAGATGGAAAAAATTGATTGTTAATAATCAACACAGCAGACTTTTAGAGGGCAAGTACATAAAACACTAGAGCTTCCGTTTACCAGAATGCAAATCAGCGCTATTCTTCATTTGGACTCTTGACCATGAATTTCTAACCCACAGTCTGAAACTGTGTCTCAATTCATGCATCCCTTCGGGGCTGCAATTTGAAGGCCGATTGCGTCTCCGCGGCGCGACTGGGCCGTCCCATTTAGAAGGCTTCTCCAAATCCGGCGACAAATCGTCGTCCATCCAGGGCTTCAACAGGTAGATCCTTCTTGGCCCCAACCTCTCCAAGGATTCACTGCGCTTCATTGTCAAACGGCTTTTTAAAACAGGTAGCACAGGGTCGTCTGATGCTTGAGTATCACTCTTCAACTCAACCTAACAGCTGTCAATTCACATGTTAAAATAAAAATAATTAGCTAGGCACCATCAATAAGAGCGGGACGAGGTGGTGACACCCAGGACAGAAAGCATCTCTAGAACCCACTCGTTTCGGTTCAGCCTCCTCAGGCAGCTCACCCCACGAAGGACGCAGCTCCTAAATTGAGACACAGCTTGTAAGACGGGCTTTCTGCTAAAAATAGTACATTACACGCGAGATTTAATAAACCCCATGACATCATCAGGGGGCCCAACGGTTTGTTTTTGCCCCCCCGGGGACCTCCAAACAGGTTAATCCGGCCATGCAAGAGGGAGCATGAGGGGGTGTTTCATGCCAATGCCTCACACTGAACTGAACTGAATCACACTGAAATGAGCTGATGAGAATGGGGGTATTGAGGGGAGAGGAAACGCGTGACACACACACACACACACACACACACACACACACACACACACACACACACACACACACACACACACACACACACACACACACACACACACACACACACTCACACACACACACACAAATACTTTTCAGGACGAGATCTATTCCATTTTCCATTTTTTCTTGATGATTGTATCATTGTCACCACTTCCATGCCAGTAAATGTGAGCGTAAATGAAATGAACAGAAGTCAGCTGAATTTACACAGACAGAAAGAGAGGGGGGGATGAGATGGGAGGGAAGAGAGAGAGAGACACACACACACACACATAGAGGAGGAGAATGATAAATGACATCACATCTCTCTCCCACTCTCACATTTCTCTCTCTCTCTCTCTTTCTCACATTTCTCTCTCTCTCACATTTCTCTCTCTCTCTCTCTCTCACATTTCTCTCTCTCTCTCTCTCTCTCTCCCTCTCTCTCTCTCTCTCTCTCTCTCTCTCTCACATTTCTCCCTCTCTCTCTCTCTCTCTCACATTTCTCCCTCTCTCTCTCTCTAGCACCTTTGCTCCATTTCTCGTCGGGGAGGCGCTCACACACTTTCTCCTCCTCTTCCTCCTCCTCCTTCTCTCTCGTCGCTCGTATAAAGCCGCCGGACTGTACGGGGGGAGAACAACCCGGAGGAGAAGCATTGTTTTCCTTTTTTTTTGACAGGATGAACAACAGTTTCATAAACATGGCGTCGATAGGCGACTTCGACCCGCTCAACGCGTCTATCCCTGCCACCAAAGTTGAAATCACGGTGTCCTGCAGGTAGGCGAACGTGTTTCTCTTTCACCTGTGTGTGTGTATCGTTATCTTCAGACCGGGTTTACTGGAAATCCACCGAGCAGCCGGAACTTCCGCCTGTTCACTTCCAACTCCGTCCAAGTTTCTGCTCACCGACCAAACTGTCACGTTATCGCTACTTAATCTCAAATACTGTCGTGCTGTCAAAACTATTTATTAATGACAGCATGTCCACCTGACTTTCACAGGAAAGAATGCACTTCTTCTGTTGATATTTGGCCAATGCTGACACAACCAAAACGTCAACACAAACTTAGTTAAGAGTACCAAAGCTGCTTTGGCTTTTTTGCTTAGGTTAGCTACACGTTCAAGGAGATGCCCGCAGAAAACAAAATACATACTTAAAGTATGAAAATGAGCATTGTGAGCACTGACGAGCTCAGTAGTTCGGCATTTTCAAGCTGTGTTGCTCTGGCATGGACTGTTTATAAACATTGAAGACATGACAGCTGCAGAAGTGAAGCCAAGAGTGTCTCCATCGCCCCCTGGTGGCTGGCTGCAATATAGGTCATTAACTCTGTCTCCTTAATCGCCTCCTGGTCGCTGGCTTCAGTATGGGTCATTAATCCCCCCTCCTTCATGTCAGTGGAGGGGTTTGGGATCTTCAACTGTAAATAAAGATGGCCAAATCGATGTAATTCCAGGTAGATCTTACTGCAGTGATTTATATACAACTGCTAATTTGTATCGTAAATTTGGTTTTGATTTGTTATTTGATGCTGTTAAACAGTGGGGTTTCATTCCCCCGATTCTGCACAGACTTTGGCTCCGCAAAATGTCATCACAGCGAGATTGACAGCATTCGTACGTTGGAAATGTTGTCCTTAGCAGTGGGAGCAAGTTAAGATGTGTCATCCATCATTATGTGCCATTGCAGTGCGCGACTGATGATGCTGTTGTTGTCGTTGTTGGTGTCCCCCCCCCCCCGTCAAAAGAGGCCATATTTTGGCCTCTTTGCATATAAAACATGTCTAGTGTACCAAGGAGTTGTGTTGTGTTAGGGTGCATCTGTGTGTGTGCAAGTATCATGATGTGATAGAAACAGACAGGGAAAGGCTGGGCACCAGGCTGGAGTGTATTTAACCCCCTTTGAAGGGGGTCTTCCCCTCTCATTCAGCGGGGGATTGTGTTCTCTGCGTATGAGCAGGGGTGAGAAATGTAGAGTGTGGTATTTTTCCTGCCACACTGGTGACCCACAGGCTGTATTCTTCACAGGTTCAGCCACACGTTTTGAGAAGATAATCTTATAAATGTGTTGCCTCCATCAAATGAAAGAGGTAATATTTTACACAAGCTTTCTGTGACGTCTTTTACCACAACTGTTGCCTTTAATACACCTGTAAATGTTCAGAATGGACAACACTCACAACCATGTGAAAATAATGTTTTTTCTCATAAACACTTGGCGTTGCGTCACAACCCTGAGGCGGCACTGTCATGGTTAAATAGGTTAAGGTGTTTGTGGTAAGCAGTGATATCATCACTAGTGTTATATTTCTACAGGCTTTAAAAACATCCTCCAATAAGCTGAGGTTTGGTGACACACAGTATGAAGAGTATGTGATGATGTGAATATTGATTATGCCTGCAGTTATTCAAATGTTGAACAGAAAAATGAATCTAGAATTTCTTTCCCGGGTGTTGCCATGCTGTCAGTGCATTGTTGTGTTGGTCTGTTTTGATGAAAACATGAATCTCAATCACTACTGATCAGTATCTTATTCCACTGAGGGAGTTTGAGCAGTGTACAAAATGCTATATCTTACACTTGAACATAAATTCACATAAATAAACATTCAACATAAATCTATCTATCCTTTTAATCTCCTTTACTGTGATACTTTTGGCAAACTATCACAGAAGTCAGTCATGTGATTATGATTTATGTTTAACACAGGAAACTGTGCATGTTGGCACTGCTTTTATTTGGCCTGATTGTGACGCAGTTCAAAGATAAACTTTATGTCTTAATGGCATGTAGATGCCTTTCCTGCTCGACTCCCTCAGATACTGCAGTTGCTGTGTTTCCAGTAGATTACAGCTTCATCTCCTTAGTAACATAGTGCTCATGTCATCTTCCAGTTGAATATATGAACATGCTCAGGAAAGTTTTTTAATGTCTGAGTCACCTAGCTCCCCAGTGACCGAGTGTGTTTTGGTGGTGGTTGCCCTCCCACCTTCAACTTGAGGGAGAGTGGCAATGCCTAGGTTACGGGTAGGTATGTGTTTGTGTGCACTTACTGTACACATTTGTGACGCTTAGCATATAGGTTGTGTGTATTTTTATATATGCAGTCTTTTTAAGTGGACACAATGGGCAGTGCATAATATCACCATGGTTACTACTTTTTTAGGTTTCCCCTCTGTGTGTGTGTGTGTGTGTGTGTGTGTGTGTATGTAGGGGGTTGTTAAAGTGCAAAAATTAACTGAATAGACAATAGCCTGAGAGTGAGCAATGTTGTGCGTTGTGGCTGCAATGATTGTTGCTGTCATTCACAATTGATCGAGGATGACAGAGAGAGGGAGCTCGGACAAAAATCCATCTTCACAGGTCAGTAAGTGGAGTCCAAATTGAAATGAGTGTAAAAATCTGCAGCGATGAGTTAATTTGGCTTATTTCCAATGCAAATCAGTGTTCTTGAAACACTTAAAGTGTGCGTTCTGGGTTTTAAGATGTTTCAACCTGTTAGGGGAGAAACTGTAACTGGCAATTTGCGAACAAGTGACACATAATCATCTCTTGTTTTCCTTTAATTTCGATATTCATACTTATTCATTATTTTTAAGAACTGAATGACTTATCATGATCGAGAGCAAAGAAGACAAGAAAAAAAAAAGTTCGAGAGCCTTTGAGCATGCGCTCTCAGTCCGCAAAGCTCCTCCTGTGTAATTGTTGTGAAGTATGTGGTGATAAAAATCAGATCCTGTGAGTCTGCAGCTTATTGAGCTAATGCCCTGATAGTAAGAGCTGGGCTTGGACTAAGCAGTTAGCTGGAGACATTTTGCTGATTGATGGGGGAGTCTGTGGAATCAGCATGGATCGATAACGGTACTCAGCTCTGCCCACTGCGTTGAACAAAAGCACACATGCACCAAAGTATGTTCACACCTACTGTATGCTGCCGGCGCTACATATATGAATGAGTGGACACATAAGCCATTCCTCACCTGAACGCAGTCACAGAAGGATGAATTACTCCCTGATGCTCTTTAGCGTCACCACCTACATGTTGGAGCAAGGAGACTCTGTGATGAATGGCCCCAAGTCCAAATATTCTATTATCGCCATTGATCCGGCCAGCACACAGGCTGTTACCTGTTATTTCACACTCACACACAAGCACACACACACACGCGCACTCTCTCACACACACACACACACATTCATTTTGAAATCAGCTTTACACAGTTTGCAGCTAAGACTTAATTGTGAAGTGTTGGCATGTTCACACATTAGCGGCATTTGTCTCCACCCTTTTTTCAAACCTTTACCCTTAGAGAGGAGACATCATGTGAGCTACGCAAGGCATGGGATAGGCTGGTTTAATGCCCCAACCTCAGAAGATGCTGCTCAGTGTGTGCCCAGCATTATATCAGACCCGACTAATTGATTACTTAATTAGTCGCCAACTATTTTTGTAATCGATTAAATCGATAAGTTGTTGCAGCCTTGGTTCCAGCATCTTAAAGGAGACATATGATGCTTTTTCAGTTTTTCCCTGTCCTCCAGTATGTTATTTATAATGTGATCTGCAAAGTTACAGAAAACACTGCTCATCAAATGCCTCCTCTGTTGTCCCGGCATTGCACGCCCCTTAACAAAGCCAGGTAAAGCGAGAGTATGAGGAGAGTTATGTGTTTTCTGAACATTGGAGCATATAAACCTTTAAAAAGGAATAACCCAATGTAAAATGATGAACCTGAATGTGAGCATAATATACCTTCTTTAGAGCTGGCACTCAGCTTGATAGAAAAGTCAGAAATAACACATGCACACACAAAACCAGCCTGCCTGGGAGAGATGAGGAAGGGACGGGCTTCTGAGTAGGACCTAAGTAGGTTTTTTTTCTTCAGAATTTATTTCATTGTCAGCAAACCTCAAGACTATCGACAGCAATAATTCCCACACTCCCTCTTGTGTCTACCTCCTCTGTGCTGTCGAGCCATGACGAGAATAAAAACATAAGTCTGGATCTAGTTTTCCCTGTTGCCACAACATGTGCCGGCTTAGTCATGCATCTAATATCGTGCGTTGCAAATATTTCCTGACTGACTTCAGCAAAGGCTCGTTTTGAAATATGAAAGGAAGCTAAATTTGAAAACAAGGTCATATTTGTTCAGGCCTGAAGGCTGGGACACGCGAATGCCCTGATCCTAATAGGTTCACTCAAAAATATGTCATCACATCAGTTTCAAACCACAAGTGGTCCTGTAGTTGTTCTTGTCTTATCAAGTATTTTTTGGCAATTACAATTTTTTTCCTTAAAATTGATTGTTGATATTTGCTGAGGACAAAGTCTAAAGTCAGTGATTGGAAACTTCCCCACACAGCCTGGTGTCACAATCAGCTGGCTGTTGGCAGACTAGGTCATCACATGCTTGTCATGGTTTTAAAGCGGTCCATTGTATTCTGTCTCCTAGTGGAAAACCTGGCCTTTGTCTAATTTTGAATGGGCTCACTTGGCAGTGTGATAGTCTGTGTTGGCAGGCGCATACTGACAGTGTGAAGCTGGAAAACTCCCATTGAGTTCAAGTCGTGGTGTGCTTGTAACCTCTCGTTCTACTCTCTTCCTTTCTCTAAACGCTGGTGTTGAGCGCAGCAGGACTACATGAAGAGGGATGAAACTGTTGACACCACGTTGTCATTTGCATTATATAGCCTCCTACAAGTTCTATTAGTTCTTCAAAAATCCATATTTTATGTCAGCCATTTGGATGAAAACCGGACTTAGCCCAGCTAGTTTCAAAGCTGCTCATGTAATACGTTTTAAACTTGGATGCTGAATGTGATTAATTATGTATTAGGACAGAAAAGCAGCAGTGATCTATGACCGGACAACCAGCATTATGGTAAAATTGTGATACACGGTACTGTGGGTTGTTTTGGCCTCTGCCAGCCCTGCAGCCATTCTGTCACTTGTCCGGTCTGATTTACTAATGTTTACCCAGAGAATAGTCAGTTGTCTATGTTGCCAACACAAACAGCAGCACAGTCAATCATTTAACAACATCTTGTTTTTCATTTAGTCGTCTTTGGTATGTTAGTGAATTACCATTGTAGTATTTCTACATTGATTTCTTTTCTAAAGGAATTTGTTCCGATGAAAATCTCAATGCTCTTTAAGCACAGTTATAGGTCTAAAAAACAACGGAATGGCCTTAAGCCAGTGCTCAGTGTAGGTTTGATGGAATACTTTTAATACGCGGTTGCCGCAAAACAATATATTTATAATTTCTTTTACTGTAAATCTTTCACCATAACTCCAAATTACACACAGGCACGTGTTCCTTAAATAGTGGAAAAGTTAAGTAAATTAAATTCAGGTGGCCTTTTTTTGGATGGTTGCACAAAACAATATTTAAACCAATTTTAATCATCAGCTTTTTGATTGATTTCGGTGAGGAGAAGATGTAGAATAGAGTTGATGGACTATTGAGCCCTCAGTCCTCAATCAATTTAGCCCTCCCCAAACCATATTGATATTCGAGATACTATGAATTGCATCCTCCACTAGAGCAGTGTAATGTACATGCAATCAATAGAACACACTGTAAAAACCACTGCAACTACCAGATGTGAGAGTTCATATGAAAACATTTTGTGAATTTGGTGGAATGTCAGCCCGTGGAGCAGATAGTGGGAGGACACTTCAGGTTATTGGACTACTGCCAAGAAAAGGTTACAAAGTAGGTTGGATAAATAGGTTGTGTAAGGTTGTATCTTAGAAAAACAGAGACTTAGGACTATTGAAACAAGATATTACTATTATTTGGACTTCAGGCCCCTGCTGAAAAAAATGATAAATGTTTAGGTTGAAAAGTGATTTTATCTATGCTTGTTTTATTGATATTATCCATTGTTTACTCCACGAGATACTGCTAGCATCAAGTATTTAATTTCCAGGAATTTTAAGTGACTCAAAAGATCACAAGCTCCAGATTGCATCCAGTTGACTTCACACCATTGATTTTTACCAATTCACATTTTAAATCTTGCTATTTATTAATCCTGCCATTTCTCTCATTAAAACAGTGACAGCAGATCTTTCATCACCTGCCTCATATTTTTGTTCCAATGAACCACTTACCCTGCAACACCGTCCTTTAAAATTGTCATGACCAAGCTGCTATCTATTTTGAGGTTGCTCACTCTTTTCCGTCTACGGGGAGTGATTGCGTTGACCTTTTTGGTCCCGTGGAGCTAACATAATGGTCCTCTTATTGAAGACACCGCTGACAACCGTCACTTTGAAGGGAAGACGGGGTCGCCCGCTGCGCGCTGGTTCAATGCCAGCCAAAAGCACAAAAGGGATGTGTTCGCGTGTGCGCAGTGACACGACGGCTAATAACTTTTCCTGTGTGTTTACACATGGTTGTGAACTGCAGGGGGTGCAAATGATTTTGGATGACAACACAGTGGTGCTGGCAATCAGGGAGACAAAGATATATTGAAAGAAAAAACCCTTTCTGAGCTTGGATTGATGCCTTTGTCTTGTCCATGGTACACTATCTCTGTTCATGAGTGTGTTGGTGCCTTTAGTGTTGGAGGTCCTGTTCTGTAATCAGGTTTGGGTTTCTTCTAGTCAGGTCAGTAAAGATTAATGCGTGGGAGGAAATTACTATTGACCTCCTTGCTTCTGTTGTTCATTCGCTGCGGGTGGTTTTTCTACATAAGTTACCAGACAGTATGTGCACTGTGAGTCTCTGTGGGTTTAATTGCACACTAGACACACTTTGAGAACACACACACACGAACCACACACTGATACAATGCCCACACTCCATACATCAAGTTGTATAGCTGCAGGGAGAAAATAGATTGATAAAGATCTGATGAAGAGGGAGAGCATGTCATTGGCAAAGGTCAAGGGCTATGTGTCCACTAACATACACACACAACGCAACAGTGAGTTCTGCACATTCAGATAAAGTAAGTAGTGGGGTAATAGGTAACGCCATTGGCCTTACTCTCAAGGTTGGACAGCTGTGGAGTTATTTTAAAATGCAGGTGATAAAACATGGACTCAAGGACACACAGACACACACGAATGCCTTTCACATCAGCAACGTAACCTGAGCAGAGTGAGTGGGATACTTGCAAATAATAAACTGTAACATTACTGTATTTGTTGAAGGACAGTCACAGAGTGTGGGAGCTAGAAGTGTAGTTGTGAATTTGTGTGGTATGTGTGATATTTCTGCATAGCTTTGTCTGTCAGAAGAATTTGTTTAGATGACAATCTCACCTGTCTACAAGCGCAGCCGTACACTTGTGTCGTATACCTATGCTTTTACTTTAAAAATGATCATATATCCCATTTTATTAATCAAGGCACTGTGTGCCACATATATAGAGTGTATGTTCAGTGCTCCGATTTTACTCAATGACAAGGAATGTGTGCCAACCTGTTTTTATTCTCTCATGTACATGCTGCAGCTTTCATGGTGACAAAATCATAGGCATGGCTACAAATACAAGTGCTTTTGCACACAGTTCACTGCTTTTAAAATATTATTTTGCCTACAGGGTTATTGCTGCATAGAGAATAGCGACGTGGCTCCCTCAGTCAAATTTCGTGCTGCCTCCCCCTCCCCACAAATTCTAGTACAGTGGAAAAAACTTATAGTGATCAAGTTTGCCAAATTCATCAATATTAGCGGTTGATAACTATAAAATAGTTGTGTAGCTTCTGTATGATGACACACACACACACACACTTTACTTCAGAGATCCGCTTTCATGTATTTTTCTTTACATATTTTAATAGATATATTTAGACGTATTGGATTTGTTGTGTGAGAAATGATTTTATCAGAGCGGGTGGTTCTTTAGAGTTATTTTTAAAACATTCCTGTAAAAAAAATAAGCACTGAGACTGTTTGACCTCTCTGGTTCAAACAGGCGTTAAAAGCTATGCTCAATGGACCATCGCTGAAGGTGCCGGAGCCCTAGTAGCAAATTAAATCATCAATGGGTGCATAGATGTACAACAGAAAGCCCTGGAGAGCAATTCAAGTGAAGGACTGCATGAGGGCTGACACATGCAGACCAATAGAGTACATAATCCTCACGGCATGCGCACACATGCATTTAAAGCCATCACTTAAGCATTCACTTACACTCACAGGTAGTTGTGCTGCTGCACAGCCCATCAGTCAGTCAGTTAATGACATTTTCAGCATGAGACACACACACACATACACACACATAGAGCTCTCATTTCAACACAGATTCAGACTGTTTGACAGGCAAGATTACTTGACATACAGTAAATCACCCCAACAGCTGTATTTACAGCCAGGGATGCTGCCTCCCTCCCTTCTTGTCTCCCTTTGTCTCTCATTTAAAAGCCCCTAGCCTCACAAGCATGCCTCTAACATGAGCAAACGTACTCTCGACATCCTGTTGATAACGTCGTCCAAAGGCCACAGCGCACTCATAATGCAGGAAAAAGAAAGATATGGAGGTTAACACTGTATGAAGGGAGTCAGAGAGGGAGAGAAATAAAAATACCCCCTGTCTTCATCCCTCTCTCCCCCCCTCCATCCCTCCCTCATCCTCTTGCCCTGTTGTCGCCCACGGTAGCTCTGAGTAGCCTCATCACAACAGTTATACAAACATGCATGAGTGCTTACACACTCGCCCTGTCTGTCAGTCTGTAACAGTTATTCACAGAGACAGGCATGGGCAGACACAATCGCAAACCAACCATACGCACAGACAAACACAGACACACTTTCACGACTTGAGAAACATCTGATGTCCGATTTTTCTCATGTTCAGTGTGTACAACTGCAAAGACTTGGCTTTTGTTAGTACTGAGCAGTTGCAGGCTGTGTGTGTGTGTGTGTGTGTGTGTGTGTGTGTGTGTGTGTGTGTGTGTGTGTGTGTGTGTGTGTGTGTGTGTGTGTGTGTGTGTGTGTGTGTGTGTGTGTGTGTGTGTGTGTGTGTGTGTGTGTGTGTGTGTGTGTGTGTGTGTGTGTGTGTGTGTGTGTGTGTGTGTGTGGGTGGGTGGGTGGGTGGGTGGGTGGGTGGGTGGGTGCCGTGTCTGTGTCTGTGTGTTGATGCAGGAAACTAGGCGAGGTTGACTAGACTGCACTGAAAGCAGTGACAAAGGCAATTAAGGTAAAATGCCACTGGCACAGATGTTTGGCTGTGTGTTGCCCATCACTGATGTGTATTTTGTTGCACATGTCTGTGTATAAATGGATAGTGGCATGGCATATTTTATTGTGTGTGTGTGTGTACTGAGATGTTCTCTTGGCTCTTCCAGCCCTTGTCAAGAAGAATTAGGGCAGCCCTCTTAGAGAAGCACAGAGAGAATACAAGCTGCTGATGCTCCCCTTCAGTATGTGTAAGTGTGTGTGAGAGACTGGGGTTGTGTGGGAGCATGAGCTTTTCATCATGCTCTGTTGCAAATTAACAATACTGAATAGATCATTTAAATTGAAGAGGAAAAGATGTGATGAGATAAAAAAAACACATGCACAAAGAGAAGCAGGCACCTGTAACATTTGGCTCAATAACCTGTTGAGATCATCTGAGCTTCACACACGGACAGAAAATTCCCTTTCTGGCCATATTTCATTATCTGCAAACCACTGTCTTTCTGCCGATTTATTGTACTAATATCTGGTATTTTTATGTCATTAGCATCAGCCAATGACTATGCTCATGACGCCGGCAAATGAAAAATGCCTGCTGACAAATCTGCAGATATTTCAACAGTTTTGGTTTTTGATTACTTTTGGGCATTTTTTGTTTTCTTTCAACATTGTGAGAGGGCATTTTTCAAGATCTGCTTTGATTTCTCAAAGAAATTAGAATTATGTGTGAATGTTGATATAAAGAATCCAGACATATTTAGGTGGTTGGTATCGATGAGTGTGTGTAAATTCGTGCGGGTGCAAATCTGGATATAGTGGATTTAAGTCTATTTTTCATTGGGTAGGCTTTTTTCAGCTGCTGTGTGTGTATGGACTTCTTGCTAGCAAGAATCCATCTTGCCAGGCTTTAGGGTATCCACTCGTGGCCAAACCACCTATCTATATGTTCTATGAGGGAGGAGCTATTTGCAGACGCAGCCCTGTCTTAGGTGTGACGACAGCGAGAAGCGACTATTAGTTAACAATAATGTTGGCCCTTAATTCATTTTGCATACTTGCCTCTGGAGCTTTGGTATATCAGAAAATAAAGCTATTTCTTCATTGAAAGAAGAGCAAGGAGCATTACTAAAGGCTTTTCTCAATGGAAAGAATTTTTTCTCAATCTCCTTCCGCCTGGGATCAAACATAATGATGGATAGATGGTTCATCAAATCACCTGCCTACTAACTTACCCCAAATGGTTGTGTGTAATAAACCATCTGGCTCCTCAGGTTAGCAGCTCTCACCTTCATAGTAAGGTATATTGCATACTCTTACTTTACTCTTACTTTCTGTTGCAACTAATAACCCATTGATCAGAGAATTAAATTCGGAAGGAATTGCTTGAGAGAATTGTCTCTTAGGGAATCTGTTGTCATTCACAGATCCGCTTTAATGTCTGATTAGTATCTTTGTTTTTCCATCCAGTGTTATTGTTTGCATATATGTATAAAGTTTATTAGATCTGGAATACTGGACCATATACTATATTGCCTGAGCAGTTTGTATTCACTTGTTTGTGTACATGTGTGACATGGGGGACAACAGGGTTCGCTGAACTGGAAAATCATTGGAGCATGCACAGGGTGCTCCATGTGGTTTTTGCGTCTCTCTATATGTGTGTAACTGTATCTAGTTCATTGAGATGTTTCAGTCTTCAGAGACCCTATTCAGGTCACGGTCAAAGAGAAAGAGTCATACAGAGAGAGGGAGAAAGAGAGAGAGTGAGGAATGGAGGAAGAAGGAAGTAAAACAGAGGGCACAATTGGATTTAATGCTCTGCGCTCCTAGTGAGAAAACCCCCTTTCTCCTCTAAAAGGAGGACAGAACAATAGAAAGGAAATAAACAAACACTAAAGGTGTTTAAAGGCTTGGATAATAATCAAGGTATTTGAAAAGAGAACACAAGAACCAGGGAGGTTTGAGGAAACAGATGTGAAGCCAAAGAAATGTGATGAGAAGACGCAACACTGCATGCGCTGAGCTCAGCAGCAGCAAATTCCAAGGGGAGTTTTGGGCGACGAGGATGGTACATCTGAGGTGAGGCCGATTAAGAATTGGTTTTGGGACAAGATGCTGGTACTAAAGCAGCATCTACTGGAGCTCAATATTGCATTAAATAAACTGTAAGAAGACTCCATCATTACTTTAAGCCCTGCATACAAAATCATATTAATTACATTAAAACATATCAAATATATATGTACTAATTCATGTGCTTGAAAATGGCCCTTTATTAATAGTTGCCAATGCTGATGCTTCAAACTATAAGCATAATTTCTTATCTTTTATTTTTGCCATAGAGGTTGAGCTAGTTTCTACGTAAGCGTAAGCGTAGAAACTAGTAAATACATGCTAACCCGACATTACTAAAGAGAGTAAATGAAAAATATGAAGAAATTACACCATGTGTTCTTTTTACAATACAATACATGGTCTTTCTGTGTGTTTATCAGAAGATGGCTGCAAAGGGGATTTCAAAAATATATAAAAACTGTTTTAAGATCTTGCCATGCTTTACTTATCAATAATGATTAATTATATTAGCAACAGCAGCAGCAGCAGCAGCAGCAGCAGCAGCAGCAGCAGCAGCAGCATAACCACACTTGTACGGCTATAATTCTTAACCTAGAAAAGCACACACAGCCTCTAAACTCTGCACCTCCGTGTTATGTGGCTTTTAAACTCCCTCGTCTTTTTCACGCTCTCACTCTCAACTTTTCTCTCTTTCTCTGCACCAATGGTTAAACCTGGACTCCCAATACCGCCTGCATTGACAGAAATAGAGCAGCAACACACACGCACACACACCCAAAGTTTGGGACTGATAATTAGGGAGCCTGCCTCTCTATATGTGTAACTCTCTTTTACTCAACACTTGAATCATTTTCTTCTCCTCTCCTCTCCTCCAGTGGGCTAAAACCCCAATTTGTTTCTGTGGCGAAAGGGGAGGGTTGTGAGGGTTCCCTGTAGATGGGAGGGTTTACTGTTGTGTCGTCAAGGTAGCACGCAGCGACGCGACACGGACTAGAGCCAGTCCAAAAATCATTGTGGAAATATTCATTAATTTGAACAGGGAGAAACAAGAGGAGGGGAAAGGGAAGAGAGGGATAAACAGCATGAAAAGGAAGGAACTGAGGAGTGAAGAAGGGAAAGTGGGGTGGAAGAGGAGAGGATAGGAGACATAGAGAAGGAAAAAGAGGAAAGAAGTGAAAAGGTGAGCGTTTAAAAAACAACAACACAACAGCGATGGTGGCATGCTTTTTGAGTCGGCTTGAAAAAAAGCTCACGCGTGTGCCGCAACTGTCAGTCAAGTCCTTCAAGTAGCCTCAATTGGATGTCAGCAGTTGCCATGGTTACTGTCCCCATACTTCTGTTATCGTTTGGCTCTACTTGTTGACACGGAGGTGTGTCTCCAGTCCGTGTGTGTTTGTGTGAAAGAAAGAGAGACAACCCCCCCTCTGACCTCTGTTGACCTCTGAACATTTCACATAAATAGAGAATTGCTTTATCAGATGAAGATACTGCATCACCATCTGTCTGCCTTACTGTCCGTCTCTTCATGGACCTCCACCGTCTATCTATTGTCCCAATGTTTCACTTTTTTATTCCTTCTTCCTCCAGTGTGTGAATGTGTGTGCATACATGTGTGTTTTCTGCCCATCTGGTATCTGATTTCACTTCCTGTGGCTGTGAGTGACAGCTGTCAGAGGTGATGCGTCAGAGGTAGGGCCAGGATGGCAGGAGATTGCACTGGTATACGTGGGTCGACCTTAGGGATGAGGAAGTCTAGCTTGACAGCAGTCTGAGATCAGCACTGTCATATCTGCCTCATGACTTTTTGTATTGTGGTGAGTGTGAGTCTGTGTGTGCGTATGTGCAGTGCCGGGGCTAAGGATACTGCATCTTTGTGAGCGTGTATTCATATCACTTCCTATTGGAAATATGGAACGATATAAGCAACTGAATAATATTTTGACATTTATTCACAAATGCAAATTGCTTCTGTATTGATTTCTGATGTTGATTATGTGGCTTGTAACTCACCTCATCTGCTCAAATCTGGAACTGTCAGTGTTCACAGAAAAGTGATAACCAGCCTAATGATATCAATCATCCAGGATCACCAATGTTTGCAGGGGTCTTTTATTTTGTGGCAAATTCATAAAAGATTTGAGGCAGTTTTAATTCATATGAATGAAATATAATAAATACATTAAACCCCCCATTCCTGTGGACATGATCCTGGTCCTGTTCACCCAAAATAACTGCGCAGGAGCATTGCCAAGATGACTTCTGAGTGGTGACACCTCCCAATAAGGACTTACATAGACCCTGCACCCATATGTGTATCAAATATATAAATAAACTTGCAGTTTTTTAAAAGCTACCTTCTCAGTCAGAGGAAGTTGTTTGTCTCAGGCGTTTGTAATCATTTAATGGGGGTGCTTGGCCTCGTGCATGGTGTCAGTTCTTGTTGCACTAATTGCCTTAAAAGCCCAGTAAGTGTATTATTGAAAAGGAGTGCCTGCATTTGAGTTGCCCTTTGGCAGTGAAATTGTGTTTTGCATGTGCAATTTCATTTGCACATGGTCATAGCTTCATGTGTCGATTATTTCCTTTAAGCCATCATTTTGTATTTCATTTGAACGTCTGATAGCGGCTAGAATATATTAGAATACTTGGAGAAAAGTATATAATCCACCCAGTTAAGGCTGAGTGGATCACTTAGGGTTACGTTTAATAATTTGGAGTGTCCTCCAGTTAGACGTGGCAGCACATTCAAAGAGAGAAACTATCATGAAGTGATTAAGCAGCGAGTGAATTGGAGATGATGCACTGAGCAAGACGTTTTCTTGTGTGAATGAGCGAGCGTGCACCAGAGAGAGTGAGAGCCAGCAGAGAAGCCAAAGATGGCATTTTTGTATGGAAGGATGAGAGGAAGAGATCGAGAGGGAGAGGGATGGAGAGAGAGTCTCATCTAAACATAGCAAAGCTGAAAGCCTGAGGGAAATCCATGGAAGAAATCAATATTCTCAGAGACTAAGAGGAAACTGTCTCTTCCACAGCAGGATTCCCTTGCTTGTCTTCAGAGTTGATCAGCTGATTGATGTCCTGCCTGATATTTATGTGACAAATATGCACAAATTACAGTCAAAATTACACATTAACAACAGAATATAAGAAGATATTTTTTTTTTGTTCAGGAACTCAGCTAAAAATACTTTAACTATTTTAGTCTGGTACCTTTTCTTCCTGCAGACTTCTCTGTGACTCGGATGGCAGCTTTTAGCTTTCCGCTGTCTGCCTCTGGATGAAAGGAAGGAAAGGAGCGAGAGAAAAACGAGAGAGCCATGACTCATACACATCATCCTCTGAAGTGGAAATCCTGAAAACGTGTTTCTCACACACGCACATACATACACACACACACACACACACACTCACACACACACAGTATTGCGCGCAGGGGGAGCCCAGGAGCCCATTTGGAGTGCCACCATGTGTGATATGCTTTGAGCAGCAGCCAGTCACTGCGGATCCTTAAATTCTCTCTCAAAGGGAGAAAGTGTATTTTAACTGGTGTCCCTAACTGTACCCCCAACGCAGAGCAAGGGAAATACTCCTCGTCTTCAGCCAGATGCTGCCACATAGCTCTTTGTACTCTGTCTGAAATATAGAGGTGTGCATATATCTTCTATTGTCCTGATTTATTCATAGATTGTGATGGACAGTGGCCTGACAACAGATGGTCTGCAAATATGATTTTATTTTTGTGGGGAAATATTAAGCATCCCAAAACTTGACCACAGAGCAAACCATTTATTATTCATTACACCATATGGCTACAGAGAATACTCAGTTGTGTTTGTTTGAACGCATAGCTTTAAGGATAAAGGTGGTGATATTGATGTTCTTATTTTATTTCCCTTTATTCTATCCCTGGTTACTTCCTGAAGACCTTTCCAAGCTGATTCATGAACAAGGAAGTACCCAATAAATCTAGATCCAGGATTTTTAAAAATTAAAAATTGTAATCATTTACATTTTGAAAGAATGTCTATGATTTCTCAGATAACAATTATGGATCATGGGGTATGGACATGAAAATAGTTTTTTAGGTGACAGATATTCACAGATATTTATGTTTAAATTTGGTGCTGATCCAAATACAAATACGGATCTAGTTTATTAAGATATTGATACAAGTTATTTACTCAAACACTAGAATACTAAAGTAGCATTACTCAAACAGGCGCTGAAACAGTTCCATCAATAAAGTATAGATTGACAGAAAATTAGCAACTGTTTACAAATAATTGAGTCATCGTTATCATAATTTTCTAAAGCAGTTTCTTTGGTTGAAGGATTGGCTGCGTTTTCTCTATTGTAAACTAAATAAAGTTTGATATTCAGATAAAACAAGATATTGATACACGTTCGGTGCATATGCAGACATTTTTCAGAATAAGAGCTAAGCTGGAAGATTCACCATTCTCCCTATGACACATCAGCCTCAAAACCATTTAGAGGCTGTTATTTCAAGGTGATTGCATAAGGTTGTTTAAACCAGGTTTTTCTTTTAAGCATGTAAACAGGAATGTCAATGGAAATGTTTGTTAGATGGATTATGTGTCCATCAGTGTTTTTGTTGCCAAGGACAGACAACACAATGGGCAAACAGACAAACATACCAATGGGTAATCTAGTAATTTAGTTTCTGTGCATCGGCATTGTGTGTTTTGAGATAAAGGAAGGAAACTCAAACACTCCAAACTGAACTGGAACATGAAATCTGAGACAAATGACAACAACTTGTTTTGCAAAGGGTCTTGACATGAAGCAGTGACCTATCACTATAAGCGATGCTATAGAGTGAATAAGATGATTAATGAGCAGAAATAACCAAGTTGATACTAAAGGTGTGTTTGGCTTGAGAACAAACACATGAGCTTGAGATGGAGAGAAAAATGCCATAGGTGGTGTTGATGAGAAAAGAAGAAAAGCAGAGAGAAGAGCATTTAGAAACAAAAAAAAGCTACTGATGGTTTTAGGGCTTTGTCTGACAGCCTTTCACAGTCTCTTACAATTCCAGGGATAGAAAGGATAACCGAAAGCATTACCTCCACGCTGAAGGCTTCTCTGCAACCAGCAAACGTCAGGGTACATTAAATGGAAGGAATAAAGTGGATGGAAGAGTAGATTTAAAATTCTGATCGTGGCCTATATGCTTAGAGAGTGATTTAACCTCATCGAAGTTTTTGACCTGTCCTCTTCTCTCCTCCTTCACACTCATTCTCTCATAATTCTCCAATCAGAATTAGGTCTTATACCGCTTCTATACCAGCCCATTTAATTTTCTCCAGCCTTCCCCCTTTTCTTTTTGGGGAACATAAATTCTTCGCCATTTCATTAATGTCCATCTCTGATGAAACACAATGGTTTGCTGAGACAGAGGACTGCACAATGTGTCGCTGGTCCCAGGAGAATAGGAGCTTAGACCTCAGTGTTTCCCAAGCATGAAATTAAAATCCATAAAAATCTGGATTCCCATAAATAATAAGAGTCTATAAGTTGAAACCTCTCCAACCTGAAGATAGTGTTGTTTATGGTGAAAGTAATTGCAGGATGTTTGTGGCGGTTCATCTGGCTGTTTATATGCAACACGGGAGTTGAGAGATTTTTTGTTGTGAAGTGATGTGAATGACGAAGTCAAAGCTTACTCTCTGTTTGAACTGCGAAGGTTCTGTTTGAGCACAAATAAACTCAAACATGTGAAGATAAGATAATATGTTGCAATTTTTTGCAGTTATTTCTCCAATAGTGTATAGTCTTTTTGCTATAGTGAGTATTTATGGCTGCAAGATAGTGTGTTGGAGATTGATGCAATTCAAAGTGTTTAAGGGTGATATGACAAAATACAAGATGTTAAAAACAAATTAAAAAAGAAATTAACATAATTAACATTTGAATGCAAGTAATTCATTGAAAAACTACAATAAAAGAAAGTTTTAGCAAATCAAAATAGAATTATTAAAAATATCCAGGATATAGGTGCCACCATTTTTTGTCTAGCATGACTTTTGCCCCTGTTTTTACAGCGTAAAATAATAATAATTTAGATTTTTAGTTGGTTTGTTTGATCCATTTCACATCCACTATCCTGGGAGGAGGCAGTTGTTTGTGAGATATTCTGCAGACCACCCGAAGGGGACAATCAAGATGATTTGTCTGAAATGTTGTCCATCATTATGGAAGTACCATCAGGATATAGTTACACAGGCAACACCTGAATCAATTTATGTTGGTTTTGATCTGTTCATGGAATTTATTGTTGAAGAAAAGTATGGACAGGCATTGGTAGGATAACCCTTTAATAAATATGTATAAGAGGTGATATTTGTCATATTGTAATTTACACCCGCAGCTCATACGCCTCAGTATCATGGCTGTGGTCCATCTAGTACTTTAAATATTGTTTGTGTCTTCACACCACAGGGATACTGTAAACAGAATGTGATGGTTATGACTCATGCCCAGCGCACTACATAAATAGTTGTTTTTAAAATGCACTCAGTGACACATTCGGCCGCTAATGATTTTCTTTCTCACCAAGGAAACTATGTTTATAACTACTTTATCCCCTTGTGTCTTTACAGGAACCTGCTGGACAGGGACACCTTCTCCAAATCAGACCCAAGTAAGATCAACCACCACAAATCTGTTCAAGCCACCGTTAATGATTTTTAAATTCAGAGAGCAAAAGATCTTTTCTCCTTATCATTTCCAAGCTTCACAATGAGGAGAAAAGTAATGAAGAAAGTAAAAGGCAAAGAGAAGGGAAAATAATTTCAATTAAATATAGTCAGTTTGCCAACATAACGAAAAGAAAGTAGGGAATGAGGCAAGAAGCAAGAACATGAAGGTGTAAATGGAAGAAAATGATTGGATTTAAATGAGTGTATAGGAGAATTAAATGAATTTGTGACTAAATAAGGGTATTTTCTTTAGTTTTCTTTAGTTTGTATTTAAGTTGTGAGTCACTCTAAGTCAGGGGTTCTCAAACTTTTGCAAGCTGGGCCCCCCCAAAGCTGGTTGGGACCCCAATTGCAACGTCGTGGTCTTGTGAATGTGTTTGTATGTGTAGCTGTGAGCTACTTGCACAGGAATAATGAATAAGGCTGTGCTAGGCAATGGTTCCTAACAAAACGAACAGTACACAATGTAGACAGGGACAGCACAGAATAGTATTCAAGTGCTGGTGTTTTATTTGTTGCAACACGGTGGATGATTGAAGATGTAAAGGTAGGTGTTAAGGAGAAAAGGGCTAGCTGCAGTTGGAAGAAGTTAGCTCTTGGGGCTACGAGCTTTCTAAAAAGACTGTGGAGCAAATTACTCCTTAGATCAGGTTACGAATAAGCCTACTGCAGGTGCAGGAAGGTATTACTCAGGAAGGAGTGTCTTTAAAAAGACTGTTTATAAATCAATGAATAAAAAATAATATTATTATTGTTTTTTTATTGTTTTTTTCTCCGTCTGTGACTTCGCGCCCCCCCTGTAGAGTGCCCCCCCCCCAGGGGGTTGCTCCCCCCACTTTGAGAACCACTGCTCTAAGTGTTTAAGAAGCTTTGAAGCTTTTCCCTATAGATTGATAGAATGGCTGGCAATCCACCTCCTCTCTCCTCACAGTTGAAATCATTATGATACTTTTAGTTCCAGGGCGGTACGTTGATGTTCTCGGAAATTTGCCTACTTGCGTACTGTCCAAGAATTAGAGCAGAGCAAACCCTATCTACTCTATGACAGACTCTTATGAGACTTTTCATATTTGAGACCTGACAACTTGACTTTACTTTAGACTGAACATATATTCATGAACTGGTTTTAACTTTTTAGCTATTGAAATATTTTTATGAATGTATTGTAATGTGATGAACCTCTTTCATTGGCTCCCAAACATTTTTTATTATCATTACTAATGTCATCTCATTTGTCTGCAACATCAAGGATTAGGAAAACTAATGCAACGAATTGTCCTCTCATCTGCTAAAAATGAAAACAGTGGATGGTGGAGAACTGGTTATCAAAATGTTTAATGGCATGTGTTTGTATCAATGCTTCCACAGCTGAATGGAATAGTTCTTCAGAAAATTCTTATTTGCTTTCTTGCAGAGACAGAGAGAAGATTGATAACACTCATATGTCTAAACAGTAAATATAAGAGCTCAGCTAGGCAGGCTAACAGAATGATTGCCCATTAGATGGCTGTGCCGATTGGCCAAATTATATTACATGTCTCTATCCAAAGAAAGACTTAGGGCCTGATCTACTAAAGGTAAACCACTGCAAACTTGATTGCGTGCAGAATAACATGCGCTGTCAATTTAGTACAATTGCCTTAATTAATATGCAATAACGGGTGTTTCTACCCGAGTGCGCAAAATATTGGGAGGAATGGATGCAAATACTTAAATTTAACACACGCAATGTGATTCACAGAGCCTGAAAAAAATTGCGGTGGTTGTGACTGTATCTATATTTAGTATGTTTGAAAGGTAGGTGCAACTGTAAAGGGGAGGAGACGGCTTGGAAGAAGACTGAGAGAACTGTTTTTTCCTGCTCGTGTTAGCATGTTTGGATTGAAGGAAGCAAAAATAATGACCCTCATGCCAGGGCACTGACGGCCATCGTCACACCAGATAAGCGTTGACAAGCTGCTCTGGTGTGCGCTCCGTTTGCGCTACAACGGCCCGAGTGTCTCGCCTGAGCGCCCGTGCCACAAGGGACACAACTCTCATCTCCTCTGCAATATTGTTCAGAGGCATCTCTTCAACCAGCCCCCACCTGTTTTATTTACCGAGGTTTTATTATGAGCAATTTTTTCTATTGTTCTTATTCATATGTCCTGCCATCTTCTTTTAATTTTATTGTTTTTTGTTTTACCCAAAGGATTAACATCCTAGCAGATACTCTCCCATATCGTGTTTCTTTGAGTTGTTTGTATATTTCTTTGAACATGGGTGGGAGTTTGTTCAAGGGAATGTGAGTAGTATGGGATCAAAGTTAAGATCACTGTTATCAAAGACGGTGTTTGCCATCTCGAGCTGTGTCTGAATTTGGGATTATGATACCAGGAGCCACTTTTGGTGCTCTATACTGACTCACCCACACAGATACAGTCTCTCTCTCTCTCTCTCTCTCTCTCTCTCTCTCTCTCTCTCTCTCTCTCTCTCTCTCTCTCTCTCTCTCTCTCTCTCTCTCTCTCTCTCTCTCTCTCTTTCTCTCTCTTTCTCTCTTTCTCTCTTTCTCTCTCTCTCTCTCTCTCTCTCACACACAAACACACATACACACACACACACACACACACACACGTGCTGTCTTTGCAAAACAAAGTATGTCAGCACATTTATAGAATGTTGGTGGATAAAAATGACTCAACCTGGTCGTGATGACAGTTGATGAATATGATGACGAGGATGACAGTGATTAGGAGGGTGAGAGGATGGAAGAGGACGCTCAGGCCTCAGCCATACATTTAGGCAGGCTTTTATGCTGAGTAGCACTTGTGATTATGCTGAGCATGGCCACTTCAGTGTGCTAATATGAAACTGCCCGACAAGGGAAAAGAGTGAGGATGGAAAGGAGGGAGAAAAAAGAAGAGTCTTAAGATGATGGAAATATATAGATATGTCTCTTTAATCCCTAATAAATTTGTGAAATATTTTCATATGTTTCCGCTCTCTTATCTGAAAAGCTGTGGGAAGACTGAGCTCAGTATTTTGACTTAAATATTACTTTCCTGTTTTGGAAAATTGCATAATAGCCTCAAGTAATGTCTTTCATCTTCTGAAGGAAATATAATATCTAGTGTTAAGCTTCATAAATAAAACCACTACAGGCTTTGATATCATTTACTTACTCTGAATCATACATTTTTTGTTTGCAATCTTGTCATATTCTAACAAACACAATACCTTGAGATTTACCATTCCCCTTAGTTACAAATAAAACAGCTACAAAGTCTTTGTACAGATGTGTGGAAAATACTTGGATAACTACTATAGATATTAGTGTGAGTTTTGAGCATGTATAGTTAATGGTGTGTTGTGATATTAATGTTATATGTCTCTGTTCTTCACAGTTTGTGTTCTCTACGCACAAGGCATGGGTAACAAGGAGTGGAGAGAGGTGAGTCTGTTTACCACAGAATATGTGTGTGGCCAGTGGCCACGTCATGTTGCATCACCTTTCTTTCAAATAGACTTAAAGCATCATTATTGACAAATATACATGTTGGAGACAAGTTTCAAAACATCCACAGAGAATTCTCAAACTAATTCTGCAGCGTAATCCAAATTTCTTTATGTCTACTCAGTATTGGATGGGTCACGAACTTAAACATCACAGAGACACTACTTTATGACTTAAATGGTAAGACATTTGACCAAGAATTTTATGTATATTCAATACATGCAGGGTTACTGCCAGAACGAGTAACCATGTTTTATAGAAATTACCGTTTAATTATCCTAAACTGTGTAACTTTGGTTAAATATAAATAAGCATGTGTCTGAAGTGACTCTGGACTTTCTTTGTATTAAATCAGAACACAATCTTTTTCTGACCTGGACCAAGTGCTGACAGTCTAAACCGGACCATAGATAAATCTGTAATCACTACAGTTGATGTTTCATTTCAAGATCAGGTGTTTTAACAGAAGACAAACACATCAACCATTTTGATGTTACTTTCAATATCAACATATTTGCTACTTGTGTATATGCACAAGTTAACATTTTCTCAGTACATTATATTGACTTGATTCATTAATTTAACTTAATTAACTTAATTGACAATTGTATTTGCTGTTGTAAATGTGTCATTTCTAAACATCATTTCTAGCAGACCAGCTTTGTACGACACGATTTAGCAAAGTAAAACAGAGACACCCAGTTACGTTATCAGTTTCAGAGCAGGAGAAAGATCTGCACACCAAATTCCATAAGCTCTGTTTGTGTTTAGGACAATGCACCAGCCTGATTATCTGCGGAGAACTGGTTGCTCATGTTAGCTACCTGGGAGGTAGGGACAGGCTGAATAAACTACAATCCACACAATGTTCACTCGCCTCCGTGGCTTCACCTCTTGTAAAGCCTCATCAACAAACACAAACATAGGGCTCAGGTCTTTTTTCCGCCTGTTTGTCTTGTGGATATGGCCACTGTTGATTCACTATGAGATTACAGGCTCTGCATATGGAGTCAGCAGTGTCATAAGAGTTAAAAAGCTGAAAAATGTTTTACTGAAATTTATTGTAATAATAATAATGATATATCAACTGATTTGAAATCTTTTATCTTTATAAAATTGTTGTTGATATTGCCCATGCTAAGTGAAAGACTTACCAAAGATATTGGGGTTTATCCTCTGGGAAGCATGAAAGCATGAAGGTAGTTCTGTGTAGACCAATAAGGTGAACCGACCCAAAGACCAATATTGACATCATGAACAACAGTGAAAGCAAAGCAAAAATACATATATTAAATGGTGACATTCAATATGTGTTTATATATTAATAAATCTAGCAGAAAAGTTCGAAATTACTATTCAAGGTATCTTTTGAAACATAATGTGAAAACAAATATGTTGATTGTATTATTCTATTAAAATTTCATTTAATTGATTAATCTGGGCTAATTATGATCAGAAACCCTACTTTGATCATTAAATGCAACCTCTCTGTGAGTATGTGTGCAACCTAACACGTCTGAACTGCAATCAATGCAAAATAACGAATATTCATGAATGTAAATGAGGGGGCAGATCTCAAAGCCCTAATCATTCCCAGTTATTCATATTTCTGAGTAGCCCATCATCTGCATGCATTATTAACAAGCTGAGTTAAATGGCAAACTGGGACCTACCTGACCCCCATTGACTTGATACTTAGGTAGCTCTGCATTCATTACTCTGAAGCTGTACCAAATCATCTGTAACTAGTCGCTCCCCTGATGAGTCTCCTGAGGAAAAACCTGCTGGCGATTAGTCACTCACTTGAATCAAAGCTTTTACATAGTGTTATGTTGAAGCCTTAACGTTTGACAGACTTCATCCTGGACATTTGTTTTCATCAATGTATGTAGATGTTGGGCATCGAACAATCTCAATTTAATGGTCTTCTATACAGAAAAGCACAATCACTAAGTATTGAATAAAAATGTCCTTGCAATATCCCCAGGAAAGTTTACTTATTTGTCTTTTATCTTGATTTTTATGTCTAGTTTGGAAGAACAGAGGTGATTGACAATACGCTAAACCCAGACTTTGTGCGGAAATTCATTTTGGACTACTTCTTTGAAGAGCGGCAGAACCTCCGATTTGACTTGTAAGTAATTTCTTCTTCATCTGTGTGTGGGTTTGAGTGTGTGTGTATGTGTGTGACAGATCGCAATATTAATATTTGCTGAGATTAGAATTTGTTCTGCCACTAGACACTGTAAAGGTTAAACGACATTTAAGGCGCTGGAGTTAAACTTTCATTTACTGTTAGAGGACTCTTCCAGAAACTTTTTCTTTTACACGATCATTTCCTAAAATATGGATTTGGTCTCAATGCAAAGTCTTGTTAATTCCACATTTCACCTGCAAAATGAAAAAAAAAATTGTATGTAGCTTCATTCAAATATAATATTTTGTTTATTTATCTTTTAGTGGCCATAAACCAGTTTTTCCTACTCAACTCTACTAATTTATTTGTAAACTGAGAGAAGGTTAAGAAGAAGAAGATACACTTTATTTATCCCACACACATGTACAAACATGCATAGACACACTCATGCAATGGGGAAATTAGTCCTCTGCATTTATCCCATCTGGTGTGATCTTTGAACAGACACACAGAGCAGAGCATTGGGCAGCCATGTACAGCGCCCTGGGAGCAGATGTTGGGGGAGTAAGGTGCCTTGCTCAGGGGCACTAGACAGGGTAGGGAGAATAGTCTTTTGATCTTTTGGACAGATCCAGGTTCGTCTTTATGTTGTTATTCTATCCAGGTAAGTTTTTGTTGAAACACCGTGGAATCGAACCAGCATCGAACCAGAGACCTTTTTCTGCCAGAAGTCCAAGTTTCTGCCACTAGTCTACCGCCTCTCCAAGTTAAGTAGATTCTACGGAACAAGAGTCACTTAATTGACATTCAATAGCATCACTTGGTATTTGGCCTTTTTTGTTAATCAATTACAAGAACAAGAGCTAAACTCGATACAAACAGAGTGGACATTGGCCAAAACAGTAATGGCCTTTTTTCACCAACTGCATTTCATTATTGTTTTAAAGCTGTTTTCAGACAATTAGCTGCATTATCTTACAGGCTGACAATACGTTTTTGAAATAGTATTTTAATTAGGATGGCTAATTTACCTGGGTACCTTGCCCTCAACTTTAAAAGCTGTATTGGTATTGGTCCAGTATAAGTTTTACTGCAGATCTGTGTCCAATAGATGGATTAATTACTTCCAAAAAAGTAAAAAGCTGAAACTGCTTTGCATCTGATTTATAGCTGCTTCACCAGACCGTCATCTCAATCAAGAGAGACTTAAAGAGAAACAAATAAAAAAGTAAATTATAATAAATTTAAATTTATTGTGAACGAGAGGAAAATACTTTGGTGCTTTGACCCCGGAAGGAAGTAGAAGCAGTTCCTGTGAATTTGGAGCTTTGGATATGAAAGAGACTTTTCACCCAGAGCTTTGACACTGTTGGTGATGATAAGGAATGGAACATCATGGAGGCAGCATACTGCCTGTAGGTGACAATATTCTCTTTCTCAATTTGCTCTAAGATTGCATTTCTCATTGAATTACAGAGGGGATTTCAGTGGCTTTATTGTATTAGATGGAGACTAATTACATTATAATACAGTATATGAACCAGGGAGCCCAACCGACTACCTAATAGGGATCTGTAAGTTGGATTGTGTGCAGAGGGAGAGAGTGTGTGTGCACACATGGTCCAGTGTTAGAGGATCTCAGCTGGTGGTCACGACACGACAAGCATATGTGTTGTCATCTAACAGAAGAACAGGGTCACATGGACCGATCGCTCTTAGACTAAAGCAACAATGATGTGTGCATCTTGTGTGGGCGTTCCAGCATACTGTGTGAAGCCTATGTGAAAATGTTGCGTGTGTATGTATGCTATTTTTGAGGTGTGGATGGAGATGGTGGCCATAACAACCAGTTAAATTTGTGTTTATACCTGAATAACCTTTTTTGTTATTTGAGTAGGTGTAGATTCTTCAGAACAGTTGACATACACACACATACACAAAATTGTGATATTTTCACACACAGGACATATGAGGACATGCATGTTATGTGCCCTCTCATTTGTCGGTAGCTGGATGACATATTTTAAAAAACATGCCTTTTGAGTGGTTTTCTGAATGAAACTCATTATCTGAGGATCCAAACACCCCACTGGCTTTTTTGTTGGTCTTTTATGTGTGTTGATGTTTGTTCACATGCTCGTATGTTTTGCTGCTATCATTCAGGGTCTGCGTCGCATTAAAAGTCATGCATATGCCTTTTGTGGGTGTATCAATGTGTTTGAATCTGCAGTCCGCCACTTTATGTGGGTGTTTTGTACATGTGTCCATGTGGATGTAGCTGACTGCTCTTCTCATGTGTAACAGTTGAAG
This sequence comes from Limanda limanda, assembly GCF_963576545.1. Lineage (NCBI taxonomy): Eukaryota > Metazoa > Chordata > Actinopteri > Pleuronectiformes > Pleuronectidae > Limanda > Limanda limanda. Next base: position 10,661,597 of record NC_083636.1, read on the forward strand.
AGAGAGTTAGTGCAGAGGGGAGCAGTGTCTGATAATAGCAGATTAAGCCCGTTTCCTCCCTCAGAACTGTGAAGATGGGATCTGTGTGAAAAAGCAGCACAGGTTCTGAAACACTACAGTTTATAAATTATGAAACTGCACCACGTGTAATATACCCCTCTGCAAGTGGTTTATTTTACAGTCTTAATCATTCTGCAATTGTCAGTTGTTTTGCAATTACTGCAACAACTAGTAATTAAGTAGAATGGCTTAACTATCCAGTACGTATTTATTTACATATAATATACAGCCTTGTGTTGTCTCAGTGAAACTCAGGGTCTTATATGATAAGTTCACATGGGAAGAAGGAGATTTGTGTGATTTGAACATTTTAAGTGTTATGCTTCCCCTAGCGAGATTAAAAAAATATTAGTGTTCGACTAACATGGATTCGGGGGACCAATACAGTTACTAGCAAGTAAATAATGTTTGACATTGCCAGAATTGGCAATGGTTCTCTAGGATGTTGGGATCAAACTCTTATGACAAAGAAATGTAATTGAGGCCTGATATTTTTATCGTTTTACCAGAAACTTTATTATTAATAACAATAACAATCAAAAAAAAAAATAATTCTGTAAAATTAAAATGTTCACATTGGAACATGTCAGCACACATGAACAAAGAAATGTCTGTGAATGCCTCATATCAATTAACATTTTGGCCAATTGATAAATTGAAATTTAAAAATATTAGGATGAGAATATGAAAACTACATACACTACATGAAAGTCTGGATTTATAGCGTATGTGTGGTAAGACCATTTAGATGGTTGAGGCAGTTGAAAGCATAAAAAAAAGAGCCTGAAAATAGGTGCTGATATCACATGTGGTTATTCGGTCATGCTTTATATTCATATTAATTTAAAATGTAATTTTCTCAGTGTGCTGAACACTCATCAACCAACAAATACAGGGCATGCATTATTCAGAACATTCTTGTGAAGTAACAGGGTTTCCCCAAGTGCTGTATAGGCCTGGCGGGCCGCCAGGCTTTACTCCCCCCCCGCCAGGCTAAGCGTCGCATGTTTTTTTAATTTAAAAAAAAAAAAAAAATCCGTCACTCGCGCACATCAACAACACTTCACTTCCTCATTGAGCCCCGATCCCCAAGCAACCATCCTATTGGTCCAAACAGTCACATGTCCCACCCAGACGCCTTCACTGACCCTCGGACATCAGAACGCTCCTTCAACACAGTGTTTTACTGAACATACGTTGCCTTCACTGACCCTCAGACATCAGAACGCTCCTTCAACACAGTGTTTTACTGAACATAAGTCAAAACCGAACATAAACATAAACCTAGTCCGTTACACGATTAGGCTGCAGCTATTTGGTTTTATTTATTTAAAAATAGGGTATTTTCCACAAATATGAGGAGGACTCAAATAGCCCTACAAAGTTCTGTGTTTAATTTATTTCTAAGTAGGCCGACACTTGCCTGTGTATTTTGTTTGTTTGTTATTTTGTTGCTTGTCTGTTTGAGTAGCTGGCTGAAAGCAAAGAAGTAGTACGCTTATCTTTTATTGGTAACCAAACTGTTACGGTTCATTGTTTCTGAAATAAGAGGCCTGACTGCTATGTTCACAGCAAACTTGAATTTTTTTTAATATTAAGTAGGGCTGCCACTAAAGACTATTTTTCTATCGATTAATCTGACGACTATTTTATCGATTAGTCGATTAATCTAAACGATTAATTTTCCTCCAAAAAAATCAAATTGACCATTTCAATTCAGTTAATTTTATTTTGATAACAACAAACTGTTAAAAATAAATAAAAAAGAGGGCTTATAAGTTAAGTCAGCAGTGCAACTCAAAAAGATATCAAAGTATCTATTTAACCCCTTATCAAAATAAAAAAGTTAGGTGTGCATATTAAACAAAGTGCAACATGTTTAGAGTATAAGAAACAATGGTGTCCAGCTCAAAATCCGACTCAACAACCCCCCCCCCCCCCCCCCCCCGCGGGTGCCTTCTAGCAGCCCTACCACCAGGCTTAGCAAGTTTTCTGGGGGAAACCCTGAACTAAATTTGCCCTCTTCACTTCGCCCCAAAATATCACCCGGCAAAGAGCGGTACAGTTTTAGTAGCTGGTGAAATGACCTGAGCTGTGAAATGATCTGAAATTGCTGAGTGAATGACTTGTCTGATTGCCTCTCATTCCTCAGAGCAGCCTCTACATTGGAGGGGCCATTTTTGTATGATTTTTTGTCTCTGAAGATACGAGAGGCCTGCTGTTGTAATAATAGAGGAATTAAGTATGAACGGTTTTCAAACATATCAAAAAACAGCCGCTTACGAGCAGAGACATATACCCAAAGGAGGGAAGCTTATATTTGTATTTACTCACTAGCACAATATTTCTCAGTTGATGCATATTTCTCTCACAATCATATGTGTGAATGCCAATTAGTCAGTTTGTGTCAGTTTATTGGAGGACGCCTGTAAGCCTTTGGTGTTGGGAAGTGAACCACCAGGAGCCTCTGGTGAGATCGTCACTAACAAGCTGCTGGGCCCCACTACTGATTTACCCTGTCTGTTATCCCTGTTGTGCTGCCAGCTGAGCTCCCGTCACCCTCCATCGCTTCCTAGTGCACTCACTCACTCCCTTGCTCTCTCTTTTTTTTTCTGTAGGTACGATGTTGACTCCAAGAGCGCCAACCTATCAAAACACGTGAGTACAAAAACTCGTCACAATTCCGTATGTTTTAGTGCACACATGGAGGCATGCATGTTCCCATTTTTTTTCAGTTTCTGTTAATTCAATTGTGTGAGAATGATTGCTGTTCTTGTCGTTACCTCCCATCAGCCTCATTTAAGCCACAGAACTGGAATTCCTGGAACTGCCTGTAAATCATTTAGAAATTAAACAAACACAGATTTTCTTAGTCCACCCTGCTTTTGCCATTTACAGCAGTGAGCATAACAGTAATTAGAACCAACAGTGTGACAACTTGGTATTTGTCGGCAAAAAATAATAGCGTCCCTGTCTACTGCATCATGGGAATACTAGTTCAAAAGGGAAGAAGCAGCTTGTACCCTTGCAATGTTCATCTTAATTTGAATCTTGGGAACAAGTGATATAACAGTCGTCATTTTGATGAATCGGCATGTATTTGAGACCATTTAACCATTTTTAACATATCAATATTTTAGCATGTGCAACATTTTAGAATTTTGCAATTACACTCTGAGGAGGATTAGAGGGTTGATAATTCTTTATCCTTCTTCTCATCCTGTAAATATAAAGTTGCCACAATTAGCCTGACTCTCTACATATGTAACAAACCACCCACCAGCACCTCCGTCCTGAGAGATCTGGGGTCTCATTTATAACTGTTGCGTAGGCACAAGACAAATAAAGAAAAACTATTCACTTTCCAAATAATATCCCAGAGTGGAACAGCTGTCTCTGCATTTAATAATCCTGCAGTTTTGGATGATAAAAATACCAACAGGCGATTCAACAAGTTCCCTCACATTCAGTGTGTGCGATTCTTTTTTTGCCTCCACCTTTGAATTTGATATTTTTTTTATTTCAGGCGCCTTTCTCTATCGTTCTCACTATCACTCACGGTGTTAACAGCAGCAGCAGTGTATACGTTTATTTCCTTTATTAGTGACATCACAGCTGTCCCGTAAAATCGCACTTCACCTCCACCTCACTAACAAATATGTCGATGTCAGCCTCAGAAAGTTTTGCTTCCTCTACTCATCGCTTGATGTTGTGACTCCATTGGTCAGGAGGATAATTTAATATTCATTAGGTGCCTTGCTTTTGTCCTGAGTATTCTCTAAATGGCTAAATGTCATTTGATGTCTACCCTGGATGTTTTCTATTCCTCTTGCGTTTCACTTATCGGTTTTCCTGTCTCATCCTCTCACTCTGGCATTCTGTCTTCTTTTTTCTGTCATACCCTTGTTATTTCACTTTCTCTCAATCTACTTATTCCCCGTTTCTTTCCCTCCCTCCCTACCTCTGTCTCCCCTTCCACCTTGCCTCACTCTCCTGAAATCAATAATCTCATACAAGAAGAGACAGACGTGTTGCCTAGGAGGCAGCGTACTCTCTAATCCGCCTCCATGCAGGTCTCAGGAGGGAAAGCCGGAGACCCAATCCATTATATGGTGTTTTAGCTTGGGAGCTGTAGGCTGCAGATATACCTGAGAACCGGGTGAGAATGAGTGTGGAATATTGGGGGAAAGTGGAGGGAGTGAGGTAAAACAGAGGTAAAATAAAATGCTAAGAAATGTATCACAAATCACAGGAAATGTAATTTATCTGAAAAAGGTTGTCAGTTTATTCAAATGCATCACCTGTAAAACCTCTTGGTGAAACTTCTGGGGAATCTGATTCTTCAGCTTCCATAACGGGTTTGTAGGTTGCAACTGAAGGCAATGTCAATGGTTTAAACAGTGGATAAAAATTCCAAAACAGCATTATTACCATTCTAACCGCCAATGCATGCTCAGTCAGCTGATGCTGCATACCTATCAAAGTCAGCTCGGCCAACCTGTCCTACCTGGTGTCGCTACGTAAAAGACGATAAGCTGACAAGGAAAGCAAATGGAAACAAACAAATAGTGTAGGGTAAACAAGTGGCTAGCATTTCTTTGAAATCAGATATTTCCAATATTGCAGTTGATTTGACTCTACATAAACTAAGTCATATGATTGTGGGACCAGTTCTGACTGATGTTCGAGAAAATATATTAGTATTGACTTCCCAGTATATAAAAGTGCCCGTATATTGCTTCAGGTTCTTCTCTGTCCTGCAGAGGAAAGGCCACAGTCTGCAAGGGTCATTTGTAGCTCCCATAGAAAATTCCTGATACTAAAGAGTCTGAAAAGGCCTAATTAGCACTGCTGCCTTTTTTCCGTAAAGCCTTTTACGTCATTAAGTAACACTTAACATGTCCATCTATAGTTTGGCACGAATTGGTACGGCAGAATCAACGCCATTGTTACTTTGTTTTTTTAACTTGGAAAATTAAGGACTACTGTATCTTTTTCACAGTAACTCCTTTTCTAGCCCATGCTGTGATATATTTAGCCATTAGCTGCACACAGCCAATGTTCCGATGGACCTCATGCTGGCAACAGCCGCAGTTGCTAGGAGATGTGTGAGTTCGCTGCACAGCTCCTACATCAGAGACGGGGGCAAAATATCATTGCTTTAAAAACCCATTTTTAAGTGTGATTTCAGCACCCATTAAGGCAAAGACAAAAGAATTGAAGGCAAAGTAAAGTCATGTGACTGTGCACGCATCATTGTTGCGATAGACAAGCTACACGGGCTGCAATAGATCTGGGGAGATGGATCGAGACAGAAGAAGAGAAGAGGCTAATCGACAAAGCAAAGAAAATCCATTATGTTAGTGCTGCTGGAGGTGCTCCAGACATTAGAGACATTGTCCAATAATGAAAAATGTTTCCAACCGTGTGCCCCCTGGTGAAAGAGGGATGGCGATGTGGTGTTTCCATAATAGCTTCCATACATAAGTAATTTTGTTCATATTTGCCTGTTTTTGAAGGCATATATTTTGCACTTTGGAATTGATTATTATTCTTTGCTGCTGACGGACGACTTAGCAACCGTTCCCAGGTCAGATGCCAGTAGATTTTGTGTACCTTCTCTTCTCTCCATCCCTCTGCCTTTCTGTCAGAATCAGCAGTAAAGTTTTATTATGTGACTGTGATTTAATTTACCAGGAAAGTGGAATGGGAGCAGCGTTGGGCAGGTGAGAGGGCTTGTGGGAGGAAGGCTCAATCTTCTTGCCGGTGATATCTGTCATTGGGGAATGCAGAGGTGTTTGAAAGGGTTTGGGCCTGCAGGGCTTTCTCTCATGTGGAGAACAAGCCGGGGCGGGGGGGCGATTTTGTGGCTCTATGTGTGTGAGCGATTTAATGTTAGTTTTGTTTTATTGATTTAATTATATGTGTTTATTTTTGTATCTCTGCAGGATTTCCTGGGCCAGGCCTACTGTACTCTCGGAGAGGTGGTTGGTTCGTTGGGCAGTCGCTTGGAGAAAGCTCTTGGGTGAGTATGTGCACTCATTGCTGCCAATATATCAATGACTATCTAACCAATGTTGATTGAAAATAAAATGAAGTGACTAGCAAGGCAGTCGGAGATGTGTTTCCCTACAAAGAATAGAAACCATACATTTCATTTGGGAGTCACTATGTTTAAGAGCTGGTTTGTGCAAGTTGTTTTACATCACCATTTGTTTCACAAAGATTGTTGTCTGTATCAGCTTCAGCCTTTATGAAAGCTCTCTGCTACATACTGAAAAAAAAAAGATCACTGAGGGAATTGTGTTTCCTTAGAGAACGTCCCTTAAGCAGTTACTACTCTCGACATTGGTCTTGGCAGTTCTCTACAGATACAGTTCTGTGATAATGGTTGAAAAGTGCGGTGATGTGAGAAGCCAGTTTTCATTGTATTGTCTGGATGTGAGATTGGTGTCATTTTCTTCCAGTGTAAATTTCAAATGATTCCTTTATTGATATTCACAGAGTAAAGGCATATACTGCTACAGGTTCTTCAAACATGTTTTTCATTTTATTTCATTTAAAACTATTTTTAATGTTATTTTATGAAATGTAGCATTTCATAACAAAGAATATTCAATCCGGTGTGCACCACTTGATTTCTGATTCATGTAAAGTTTGTGTTCATGCTCTGCGAAGTTTATTCAATGACAACCATCTGTGAGACTGCTAATGTAAACCCAGCTGACTTACAACCAGGGGGCCTTGTTAAGAGGCAGTGTGAAAGTCCCTATATCCACGTGAAAATGAAGAAAATCTGAGTCACATAAGAAACAGTTGCAGTTCAGTGGATGGAAGCGGGGAGAAGATGTCAGGCAGCATGCTGTGAGATGTTTACATTTACTCAGTAATGAATACCTGCTGCTTGGTAATTGGAACGATTCAAGCAGCATCAAGGGTGCATCCCTGGCCTCTGTTACCGGGGAAACGAAACCGAGGAACAGTGCATACCCACAGTAGTTGCTCATGAACATGCATGCATGTTTGAGTTTGATATGTGTACCTGTTTGTGTATGTATATACATATGTGTACCTGCATGTATGTCCACAAAGGTGTGAGTATAATTATACTGCTGAACACCTTTTTAATTATTGTTGTTCCAGCTGTCAGTGCAGCGGCATTTGCAGAGTTTTAAAGTGTTGTTATTGGACACAAAGCTATTTGAAGTTAATGATGTCAGTGATGCCTGAGAAAGGGTAGTAAATGTCCCTTTTGTTTCAAAGTAATACTCTGGAACTCCAATTGTCATTGCCATGGTGATTGCAGTAGAAGGGGGGGGGGGCGGGAGAGAGAGAGAGCACCCACCTCTCTGTGCATGTTTGTGTGTACAGATGCTTATCTGTGCACCGCAGACAGCAACAAAGTGCAAAATGATGTATACCCATCATCAGTAGAAAGGTCTACTCAAGAAACCCCTCCTTCTACTCCCCTCTTCATCACACTCAAATAGACACACACACACGAACAAACACACACACACACACGCACACACACATCCTATACGGGTACCACCTTCTTAATGGTGTGTGTGACACTGCTCCTCAGTTTAAAAGTGTTAAAAAGGGATTAATTCAATCATGAAAGATCTCACATTTTAAGACAATAATTCAAACGGATCAAAGAGGACAGAAAAGGATTTGCAGCTTCTCATTTTAATATGATATGTTTTATTCCTCAGTCTTGATCAAGTCTATTTCCTTTCTAATCTTGGCAACTGTTCTTTTGATTTTCCTCAAAACTAAAAGGATTAAGAAAATAAACAAATTCTAAGAAGATTTTTATGATGTTAAACAGGGGCTTTATGCAAAGGAGTATTTTCAGGAGTTAAGGACATCTAAATATTTAGCCACATTACTGGAAATATACAAAGCCAAAAAATTATAGTCAGCCTTGTATCAAATGCCGCAGGTGCATATGGATCATTTGCACAAGGTGTTGCCAAAGTCATCAGTGATTTGGTGCAGAAATAGAAACACTGTCAACAATAATTAAAAAACAAAGGTACTGAGGCTACAGCTGTTGAAGTCATTGTCTTCTTGAGGTTGTGTCAGTTTACATGTATGTATGTCAGTGCGTGTGTGTTTCTATGTGTGTGTATTAGAATTAGTCAGACACACACCTGCAGCCTGACACGGCAGTCGGAATCTTGAACTATTTGTTAATTACAGGTAATTGCACTGTTCAATCAAACTCCAGTGGGCATTCAGGTGTGTATGTGTGTGTATGTTTGTGTGTGTGCACATCAAAGAGGAAATGCCCTGTATTTGTTCCTATCGCTGACCAGACGTTTGTGTGTATTATATTTGCCTCTGTGTTGTTTGATTCTCACATTTGAACTGGTGTCCCACATCATGTTAATCTGTACACATGACTACTACCTTGTGCAATCATCAATGTTCCACAAAATGAAATTTCAGTATTTAGCGTTAAGACCTCCAAAGTTTAGGTCCAGCACCATTGCTGTTGTTTTATAACAGAGACAAGATAATAAGGGTTTGAAACCTTAATTAATTTAAAGTTCAAAATGAGCTCAGCCTTCTGCAGTTTGTAGCTAATAAATCCCTTGAAGACTCTTTTAAACTCTTAACCTCAAAACTTTATGAAGGTGTGAGCCTGACTCACTGGTTGGTAAAATTAGCATGAGAGCACTGTAGTTCAGCGAAAACCACCTGAGATGTTTGGTTATGTTTTTGTCAATTTGCATTTTATGACTGATAACACTTTTACCTTAAATGCTGCCGCTAGCGTTCCCTTTTTAAGTCTCTTGAATATTTAAGGCAGTTTGTGAATTCCTCTCTCTTTCAATCTTTCTGTTTTCTTACTATTTTCTCCTTTCATGTTCCCTCTCTCCAGGAACACACACAAACACACACACGCAGGCTGAGAGATGTGAATTAAATGGACGACAAAAAATCTCAATCTACCTCTGATTCAAAAATAATTTGGTTTCAATGATACATTTTATCATGAATTTTGTACTATGCACTTATTGTGTACTGTGTAGGTGTGTGTCAGGGCATGACCAGAACTAGAGAGACTCTTATGGATTTATAATGATAATTGATATCTTATTCATATTTTCTTCCTTCATCACACACAATTATGATTGAAGGTGTGTGTGTGTGTGTGTGTGTGTGTGTGTGTGTGTGTGTGTGTGTACGTGTATGTCAGCAGGCATGTTGCTGCCCAGAAGTGGCCCAGACTTAATTACCAGTCACTTGCCAGACGTTGATTGCATGTCCATGAGTCTTGATTAGAGGATTCACAGTTTTTCCTCGCTCTTCCTCTCTCTATCCCACGTACGCACACACGCACGCACGCACGCACGGGAAGAGACAGATTGAGAAATTCCTGAAGCACTTCCCAACTTCAAAGTGCTTTTCTATGTCATGAATGGGCTAAGATGAGGAAAGCCATTTACTTGAGGGGGGAGGATGCATCGCATTTTTAGAACTCAGGTATTTTTATAAGCTCTTGTTTTTATTCAAAACACATTAAAATGATTTATAAATGCTACAAAGAAAAATAACAGTTAAAAATAATAACATAATATACATTTTTATTCACATCTAGTATTAGGCTGTTGGTCTCTATTTTAGTGTAATTACATTACATTACATGTCACTTGGCAGACGCTTTTATCCAAAGCAACTTTCAATAAGTACATTCAATAGTGAACAGGACAGGTGTTCAGTAATAACAAGACTAGTTCTAATATATGGCTGGACTGTGAATAGTAAAGGTGCAAAACAGTGTGTATTTGATAACTACAGTAAACATACATTTGTTATTCATCACATCTGCTTTCTACTTAATCTCTGCCCAATTTCAGCCCTTTATCTGTTTGTACATTGGCTCATATCAAATGTCCAACTTTCTAGTCGGGAGCTGGCAGTTTAATGTCTGATTCAGACACATGCAGTTCCTCTGGGTAAAGTCTGGAAATACTCAGGGTTGCAGTGCATTTGTTAAAGCAGTTTTTATGGGTCACTTAGTGCGAAGCCACTGTCTGGGTGACAAACTGAATATGACTCTTTTTTCAGGGGGGCTAGCTTGTTTGTGCCAATTAGTTTTGAAAGACCTACAGTAAGTAAGTAAGTAAGTAAGTAAAGCTTATTTATATAGCACTTTTCCTAGACAAGAGTCAAGATAAAGTGCTTCACAGGGTCATAAAAAGTTAAAAACACAGTTACATAAGCTCATACAAACTGCAAAACACAAAACATGCACACACACACACACACACACACACACACACACACACACACACACACACACACACACACACACACACACACACACACACTCCTGTGTGGAAATAATCAAGAAAGTGCACAAGAGTCAGACATGGTACACATAAATTAGCTGTTTCAAAAGGTATGTCTTTAACTGTTTTGATTTATTCCACAAAATCAGGAACTAATAAGTGTTGGTCAAAACATTCCCAAAATTTGGTGCTACACATGAATAAGAAATTGAACGAAAGTGCCATAACATTTGTTGTGCAAACACTTTTAACATCAGCATTTAATACAGTAGCAGTTAAATAAAATATTCAGTGTAAATCTCAACTTAACAATGTTATCAAAGCAAATACAAAATTAAAGCTCAATGCCACTGCCAGGGCATTAATGTTATCCTCTTCGTTATGAAAAATGTATACTCCTCCCTGCGTCTAACGTAGTCTGCCGAAGCCTCGCTCCGCTCGCTGTTTCGTTGAGTGATTTGCTGATATCAACTGTGTGTTTTGCATTTAGGTGATATTTTAGACTGGAAGTACTCCTGTGATAAGAAAATTCACCTTGGCAGTGGCTACAAATTACTTTGGTTCTGTCGACTCCGCCGTCTGGAAGAACTTTAAAATGAAAATGGCCATGTAAAAGCTCCGTACCCTTATCCATGGTTGTTTATCCGCCAATTATTTTCTTTTTTCCGGTTCAAAATAAAAGCCTGACTTTCACAATAAATAATCAAACCTGAGTTAATGCGAGATAAAATAATTGTCTGAGTTAAATAAGTGTTGAGTTAACTCGATTAAAACGAGTTAACTTGCCCAGCCCTAATATAATGTCATTACTGCTGGTGTCAATAACATGTCTTAGCTTAAGTATAACAGTATGGCCTTATTCATTATTTTGCTCTGGCCCTCTCTCACCACCTCCTGTAAGGCTAATGCTATCTGCAAAGGTATTTCTGTAATTGCTCCTGAGATCAGTGATATCTTATTGGCATTGTGCTGGTCAGGGTTAGATAGAGTTTATCTGTATATAACAGTGCTGAGGGTTTATTCTGAAACTCTGCACTTATAGCCGTGCGTAGTACACAAGGAATCAAAGAGACTATTTTGTGCCTGTCCAGTCACGGAAACTAAGTGGTTAATGGATCTCTGAAGTGGGAGACATTAATTATATCTGTGTTTTAGGCTGGTGAATAAGGTCTGTCTCGCTTTCGACCGTCCCTTCTGGCATTTTGTCACAGTCTAGTCTTAATTAGTCTCAATCAGTCTTGCTCTCCATATCTTCTACTCACCTAATTTATACAAATCATTTGACCCAGTCTGCATGTGCTATGTATGAAAAAAAGAAAGAAAGAAGACGAGAGAGAAAGTCCTCTTGCTTTTATTCTCATCATTAGTTTTCTGAAGAAGTTTGAAAAGAGACAAAAAGGCTTTCTCTCAGCTCTTCAATGCAAGGCATCGGTTCAGGGATCTATTTCATTTTGATAAATCTGCCATTTCAAAAGCACTTTCCCCCCACTTCCTCGTGCTGGAGTAAAAAGGAGACTTGAATTACATTCACACAGAGGTCTTCAACCTCAATTCTGGGCTGTCTAAATGACTGCCTTGGTCGATTTCTGCCAGGTGGTTTTCTCAGAGTGGAGCTCATCAGACAACAGGCCTCTTTGTCAGATTGCAAAACCTCTCAAAAGTTAAAGTCAAATTACGTCATCCTGCTCTTCCTCTTACACACGGGCACCTTCTTTAAACTAATTAGTCTGGTATGAGCATTGTAATTGGAGGAGATACATTTCTATATTCAGATGTAGAATATACTGTTCATGTTAGAAAGAATATAATTTCAGGGGAAAACAAATATTTTTACATTTTAATGTAATTTAATGATATTTCTCTGTACATTTCATTGCTATGAAATCTACCTTATGATTCTGTAAAAACATTGTACAAATTTTTTTCCATGTAGGCAAGACAAGCACATAAAATAATCCAAAGAATACATTTATACCAGTTTCAAAGTATTTAAAGGTGCTTTAATCTGCATGTTCATATTAACTATGTATAAAATTATTGTATATAATAAGAAAGCACTCAATCACAAGCCCTTCTCACACATGAACTCTGTGTATGCTGCTAATGTGTGAATGATGTGTCAAGCGCTTTGAGTGGTCATTAAGACTAGAAAAGTGCTAGATAAATAGAGACCATTTAGATAACAGGTTAAATACTTAATTTCTGCCCCATTTCATTAATAATAAAACCTTTATTAGAGTAGATGAGATTTAATGGGGGAAGCCATGGTGGTAATGATTGCATTTGATTACCAGTAAAAAAAGATAACAGCCTTGTCTTTGTGCCTGTGGGTTTGCAGATAAAATGTGTGAGTTGGGCTGGTTAAAGGACTGAATGTCAGAACTGGACAGTTCGACTTCAAAATATAGTCAAATAATTCTGTATTTGCACATAATGAAGTAAGTCAGGTGTGTGTGTGTGCACGTGCACGGGAGAAGGAGGTGCTGTAAATAATGTTCTTTAATGATCCAAATGTTTATTTAGAGAAAGGGCTTACACAAAAATACACATCCGTCACATACATATTCCCACTTTTACATAAGCTGCTACAGTTGCCCATAAAAACACGAGCAACTCAACAGCCCGCTCATATGCACAAAGACAAATGGACACACTTTTCCGAATACACAAACATAAACACCCCTCTCTCAACAGTGTTTCTTTTGTGTCTTGGAAATGTAATGAGTTAGTGGGTAGTCGTTAAAATTTTCCATGGGGTGTTTTCTTGACCTGAGTCTGAAAAGAGTTCTGCTCATGAATGCAACATTTTCCAGTGGTGTAGACATTGTATATCCGGGCCTAGAGTCCACCTACCATTTGCTCTACAACTGTTTCAGATGAACTTCATATTGAACACATGCTGTGAGAAGATCACTGAACATCATCTCATAACTATAGGTCCAGTGTCACACTGTACACAATGTTTGTATTGACTCCTCTTCTAGAGTGCACACCGTTTTTTAAATTCAAGATAGGGATACCAGTAAGGAAATGTGAGATTTCACCCGATTACACCATATCCTCAACTCCTTGACCCAAAGTGCAAAGAAGAGTAGAGATGTAGGAGGGAACATACACATGAACAATGCGGTACTGCCATGTATACTATGCACCACGTGACTGTGACCTCTTAACCTTTTGCTGTGCTGTGTCGCCTGCAGAGGGATCCCTGGGAAGAAATGCGGGACCATTATTGTGAAAGCAGAGGAGCTGAACAACTGCAGGGTGAGGATGGATAAGCACATTATTTGTCTCTCTGTCTTTTCTAAGCAAATTTGAGCAGGACAGATGTACCGGAGGATCCAGGACATAAAATTAGGTCTGAATGTGTATGTATATCTTAATACTTTAAAAGCTGTTTTTACTTATAAGTCATTATCTTTTTAGTACAGCATAAGGGTACATACTGAAAGCAGGACAATCCCTCGGATCAGGGTTCACCAAAGTTGAACCCCACGCCACTGATTTGCTTCGCCACAGAAAGCGAATGTTTTATCCGACCCCCCCCTCTCACTGTTTGGAAGTCAACAGGAGTTGAAGATTCACCACTGTTACATATGTGTATTGGTGGCCGTGCCCCTAAAGAAACAACGTTCTCCTGAGTTACCAATTCAGCATTCAATAAAATTGAGATAAGCCCACTGGACAAGTGACAGCCTCCGTAGAACAGGAATCAGGGTAAATCCCACTAACTAAAAAGTGAACTTGTCATCCAAAAGGAGATTTCTCCCTCTAGCTCTCTCTCAGGATAGATGGATGGTCTTCACAGATCAACAGATAATCCAGTTACAAACCATTAAAAATAAAAGGTATGCGTTGCTTTCTTATTCTGCTTCCTCTTGTGCCTGTCTCTGCTTGTCAGGAATCGGTGATGATGCAGTTCTGTGGGAACAAGCTTGACAAAAAGGATTTCTTCGGCAAATCTGATCCTTTCCTGGTCTTCTACCGGAGCAACGAGGACGGCACGTGAGTCCTCCTCAACCCCATTTCCTTTCTTTCCTTCTCCCCTTTCATGTTTGGTTTAATCTTTCCCTGCATCCAAAGGAAATTGCTTTCATTGATTTGCCTCCGAACAAAAGCTGGGATGCCTGTTAAAGCATGTGGGGAAAATACAATTGAAGAGGTTTGAGCACAGATGAGTGTGTGAGTGTGTGGAAGCAGGAGGCATTGAACAAGTGTGTGTGTGTGTGTGTGTGTGTGTGAGTGTGTGTGAGTGTGTGTGTGTGTGTGTGTGTGTGTGTGTGTGTGTGTGTGTGTGTGTGTGTGTGTGTGTGAGTATTCGATCCAGCTCTGTGGGCTCTCTTTACTATCCTGCAGTGTGTGACAAGTAAGATAAGACCTTGTGGCCCTGAGGGAGGAAGATACCAAGTCCACCTACTAGCCACAGTGTGTGTGTGCATGCAGGCTTGCGTGTGCGTGTGTGTGACACAGGGCAGCCCTATAGCGCCCACAGACCTACAGCTTTACTTTCAGTGATTCCCCACTCAAGTACATACTTCTCAATCTCTTTTTCCCTTCATCTCACTTGTCTTCTTTTCTCTTCCTCCCCCATCTCTCCCTTGGTTTCTCCCTACAGGTTTACCATCTGCCATAAGACCGAGGTGGTGAAGAACACGTTGAACCCTGTGTGGCAGGCCTTTAAGATCTCTGTTCGGGCTCTTTGCAACGGGGATTATGACAGGTAAGCCTGATATCTATGTTAGATTTCACTAGATATCAATGTTAAAAATAAGAATCAACAACCCACACAACCATCTGCGTCATTTATGCTGAGGATGTCATTCTAGGTAAGATGGGCAACTCCAGGGATTTGATGGATGCTCCTATGTGTGTAATGGCCTCTACAGGCTTCTGCACACACAACAAATCACAGCATGTAGATCAAAAAAAGTGTTTTCACACTGCAAACAAACAGAACCATTGTTCAGTTTGATCCAAACTGTGACTCTTTTTTTTCAGACTATGTTGTGGTCCATTGGTCTGGAACATTATCTGAGGCACCTTTCACAGCTGTTATTTTAAATCACACTGAACTGAAAAGTCAGAAGGTCCGGACCAATCAAGAAGGTGTCAAATGCTTAAATATTTGGAGAAATGAAAATGACATTTTTTAAGATTCTGAATATTTCTAGCATTAAAGGAAACAGCACACAACATATTCATAGTAATCTATATTATTTTTTACCATTGAATGTTTGTAGATATATGATCTTGTTTTTTGTCTAGAAACATATTTGACATTCTCCTGCTTCTAACTTACCTACAGTAAAACAAAAAACAACAATAGCAAACTGACAGACAATCACACAGCAAGTCAGAAGTTATATATAATATTATATCATCTGCTTCATTTTTTGGCAAAGCAGCATACATTCTCAGAATAGACCCTTGAAGAGATCTTTTCATCTTCTTGAGCTTGAGTTGCTTTGTAACCTATTTGATCAAGAGAGAATACGTAAGGGGGGACAGGGTCTTTTCATCTGAAGAGTGTTACGTGGGCAACAAAGGGCAAAAGAACAGCGTGTTGCAATTACTATTACCAACATCATATGAAGCAATAAGACTGAATGCATCCCTTGGCTCCTCTTTGACTATTCTAAATTGCACTAAAGATATCATCTTGTAAATGTCCTGAACATATTCATACGTTTGCAGGAACCTGTTAGCATCTGTCGCACATAGGATGTAACTGTAATACATGACAACCGACATTTTGACCAGTGAAGTCATTGATTAATGGATGATTAGTCATCTTTTAAATAATTTTAACTAGCATCTTAGATTTATTTATTTATTTATCCTCTTATTTGTTTTTTTAAATTGTCTAAAGCATAAACTGTACATAACGATGGACGAGGCATCTCCATTTCCTCAGAATATCTAGAAATCAAGCCGAAATACAGTATAATGTATATAAACACTGCCAACTTTTGCGTCTGGAGCCAGAGTCTGTGCAGTAGGGATTGGGGAATTGAGCTTGAAATGGGAGGTACCACCCACAAACGTACATCATGACGTTTTACCCTGTTTTTGTAGCATCAAATAACTAATTAAAGCCAAACTTACCAGAAAAATTAACACAAACATCAGTGTGATATGACCCACCTAGAAAAACAGAAACCATATTTGAGAAACATTTATTTGACATGTACTCTGAATTTGATACATATCCAATCCACTAACATGGAAGAGGGAGGGTTAAAGACCTATACTGCAGCCAGTTACTAGTGGGACAGTTTTGGAGAGCTGTCATGTCTTAAAATTGGTTGTCTCAGTCGTGTGTCTGCATTGGTGCCCCCATGTGTCGATAGTGGTCATGTAGTGAAAAAGACACAAAAACGCAGACAATGGGGTTTTGGTTTAGCTTAGTTTAGCTAGCAGACATCAGCATCGATCCAAAGTTCGGTCCAGTAAGCTTATTAGGCGATGTTGCGTTAAGTCACACCATGTCTTATCAGCAAGAGACTGAGGAAGCCCACACTTGTTCACACACACACACACACACACACACACACACACACACACACACACACACACACACACACACACACACACACACACACACACACACACACACACACACACACACACACACACACACACACACAAACATTGCATCTGCCTCTGTGCAGCCTGAGAAAAGAGATAAGGATGAGCCCATGCTGGCAAACAATAGAGCGCTGTGTGTTACTGCTCACAGGTGCTCTGATAGGCCTGCTTTCTCTCTCTCTCACAGACACACACACACACACAAACAGTAAAGCCATAAGATTAACAAGCAAAATCATCAATTCCCTGTCACCTCATCAAAGCCCAAAGTGTTTGGATGGCTGGACATTTCCTACTGAGATTGTGGCAAAACACACACATAATAAGACAGACACCTATAAACACACACACACACACACACACATACACACACACACATTTATTCTGAAAGCTCTGCGCACACTGGTTCCTCTTGAGGTGAAAGTGTTACACCGACCAGGAAACACACTCATCTCCAGAGTGCCTATCACTATCATCCAGACACTTCCCACTCCTTGCTCTCATTGCCTGCTTTCCTCTAATGTGCATCCTACTTTCTGAGCAGCTCTGAAGCCCATTAATTACGGCTCAAATTTCCACTTTCTCATATCGAAAGCTAAGTAGGATGGAAAAGTGGAGTTCTTTCTGTGGTTTTAAATTAGATACAGCTTGTTTTAGAAAGCCTGTCCAAGTTGTAAAGCGATTACAGGAAGTTTAGATGAAAGTCATACAAAATGTATAATTCCACTGTCGCAGACTTTTGCACAGTAATAGTTCAGACTCCAAAATGTATGTTTCTCTGCTTCCTACAGTGCAGAAGACAAACCTAATTGACTGAGAAAGGAAAAGCGCTGCATATTTTTGTCGCTCTGATTGTCTTTAATTTAGTTTCTGTCAGTTTTTAGTCTTTCTACGCAATCTTATCGTCACCCCTGTCTGCTCGCCGCCTTCATGTTGTCAAGCAGAGGGCCTTTTGCTATCACTGCCTTAATTTGGTCTCTCCTCTATTATAATTTGCCTCGCTCCCCTCCTCCGTCTAACGCTCTCCTGCTTTTGTTAGAGTGAAACTGACCCTCCTGTCGAAAATATTGATAGATGTTGTTGAAGGCGTAACGCATCGGTCTCTCGTAGACTATTCTTTTTCTTTTCCCATTTCCTTGTAAACTATAATGGGAGGCTGGTTGGTTCAAAAACCCTCAATGAATATCGTTACAAGAGGAGATGGGACCCAGCCCGGAGGAAGCCCGGGGCCCCCGTCTGGAGCTAGGCCCAGACGGAGGGCTCGATGGCGAGCGCCTGGTGGCCGGGTTTGCCACGGAGCCCGGTCGGGCACAGCCCGAACAAACTACGTGGCACCCCCCCTCTCTTCATCTCATGGGCCCACCACCTGTGGGAAGACCCGTTGGGGTCGGGTGCGCAGCCACATGGGTGGCAGCGAAGGTCAGGGGTCTCGACGGACCAGACCCGGGCGGCAGAAGCTGGCTCTGGGGACGTGGAACGTCACCTCGCTGTGGGGAAAGGAGCCGGAGCTTGTGAGAGAGGTGGAGCGCTACCAGTTAGATCTGGTGGGGCTTACCTCCACGCACAGTCTCGGCTCTGGTACCGTACTCCTGGATAAGGGTTGGACTCTATTCTTCTCCGGAGTTGCCAAGGGCGTGAGGCGCCGGGCGGGTGTGGGGATACTCATAAATCCCCGGCTGAGCGCCGCGGTGTTGGAGTTTACCCCGGTAGACGAGAGGGTCGCCTCCCTGCGCCTAAGGGTTGTAGGGGGGAAAACTCTGACTGTTGTTTGTGCGTATGCACCAAACAGCAGCTCAGAGTACTCGGCCTTCTTGGAGACCCTGAATGGAGTCCTGCATGGGGCTCCAGTAGGGGACTCCGTAGTTCTGCTGGGTGACTTCAACGCCCACGTGGGCAACGATGGAGATACCTGGAGAGGCGTGGTGGGGAGGAACGGCCTCCCTGATCTGAACCCGAGCGGTCGTTTGTTATTGGACTTCTGTGCTAGTCATGGATTATCCATAACAAACACCATGTTCGAACATAAGGGTGCTCATAAGTGTACCTGGTACCAGAGTACCCTAGGCCGAAGATCAATGATCGATTTTGTGATCGTGTCATCTGATCTGAGGCCGCATGTTTTGGACACTCGGGTAAAGAGAGGGGCGGAACTGTCAACCGACCACCATCTGGTTGTGAGTTGGATCAGGGAATGGGGGAAATTTCCGGATAGACCTGGTAAGCCCAAACGAGTAGTGCGGGTGAACTGGGAACGTCTGGAGGAGGCCCCCGTCCTAGGTATCTTCAACTCACACCTCCGGCGGAGTTTTTCTGGCATTCCTGTGGAGGTTGGGGACATTGAGCCGGAGTGGGCGGTGTTCAAAGCCTCCATTGCTGAAGCTGCGGCGGCTAGCTGTGGCCTCAGGGTCTTAGGTTCCTCAAGGGGCGGTAACCCTCGGACACCGTGGTGGACACCGGTGGTCAGGGAAGCCGTCCGATTGAAGAAGGAGGCCTTCCGGGATATGATATCCTGGAGGACTCCTGACTCGGTTGCAGGGTACCGACAGGCCCGAAGGGCTGCAGCTGCTGCCGTGTCGGAGGCTAAGCAGCGGGTGTGGGAGAAGTTCGGAGAGGTCATGGAGAAGGACTTTCGGTCGGCACCAAAGTGTTTCTGGAAGACCATCCGGCACCTCAGGAGGGGGAAACGGGGAACCATCCAAGCTGTGTACAGTAAGGATGGGACTCTGTTGACCTCAACTGAGGAGGTCGTCGGACGTTGGAAGGAACACTTTGAGGAACTCCTGAATCCGAATAACACGCCCTCTATGTTGGAGGCAGAGCTCGAGGTTGATGGTGTTTCGTCGTCAATTTCCCTGGTGGAGGTCACTGAGGTAGTCAAACATCTCCGCAGTGGCAAAGCCCCAGGGATTGATGAGATCCAGCCAGAAATGCTAAAGGCTCTGGGTGTTGAGGGGCTGTCATGGTTGACACGCCTATTCAACATCGCGTGGGAGTCGGGTACAGTGCCAAAGGAGTGGCAAACCGGGGTGGTGGTTCCCCTGTTCAAAAAGGGGGACCAGAGAGTGTGTACCAATTATCGGGGTATCACACTTCTCAGCCTCCCTGGTAAAGTCTACTCCAAGGTGCTGGAAAGGAGGGTTCGGCCGATCGTCGAACCTCAGATTGAAGAGGAACAATGCGGTTTTCGCCCCGGACGTGGAACTACGGACCAGCTCTTCACTCTCGCAAGGATCCTGGAGGGGGCCTGGGAGTATGCCCATCCGGTCCACTTGTGTTTTGTGGATCTGGAGAAGGCGTATGACCGGGTCCCCCGGGAGAAACTGTGGGAGGTGCTGCGGGAGTATGGGGTAAGGGGGTCTCTCCTCAGGGCCATCCAATCCCTGTACTCCCAAAGCGAGAGCTGTGTTCGGGTCCTCGGTAGCCAGTCAGTTTCGTTCTCAGTGGGTGCTGGTCTCCGCCAGGGCTGCGCCTTGTCACCAATCCTGTTTGTGATATACATGGACAGGATATCGAGGCGTAGTCGTGGTGGGGAGGGGTTGCAGTTCGGTGGTCTGAGGATCTCGTCACTGCTTTTTGCGGATGATGTGGTCCTCATTGGATCATCGGCTTGTGACCTTCAGCACTCACTGGATCGGCTGGCGGCCGAGTGTGAAGCGGCTGGGATGAGGATCAGCACCACTAAATCTGAGGCCATGACTCTTAGCAGGAAACCGATGGATTGCTTACTCCGGGTAGGAAATGAGTCCTTAGCCCAAGTGAAGGAGTTCAAGTACCTCGGGGTCTTGTTCGCGAGTGAGGGTACTATGGAGCGTGAGATTGGCCGGAGAATCGGAGCAGCGGGGGCGGTATTGCGTTCGCTTTACCGCACCGTTGTAACGAAAAGAGAGCTGAGCCGCAAGGCAAAGCTCTCGATCTACCGGTCGATCTTCGTTCCTATCCTCACCTATGGTCATGAGGGCTGGGTGATGACCGAAAGGACGAGATCGCGGGTACAAGCGGCCGAGATGAGTTTTCTCAGAAGGGTGGCTGGCGTCTCCCTTAGAGATAGGGTGAGAAGCTCAGTCATCCGTGAGGGACTCGGATTAGAGCCGCTGCTCCTTTACTTAGAAAGGAGTCAGCTGAGGTGGTTCGGGCATCTGGTAAGGATGCCCACTGGGCGCCTCCCTTGGGAGGTGTTTCAGGCACGTCCAGTGGGGAGGAGACCTCGGGGAAGACCCAGGACTAGGTGGAGAGATTATATCTCAACACTGGCCTGGGAACGCCTCGGGATCCCCCCGTCAGAGCTGGTCAATGTGGCCCGGGAAAGGGAAGTCTGGGGCCCCCTGCTTGAGCTGCTCCCCCCGCGACCCGACCCCGGATAAGCGGATGAAGATGAGATGAGATGATGAGATGAGAGACTATAATGGGAGGCTGAAATAGATGCACTTGGAGATTAGGGGGAGCACACCACTGGATGCAAATACAGTGTCAAAATAAGAGCAGATAGGGGGCTGAGGTAAAGATAAGCTGCAGAACGGACCCTATTATCCTAACAGCTCCACAACAATGAGAAAAAACACGAAAATCATAAATGTTTAATTTATAATTATTAAATCCTGGATGTTAGCCTCCTAACATATTGTTATTTGTTTTTATTCTGGAGATAAAAATAACAAGTTTTTTTTCTTTTATTGAACTTTTTTTGTATTCTTTTTTTCCCCCTCTTCCCAACAGAACCATAAAGGTTGAGGTGTATGACTGGGACAGAGATGGCAGGTAACTCCTCACCTTCAGTCATATTTTTAAATCACATAATCTGTACAATAAAATGTTTTTTTATAAAATATAATACTATATGTATATATATATATATATATATATATATATATATAATACAGTAATACAATACAATAATTAAAACACAAATATAAAATCAAATCTATACAATTAATGTATACATAATTAGATTAAAGAATATATTACTTTCTTATTTATCGGTTCAATCAAGGGATAATTACTTTACAAACATAGAGTAGTTACCGAACAAAGATTTTGGCTAACAATTATAAAGTATCACCAGGGCCTGACATCAATTAAATATTTTATTGTGTTTTATTGTTAAAAATATGCTATTTTGTAGGAAAGAGTCATGACTCATGATTTATGTATGATTTATAAAACATCAGGCATTTTTCAGTGATAAAAAATAAATGTATGTAACACTCTAAACCAGCAGGGCAGCAGAGAAACTAAACTAAACTAAAATAGAATACAATGAGGAATTGGTTGACTTGTTCTCAAACTTAACTTGCTGGATGAGATTTCCATTTTCTAAGGACCTGAAGCCGTTTCTTTTAAGTGATACATCTGAAATTCCTTTACTGTGTACAAGGCCTGATAACACTAGTCTGCTGTATGTTTTCAGAAGGTAAGGAAGCTGGGTGCAGGATTGTCACAAATTGACTGCTTAATAAAGAGTCTGGTTTCTGGCTGTTGACAGCCGTACAAAGAAAGAGGAGTTACATTTGTCAAGCTGTATTTTAAAAGGGAGTCATTTCTTGATTCTTTATACTCTTTATACGGATGGGAGCACCATGACATTCAATGGGACAAAGACACGTTCAAGTTTTTTAACATGCTGTTGTGGGTCTGCAGAGTTTTTTGTAATCATTTCTACTATATGTCTGCTCCCTTTTTTAACTCACAGTGATTAAATACTCACAAATCCCCTCACTGGTATCCACACTTGAAATCAAACAAGCTGTCTTTTATTTGGATATGAAGTGTTTCAGTTGGCTTTTAAAAGTCACAACACATGACGAGACCTTGTCAAAATGTCAACATTTTCCCTGTGTGCCTCTTGTGTTTTAAGTTCTTTTACCTCACACGTTTGGATTGCCACTACATTTTGCTCTGTACAATAAATAATGGAATATATTGTGGAAAACATATTATTATTTTTGTTCTGTCTCCCTGGCTGTAGTCATGACTTTATCGGAGAGTTCAGCACCAGCTATAGGGAACTGTCCAGAGGGCAGAGCCAGTTCAATGTCTATGAGGTGAGTATGTGTCTATACGTGTGTGTGAGCTCACATGTCTTTATGTGTTACAGTATTCAATTCCAAGCTCATATGTAGACCACTGTCATGTTATTGACATCTTTAAAATGTAGCAGCTAACCACATTAATAATTAAAAGACGAGCAAAGAGTGGATGCAAAGTGGCCAAGAAAACACAAGAGTCGTCCACTGATTTAGCAGTGGTCTCCTGTGATATTTTTGGACTCACAATGAACAGGATCAAGAAAGGATCAAATTTCATGCAGCACAAACCGTGACAGTGTGTTTTATTATCCCACACATTCTTCTTCTTCTAGCCCTCTCATATTTTCGTGTTTGAAATTTCATCCTGCTATGATGATGCAGATTCCTGCTACCACCAGTATCAGGCTAAATTCTGCATCCATTGCTGGAAACATTTGGGTCGGGTCTCGCTGGATTCCACAAATCCCAAACACAGTGTAGCTGTATTTTAGGTCATATTCTTTCAGGGCGAGTTGCTATGGGCTTGTCAAAAAATGCTTTTCAGCCTACAAACAAAATTCCATTCACCTTCATTGGGAAGGTCTAAAGTGGAGAATGTGTTTGTTTGTGATTAAGATGACCGATCCTTTGAAATAGGAGCCATTTTCAGATTATAGTGCGATACTTATCAATTTTTCTTTTTCTGGTGTGGCACCAATATGCTTCTGTAGTTACTGACACACAGTTAAAGCCAACCACAATCATACACAAAGGGATCCCACTGTACATTTCTTTATGCACCTTACTTACTCTCTCATGCACAGGCACACACACACAAACACACACATGAACACGAACATCTACTGTAATGATGGCTTATCTTCTCCCAGGAAGAGTCAACACTTCTTGATTAACAGAGCACCACACTGAGAGGAGAGAGTGCGTCATTTCAAACGCTGCTGTTTGTCAAAGCGCTCAGTTCGGCACATGCACAAAGTTGCACAGAGACGCTCAGACGTGAACACGCACAAAGTAACATACAAAACTTAAAGCAGTCAGTAACAGAGAGAATGGCTTTGCATTGCTGAAGGCACTTGGTGTGTGAATGTGTGAGGGTGTGTTGGTGTTACAACCACGTTTCAATCGCTGCACCCTGCCACCAGAGGAAAATGTGTCCTTGTGTGTACCTATTGCAATGTGAACCAAGGTGAAATGCATAAATCCACACATTTGTATGTTGTTACCCTGGAGGTCTACTCGTACTGTTTAACCTTGGCACAGTTTAATGAGATCATAAAGCTCAGATTTAAAAGCCCAAATACAGTGTTTGGGATTCAGACAGAGTTGCATGTCTGTTTCTGACTGGTCCCCAAATGACAGCATATTATAGGGATTTCTCATACTACTCCACTATAAAACCACTAGTCAACACTGTGCATTGTTGTTGGCTCCTTTTAGGGAATAGTTGACGACTACTAAAATGCAGTAGTCATGAAGGATGTTGGGATGATGTTTAGTCCACGGTTGAAAAAAAGTCTCTTTTCTCATCACTTCACAAACATAATAGCTACGGCTGTTTTAGATGCATAGAAATCTTCACTTATCCAAGGAAGGTTGACCGTGTACTCACTCTGTGCCGTTACATATTCATGAAGTCACACCACTCAGTTTAGAGCCACAACCCACCCCTGGGTTTTAACTGCTCCTCTGGAAATGTCGGGCTTTATTTGCATTACTCATAGGCATATTCATGGTGGTTACTGATTTATGATGGAGGCTTATTTGAGCATGGGGAGAGAGCAGAAGGAAGGGAAAGTACAGTGTGCAAATATGACTATGACGTCCACCACCACCACAGATGAATTTACTATACATTTTTGCTACAATTTAACTCACAATCAGAGGAATACAGGGTCAGGTTTTGTTTTAATTGTATTCAATCTCTTGTATTTACACTTGTAACACTGTTTACACTGTTTATGAAACCCTTTCAGTTATTGTATTTTACTGAAGAAAAAGTATGTAAAGTTATTATTGTTTTGTTTATGAAATGAAAGATTGAACTGAAAGATGTACGAATTAAGTGATGATGGAGTTAAAAAAGAGAATCCTGTCTGATTTTAGGTGGTTAATCCAAAGAAGAAAGGAAAGAAGAAAAAATACCTGAACTCTGGAACGGTAAGGCATAACTTCTGATCCTTTTTATTTAAAGTTGTGTTACCAAATGTAAAATGCAGTACAAGGTAGGTAGTATTAGGGCCATATTGAAGAAAAAAATCTGAGGTTTTGCAAAGAAAGTGATTAATTTATGGGAAAACTCATATTTCAAGAAGAGGAAAACAATGACAGACTTACTGTCCACCACTAACAAATATTCCTTCCTGCACTAGAAAGGGAATTTCCTTCAAGTTCATGTGGTTCTTTCTTTGAATAGACAAAGTTTCTTACACTTTTCAAAGTCCTTATGATGATATGGTGCTAAGGTAACCAAAACATTAAGTATTTCCATTATTCCATTTATGGGAAATCTAAATTAAATCATAAATTCTCCAAATTCCCCATTTTAATAAATAATGATTCTTGTATGACTTTATTTTAATATTTCAACATTATTCACAGAATATTATGCCACAGTTGGTTCAGCGAGGGAATCATTTTCCTAATACTTAATGTAATACTTTATGGAAATGTAATTGTTCTTTAAATATATTGTATTAGTAAGTATACAAAGCCGAATTTGAAGATTTTAATTGGTTGCCCTGTCACCCACAGGTGACACTACTGTCTTTCCTGGTGGACATTGAAGTCACCTTCCTCGACTACATCAAAGGAGGGTAAGTCAGTGACCACTCATTCATTGAACCTGCGTTGAGAGATGGGGGTTGTAGTACTTCAATGAGAAGTGACATGTGACACGAGTGTGCCGTTCACGATAGTAACCCCGTCATTACTCGGTGTCTGCAATACGCCAAAGATAATTATCCCTGTGTGAGTGGATCAGACAGTAAAGTGTAAATCTGCATGTGAGAGACATAATGTGAAAAGTGGAGAGAGAGAGATTTTTAGATTTTTAAAGGCTTTATTTTCAAAATTTTTACAAAACAACTGTTAATGTTTCAAATGCTAAAAGAATGGATCTGTACAGTACGTTTCAGAACAATACTAACACTTTCTTTACCTGAGACACCATCTTACCGTGTCTCGATAGTTCTCTTATTAGAGTCTCGTCTCTAATGAACGGGGGGGAACGTTGGACAGAGTCACTTTAACCGCCGGGGTGGCGAGAGGCTGAACAGATACGAACGTATCGTTCACTTCAATCCCGTTCGCAATGGAAAGTTACTTTGTTGTACAAACAACTTTACAAACTACCTTACTTTATATGTCTTGCTACTTAAACTTCTACATTACAATTCAGAGGGAAACTGGTATTTACTCAATTCAATTATACTATTGAATAAACTATACTATTCTGGTTTCTGGTCTTTTGGGGTTGTAACCTCAATATACAAAATACACTTGTTACATTTCAGACTTTCTCTTATATATCATTGTACAAGTTCTTAATATATAAATAAAACCAATTGTACAAAATGTAAGAAACATTGATTGTCTTGTGTTGCTGTGTTGTGTTGTTGTGAACAGTAGCACACTAAACCATTCACACTGATGTGTGTAACTCCAACACTGTGTTAATTGGTCAGGGCCATGAATCCTGTATCTATAATCAGAAAGACATACACAGGTAGATGTTATCTTACTTGTTATATTTATTTACAAAATTAAACATATTTACATCATTAAAATATTTAGGTAGGTCTGAAACAATCGATTCAAAGACAATGACAACTTTTTAAATCAACTATAAACCGTTAAAGCCCTTCTTCTCCAACAAAAAAACTTCAAACATCGCAGTTCTAACAGTCAAAATAAGAGGAATTGATGCTTCACTCTGTTTTATATCATTCACTAGGTTTTTATGAATTTAAGAAAGTATTCAGCAGATTAGTCAATCACGACAATAGTCAGTGTTAGCAGGCCTGAATGTGTACATTTACATAACAATGCAGTCACTAATACATCTTTAATAGCGTCTGAGTTTGAATTAACACTATGAACAATAAATTAAAGGGTTTAGTATCACAGTTACTGAACTAAAACAAGACTAATGCATATGGACCACACATCTTTTACGGTTTAGGTACACTGTTCACTGTGTTAAGGAGCACCAGCTTTGTGTTACACTGCTGTCAGCTCCAAGCAGGACTTATCGCCTCATTTATTATTGGTATTAATCAATAAGGACAACAAAATTTATAAAAATGAATATATATATATATATTTTCTTTTCTTCATGTTGAAAAGTAAGCTCGGCCATACCTTCAACCTAAACCTATAATGGTCTCCAGCTAAACATTTACATCATTAAAATATTTTGGACAAACCATTATCTTCACATCCCTCTCTTCTTTGTACATGTATTGTCTGCTGGTTCAGGAGTTTGTCTTTCTTCTAGACCTTCACTGTCCCTAGCTGCTGCTCCTCTCTCCTCCACATCCTGTCAACAAACTGCCTCCACCTTTCTGCAGCTCAGTCTCTCAGATGGAGTCTGCTGCAGCCTCACCTTGAGTGTCTCTGTCCGACCTTCGGCAGGTTGAGCTGCTCCTTGAGAAACCAGTTCTCCTTGTCCACCTCCACCTCTCTGCTCCAGATCGTCTCTGCCTCCACCATTCTGCAGCTCAGTCTCTTAGATCTAGTCTGCTGCAGCTTCACCTCCTGCCTCCTCTGGCCGACCTTCGGCAGGTTGACTTCCTCCTTCAGAACTTGGTTATCCTCCTCCAGCTCCACCTGTCTGCCGCAGCTCGTCTCTCGCTGAGGAGCCTTTTTCTCATGCATGGCTGCCTGACTCTTCTTCAGTTCCATTTCTTTAGCCGTGAGTAAGGCCAGGCAGTCAATATAAGCGCTGGTTTGAGCTCTTTTTTTCTCCTTAGCACTCATGATGAGCTGATTCTTGGTCATGAGCTCATCCTCCAGCCTCCTCTGTCCGACCTTCAGCAGATCGACCTCCTCCTTGAGAACCTGGTTCTCCTCCTCCACCTCCATCTGTCTGCCCCAACTTGTCTCTCGCTGAGGAGCCTTTTTCTCATCCATGGCTGCCTGACTCTTCTTCAGCTCCATTTCTTTAGCCGTGAGTAAGGCCAGGCAGTCAATATAAGCGCTGGTTTGAGCTCTTTTCTTCTCCTTAGCACTCATGATGAGCTGATTCTTGGTCATGAGCTCATCCTCCAGCCTCCTCTGTCCGACCTTCAGCAGGTGGACCTCCTCCTTGAGAACCTGGTTCTCCTCCTCCACCTCCATCTGTCTGCCCCAACTCGTCTCAGGCTGAGGTGGCTCCTGGTGCAGACCTGCCTCAAGTCTCTCACACTTGGCCTGACATGCAGTGAGCTCGTCAAGGCAGTCCACGTAGGCTCGAAAGCGATTACGTCGTTTCCTGGTCTCTTTTTTCAGCAGACAATCCTTTTCATTCAGCTGCTCCTGCTGCTGCTCCACCTGCTCCTTCAGAGACAAGGTTCCATCTTTGAGAGCCTTTATCTCTTCCATGGCTCTGATGAGTTTGGCTCTCAGGCTCGTCACACTGTCTTGTTTTTGCATATTTCCCAACGGACACAAGAACTATGTGATTAAGCTAGGAAGATACTCGAGTGCAAATAGTTGAATCAAAGTTTCCTTTCGTCTGTTTTGTTGGTTTTTGATTTCTTATTCAACAGTAGTTGTAGTAGTATTGAAGAGGATTTGTTCTCACAAGAATATTCTGCTGTCTTCTGGATCTGGATCTCTGGAAAACGATTGTCTGTAGGTGACAAAATGAAATAGTGTGTAAGATTAAGGTGAAATTGATCTATTGACAGACATTCAAAACAAAATAATTAGCAGTGAGTGAGTGAGTGAGTGAGTGAGTGAGTGAGTGAGTGAGTGAGTGAGTGAGTGAGTGAGTGAGTGAGTGAGTGAGTGAGTGAGTGAGTGAGTGAGTGAGTGAGTGAGTGAGTGAGTGAGTGAGTGAGTGAGTGAGCGAGCGAGCGAGTGAGTGAGATTAAAAAACTCTTTAAAGCTCACTAACTTAATGCACCTGTTCCCTCCCCACTGGGAACACTGAGTGCAGCACTCAAACAACTATAATTCAAAAACCATAAGTCCTATCTGTGAAATAAAGACACCGTGAGAATTCCAAGACTTTGCCGAACACACAGATATATTTGAGAGTCGTTAGAGTAAAAAAATGGGACCGTGGGAGCGAGTTATGCGAGTTGATGCTCCTTCCAGAAATGTTTTCATGAAATGACATTAGACCCAATGGAGAGGGATTGTTTTTTCCTTAAAGGAGCTACACACCTCATGCAATGTGCTCCTAGCATTAGCTTAAGCTACCCACAACTGGTCCTTAAACACATTCAAACTCCACATTAACCAAAAATAAATCACTAGTAAAAAAATGCATTTTTGGAAATAAATGACTGGGAAAGCTTCCCTCATCAATCACCATGGCAACCAGATGCTTTGATTTGAATTTGAATGTGAATTCGATTGGCAGTGATGGCAGTTGTTGTTTTTTTACTTTGTCTTACATACTAAAGTTAAACACCAAGGTTAATCTTCCCAATGTTACAAAAATCACATCGTTTGGTAGAATAAGATGTGAAATGTGAAAATATCCTGGTGCTACAGGTGTTTTTTCCACAATGCCTCGCTCTGCCTTGCCTAGGCGACTTGACGCTACTTAGCATCACGTTATCACGTATCACTCATTAAGATAAGCAGCACAAAACACAAAACAAGCCAGCAACAACATTCCCACACTTGTCATAAAACCAACACAACACAGCACATTATCAACATGTAACAGCAGCAGGTAGCAGCAGCAACTTCATATTATACAGTGGTTTCATTTCAAACTTAAATTATGAGCCTGAATTGTATTGGTTAGCATGCTGGGTAAATTTTACGGAGAAAGAGTGAGACCTGACTTACCTCAGTCAAGGTCAGAGTGCAACAGCAGCTGACTTAAAC